>NC_051158.1:121134128-121493346 GCF_013339745.2 Dermacentor silvarum | reverse complement strand
AACTCGGCGCCAGGCGGTGATCGTGTCATATATGAAATGATTAAGTACCTACATCCTGAAACTCTGAAAACACTCCTGTATCTTTTCAATGCCATGTGGGTGGATGGGTATATCCCGTCCTTGTGGAAGGAAGCTATAGTCGTCCCCGTGCTTAAACAAGGCAAAGACCCATCCCTAGCCAGCAGCTATAGGCCAATAGCCCTAACAAGCTGCCTGTGCAAACTATTTGAAAAAATAAAAAAACAGGCGCTTAATCTGTTTCCTTGAAAATAACAAACTACTAGACCCCTTGCAATGTGGTTCAGGGAACGTAAGTCCACAACAGACCACCTTGTTCGCATTGAGTCTTATTAGGGATGCTTTTACATAAGCAGTTCTGCCTCTCAGTGTTTCTCGACCTAGAAAAAGCTTACGACACGACATGGCGCTACGGCATTCTCCGAGATCTCTCGGCGATGGATGTCCGCGGCAACATGTTAAATAGAATCGAAAGTTACCTATCTATTCTATATAGACCTAGCATATTCCGCGTAAGAGTGGGCAACGCTTTGTCTAAGTCATTCACCCAAGAGACCGGTGTGCCACAGGGAGGCGTGCTTAGTTGCACACTATTTATTGTAAAAATGAATTCCCTGCACAAAGTCATTCCACGCACAATGTTTTATTCAATTTATGTCGACGATGAGCAAATAGCCTTCAAGTCATGAAATATTGCCATCTGCGAACGACAAGTGCAGCTTGGAATAAACAAATTGTCCGAATGGGCAGACGAAAATGGTTTCAAAGTAAATGCCCCGAAGACCACTTGCGTACTCTTTACTAACAAGAGAGGCGTAACGCCAGTCCCAAGTATTACAATCAAAGGAGATGCGCTCTCTGTGAGCTGCGAGCACAAGTTTTTAGGAATCATTTTGGATTTTAAACTCACATTTATTCCTCATCTTAAGCATCTGAGGGCAAAATGCCTGAAGACAATGAACCTTTTAAAGCTTCTGTCGCGTACCACTTGGGGTAGTGATCGAAAGTGTTTGCTTAACTTGTATAAAAGTCTTGTCCTCTCACGCCTTGATTACGGGTCAATAATTTACAATTCTGCAATGCCAAGTGCGTTAAAAATACTAGACCCCGTTCACCACTTGGGTATCCGTCTCGCGACTGGTGCTTTCAGGACAAGTCCAATCCAGAGCCTCTCCGTAGAGTCGAATCAGTGGTCACTTCATCTGCAGCGGTCATACAGCAGTTTACATATTTTCTGAAAATACAAGCAAACATTGAACATCCTTCTTATTCAACCATAAATGACGTGACCGCTGCCACACTCTTCCATAATCGACCTGCAGCGAGAAAGCCGTTTCGCTTTCCGTGTGAGGAACCTTAGTGAGGAAATGGGTGTTCCACCTGCTTGAACAATTGTCCTATGGCTCCAGCGAAACTGTTGCCGCCGTGGCAGTGGCAGCTCATAGAGTGTGACACATCGTTCGTAGAGGTCACTAAACACGCGCCAGAGGCACACATTAGAATGCATTTCTTAGAACTCCAATCATATACTCGTGTACACAGACGCTTCCAAGTCACATGCCAGGGTAACTTATGCAGCCATCGGTCCATCGTTTTCGGAATCCGGTGTACTGCACCCGGAGACAAGTATCTTCACGGCTGAGGCCTATATCCCTAATATCGGCTGTAAAGTATATAATAAAATCAAAACTTAAAAAAGACTATCATATTTACAGACTCGCAAAGTGTTGTGAAAGCATTGCAATCACTCTGTAAACACAAAACCTTGTACTTAATGAGCTCTATTCCATCCTGTGTAAAGCGTATATATCTAACCAGCATGTGATTATATGCTGGGTGCCAGGCCATAGAGGCATTGAGGGTAATGTTCGAGCAGACCAAATGGCCACATCAGTTACATCTCAGGCATTACATCTCCCTACAGCTGCTGTTCCTGCAACAAATTTGAAGCATTTCCTGCGAAAGAAACTGCGAAGCCACTGGCAACGCTTGAGGGATGCGGAAAGAAATAATAAGCTTCACTTGATAAAACCAGTTAGATTTCTGGCCCCCCGTAACGAAAACACGACGAACTGATGACCTGGCCTGTCGTCTAAGAATAGGACATACATATGCCGCCCACAATTTTTTGCTTACTGGTGATTAACCACCAGCGTGTGGTAGGACTCACGTTGAAGCCAACGTTGAGTCCGGGGTAGGACCCCGGACTCACGTTGAAGCCAGAAAAGTGCCGCTTCGCATACGAGGAGCTCTTGTTCTTGGGCCACGTCATCAACAAGTCTAAAGTGTGCCCTGACCCACAGAAAACGGCAGCCATCTCTTACTTTGCTCCGCCCGCCGGAAAGAAGGCAGGGTGTAGATTTCTTGAACTGTGCACCTATTACAGGCGCTTCGGCAAGGACTTTTCACGGGTCGCCGGGCCGCTGACATACCTTACGAAGGCCGACGTCGAGTTCAAGTGGGAGATGCCACAAGTCGAAGCATTTGAAGAACTGAATCACCGCCAATACTTGCGCATTTCGACGAAAACGCCGATACCGAAGTCCACACCGACGCAAGCAGCGTAGGACTTGGCGCCGTGCTTGTGCAGAGGACTGACAGACTAGAAAGGGTTGCAAGTTACGCTAGCCGGTCGCTATCGAAGGTGGAAGCAAATTATTCCACAACAGAAAAGGAGTGCTTCGCCATCATCTGGGGTACATCAAAGTTTCGCCCTTACCATATCTATGGCAGGCCCTTCAAAGTTGCGAGCGACCACCACGCCTTGTGTTGGCTAGCTAACTTGAAGGATCCTTCAGGTCACCTCGCTACGGACTACGTCACCCGCTACGCCGAAACAAAAGCCTTGCCCAAAGGCAGTGCCGCCGAGGTAGCCCGATTCTTCGTTGAGAACATGCTCCTGCGTCACGGTACCCCAGAAGTCCTGATCACCGACAGAGGTACGGCCTTTACGGCAAAACTAACTCAAGCCATCTCCCGCAGGGACGTCTGCGTCAGCAGGCGTTTGGTGTGTTGCGACACTACGGACCCGAGCACATGAGGGTTGGCCCCTCCCGCGTTTAACTGTACGTGGCTTAGCCGTGTCCGGGAAAAGGGGATCCTGGGGGTTGAGCCGATGCCGAGTATTTGGACCTTTACGGCCCCTCGGTGGAGGCAACACACCACTTTGGCCTCTGCTTCACGTAGACGGCAGCCCCGAATTGACCCGCCCGGGGGAATTCGGTAGTAGACTTTTCCTGTCTCTCTCTCTCCCCCTCCAACCTTCGTCTTTCTCTTCCACTTTAAATCTTTCTTGTCTTCTCTTCATTTCTTTCTTCCGATCTTCCCGACACAAAGGGTTAACCTTGTGTGGTACAATCAACCTTCGCTGTACATATTTGGTTATAGCGGCAACGTACAGTTGGCCTCCGCAGGACGTTTTTGAGACCTGTGGCGTCCCCTTGTTGGGCTCCACGGTGGGCGGCTGGCGTGACTACCGAAATTTAGATACACTTATGGATAGTGCTTTCCCTAAACTTCCTGATCGCCCTGAGAAACGAGGGTGCACCAAAGACGTATTTAATTTTTTTGGCAAGCGAGCACATAACTTTCCACGCTTTCATGTCATCTAGTCTGATAAACTTGAAAAGACGGTGGTAATGATCTCACCCTTCCTCGTCTCGAAATCTAACCAAAGTTTTCGGTCTGGGCTGCAAAGCATCGAAAATGGCCAGTGGTGATCCGTGATCAGAAACACATGAGAAACTGCCCAATCTAGTGTCCTTTGGGGATGTTCCAGTAACAGCAGCCCCGCACCGTATATCATGAATACCACCCGCGGCGTCGCATCCGATGCTGATTTGTTGGAGCTATCTGATGCTGAACTCCTGGAGGGCTGGAGTGATAAGAACGTCATCAGTGTCAAATGAATTAAGATGAGGCGAGATGGAAAAGAAATTCAGACCAAAACCTAGTACTTACTTTCGACTCAAGTGTTCTGCCCGAGTCCATCGAGACCGGGTACCTCAAGATTCTAGTGATGACGACAACGGACTAGTGACAAGGACTAGTGATGACAACGATGAAGATGCTCGCCCGTGGGGCGTTTCGGCTTAAGTCCCCGGCCCTACCTAATGCCCTTGCCCTACCTTGTCCTACCCTGCCGTTTCCTCTCTAAATGATCTGCAAATATATCCTTTGCCTACATCTCGCCTTCGTCACACGTTGGCGGAGGTGCTGCGTACGTTACGCGTCGCCACGGAACCCCGCTGCGGCCGTCGTTTGGAAAGTCTGTCCGCACAATGGCGGAGGACACGGAGCCTACAACAGCTCCCGCCACCTCAATTGTCGTAATTCTTGAACCCCGGGATCCTGGTTCTCAAAGCGCGGGATCCCGGTGAACGGGACGTTGAAGACTGGCTGGCGGAGTACCAACGCGTCAATGCTTACCGATAGGACCTGCCTGAAGATGTACAAAATTATATTCTACCTCAGAGGCACTGCGAGTGTATGATTAGATAACACGAAGCTGAGCTCTGGAGCTGGGACAACTGCAAAGACAAACTAAGATACTTGTTTGGGAAGCCCGCAGGCTGGAACATCTCCGCGAGAAAAATGTTCGCGGCACGTGCGCAGACGTCTGCAGAATCTCATGTTTCGTACATAGAAGACGTGTTATCGCTATGCTGAAATGCTGATTCTCGCTCCTGTCCTTCATGGAAAAAGGAAAAAGAAATCATCACTCTAAAATTCAAAGAAAACATTTCGTTCAAGTAAGCGCGCAAACGCCTGTATATTGTACAGGGAGCGACATTCTCCGAATTGGCACGGCAGGGGGCAATGCCACAACGGTTCTCGGCGACCGTTAGGGCCATGCAGAGTGGACCGGCGGTAGCGCCACCCGCCCCCACTGCGGGATCAGCTAGTGCTGTTTCATCACCCAACAAGAACAGCCAGCAGTCCTCCGGGCCTGCGGCATCTAGGACTTCTAGGGCCTCTGCTCTTGCACAGAAGCCCGCATCACAAGCGAGCGTACACCGCGAGTGGGCATCCAGCGCCGCGGCGGAGGCAATGGATACATTACCAAGTGTAACGGCGTCTCACACGCCGAAGGACCGGCGCAGCTTTCAGGAGCGCGCCAAGAAAGACAAACACCGCATCACGGGGCCCGAAAAGGGCACTGTGGGCTAACTTAACTTTCCTCTGTTAAACACTTTCAATATGGATACACAAATACTACAGTGGAATGTAAGAGGACTTCTTCATAACCTCGACGATATTAGAGAGCTCCTACATAAATATAATCCAAAGTTGCTGTCTGTTAGACACATCTGAAACCCACAAATACAAACTTCGTCAATATACCATCTACCGTAAACCTTACCTGAAACAGCTGAAAACCTGATCGATTTCAAACACATTAAATCACAGGAAAGGCGGACGCGATGGCAAGCTAAGAGGGTGAGCTGTGAAAGGTTCCTTTCAGGCATTCATTCCTATACCCAGGAGGCAAAAGTATGAGACAGGATACAAAGTCTTGAGGGGCAACAAGCCATCCATTACCCCTGATAAATGACGAAGGGAACAGCCTAGAAGACCAAGCTGATGTGCTTGGGGAATACTTCGAACGTGTGTCTAGCTCTGTGCAATATTCCCAATCATTCCTCATAACCAAGAAATAGAAGAACATAAGGCACTGTACCGCAGATGCAGACGACACGAACCATACAACAGTCTCTTCGACATCGCTGAACCGAAAGCTGTAAAAGGAAAGGGTCAGAAAGCTAAGTAGTGAAATGGGGGTCCCATTGCTCGAACATCACCTAATGCCACCAGCAAAGCTGCTACCGTCCGTGGCAGTGGCGGGTGGTAGAATGTGACACAGTCTTTATCGAGGTCACAAAACATGCTCCACAGACACACATTCACATGTACTTTTTAGAACTTCAGTCAAAGTATTGTTGCCCTCAATTTTACACGGATGCGTCAAAGTCACATGTCGGCGTATGTTACGCAGCTTTGGGTTCTTCCTTCTCCGAGTCCGGCATTCTGCACCCTCAGAGAAGTACTTTACAACAGAAACATATGCAGTACTGTCTGCAGTAAAACACATCAAGGAATCCCAACTACAAAAGTCAATAACATTCACAGATTATTTAAGTGTTGTAAAAGCTTTACTGTCTTTAAAAAAGCACAAGAATCCTGTTTTTATTGAGCTTTATTCATTATTGTGCACCATTTATTCATCGAATAAACATGTGATAGTATGCTGGGTTCCAGCGCACAGGGAAATAGAAGGCAATATGCTTGCCCACGAAATGGCTGTCCCTTGACTGTCCCTGCTGAAAATATTAACCTTTGTACGCAAGAAACTAAAAAAAAACCATTGGCAACGTTTGTGGGAGGCTGAAACGAATAATAAGTTATACGTACTGAAACCACCGTAGGCATGTGTACCCCCACAACGAAAACACGGTACATCGATGTCCTATTCTATCGACTCAAATAGGACACACGTATGGTACCCACAATTATTTGCTGACTGGCGATGAGCCTCCAACCTGTGGCAGATGTGGTGAGAGGCTCACCGTCCTTCATGTTTCCTTGAATGCCAGGAAGCAGAACTTCTACGTAGAAAGAAATTTCCCTTCAGCTTACAGAGAGCATATTCCACGCCATCCGGCAATGTTGCTTGGACCAGAGCTGTTTTTCGATAGCAAATCAGTTGTCAACTTTTTAAATGAAGTGCTCTATTGAAAGTGATAGGCACTAGACATTCGTAACGCATTCCTTTTTCAAGAGGCTGCTGCTGCTGCGATAAGATCGCTTTGTAACGCACATGCTTCCATGCTCTTGCGTTTCAAGGGCCTTGGAAATGCAGTAGTGCTTAAAAAAGCACAAAGGGCATATTGTAGTTCATTTTATCCCCCCATCTCAATGTATTATATTGTTTCAGAGTGCATTCATTGGTCATTCCCATAATTTTATTACATATGCATTTGCGGACTTTACAGCCACTGTTTTTGGGCCCCTCTACAGCCATGTCACAACCAACTACATAATTCATTACTGCATTGTTAACTCATTAACTGTGGCCTGGCGCTCTTTGGAGATACTTGGCCCTTGCGCCACAAACCACCAAATTCATCATCATCAGCATTCCTCTTGCGAAGACCGCATGGCAGCACAGCCGTCAGTTCCACCAGATCAGTTGACTAGGAATGCATGCAGCGAACTTGGGGCCATGATCCCTGCTCCAGTTGAGACTCCATTCCCACTCCATATGTCCAAATTACTGTCCGTCATGAGCTTGCCAACATGCGCATTCACTCTATGTGCACTATCGCCAGCACAGCACATACTTCGTGGCGTTTGCTCTCATCCTACCGAGAGCAGCGATTCCCTACGTGATATCGCGAACCTGCTGCGTAGAACAGCCCTGAAGAGCGACCAATAGATAGTTTTCATGTGACGTCACGGAGGCAGCTCCCACCATTCTAGTACCTAAAGATGGCGGCTACGATGACGTCAGTGCACCGTCTTATCACGCGCACTCTGTTTTACTTTTTGACGGCGACTGTCTTTAACAGTTTATCGCTGCTATCGCTTTGACGTTGACTGTTTTTCACAGGTTTATCACTGTTATCGCTTTGAAGTTCGACGCAAGACGCGCCGGTCGTGCTGTCATGCTGTCATGTTTCTTGATTACTACGCTTCTCGACCTGCTGGTACCTAAAGATGGCGTCCGCCATGACGTATGTGCAAACTATCTATACGCTTTAAGTGCCAACATATCGGCCACGTCGCCCGTTACTGCACTATTCGCTGGTACTCGCCCTCTCACCCGCCGTGGTTGCTCAGTGGCTATGGTGTTGGGCTGCTGAGCACGAGGTCGCGGGATCGAATCCCGGCCACGGCGGCCGCATTTCGATGGGGGCGAAATGCGAAAACACCCGCGTACTTAGATTTAGGTGCACGTTAAAGAACCCCAGGTGGTCCAAATTTCCGGAGTCCCCCACTACGGCGTGCCTCATAATCAGAACTGGTTTTGGCACGTAAAAACCCCATAATTCAATTCAAACTCGCCCTCTCGAACGACGTCTACCCTTTACCGCCGTCCGGAGAGTAACTGCTTCACACCTTCAACACAGTCGTGTTCCCTCAACGGTGATGTTCCCACAAAGATAATAGTCGCTCCCCGTTGCTTGCCGCGTGGTCACCAGTCACGCTCGCCTCCCGGCCGCCGCCCGTCGTCTCGCTCACCACAGCCTCGTTGCCCGTCGTCCCCCTTAACCCTGCATGTGCCCATGAGTACTTGCGTACTGATGACGTGAATTAAAATACCTGTGTCGTCACTGACTGTTTTGATAGCTGTGCTTGCGTGATGTTGGGCCCCGACATGCGTTATAATCCGCTCTGCGGCTCTGAATAAATTAATGCAAGTTCGTGCTCGTCTGCCTCCCGTCCTATATAACCATCCACGTCTGGTTGTGTGCTTAATGTTTGTAGTCTTGCCTATCCGAAACTGAGCTGTGCAGCGCCCGGAGGTGACGCTGAATTGCTGACGTCCCCCACAAATCCGCTTCTGACGCTGCTGATTAGGGGAAGCGTGTTAGGCGTTGATCTTGATGGCGTTTCTATGTCTGTGCTCATTGACACTGGCTCTACATCTCTCTAATGAGCGCACATCTTCTTCATCGCCTTCATAAAATGCTCACGCCTGCCCCCCCCCCCCCCCCCCCCCCCACATCCTGCGCGTCGCTGAGGGAGTTGCTCCTGCCATTCTTGGTATGTGCGCCACCCGCGTCTGCAGTGCTGGTCATCCCACTTCCCACTAATTGCCGCCATTGAGAAGTGGGCCCATGACCTAACCTTCGGCTCTAACATTTACAGCGGAGCTGATAGAACGGCGAGTGTCAGCTTGAAAGTTGTGTTTTGGGTCTGTGAGTGTGAGTGTCAAGCAGCAACAGATACACTAAAGCAATCGCGGCGCGGGTCTCCGTCGTCTTCTTCAACGTTTCACGGAAAAACACAGTAGCGCGTCTACTTCACTAAAACTTCTACAGAAGTTTCGTAGGCTTTGCGTCGGCAGCACAACCTTCCGGCGACTCGTAACAATGCAAGTTCAAATTTCGCGCCCATCTGCTCCGGTGAGCTGCAGAACCCCTGACTGGAGGCGCAGCCACGCTGGTGGCACACCAACATGGCTGCACTTCCAGCTTCAAAAACGTGACGTCATGGCCTCTCTTGTTTTGATTCGTTCCTCCAGGCTTTGGAATCATTTTCTTGGCGCGTGTTTACGTGCTCCTTCAGCATACGTGGTACAGCACGCTGTAGAGACGCCAGCTCCAAGCGCTCTCCTCCGGCTATGGGCGATTGTAATGTCTACGCTATCCCAGCCTCGTGAATCCACAGCCCAGCACCAACATATTTATCGCGTAGGAAAGCAAGAACAGCACGCACCATACGCATAAACTGTAAGACGCTGCAGCGGCGCCGCCGGCCTGGATGCACGGAGGCCAGAGCCATCTGGGGCGCTGCAAAAAAAACGGGCAAGTTTTCACTCGGACGTGCAAAGCTTAGGCACAGCGAAACTGTGGATGCTCAAGTCTTACTGGCTGCTACTGCTATGTATTAACTTGGTAGCTGCTAGGTTCTAACATGGGTTACTGCTAGGTTCTGTAGCTTGGTTGCTGCTAGGTTTCTAACTAGGTTTTGCTTGGTCTGGTATTTTGCTATCACTTCGCATTACTGCACTTGAGGATCGACAGTTTCGCTGTGCCTAAGCTTTTCATGACCAAGTGCAAACTTGCTTGTTGTCTGCTGATAGCCGCCTAAGGGCTCATGATCCGGTGTCCACGGGGTCTGTATGTATAAGGGGAGCCGGTGCGCTTCACTCAGAGTTCCATGTGCGGCCCTAGAAATTTTTGTGACTACCTGTGTGGTCCCGTCGTAATGGCTAACACTATCGCTAGTTTTTGACCTGCATCATGCAGGTCGGGTGCATGTTCCTCGGAATTAATGACATGTGCAGAATTTCCTGTATTTTTGTTCGCATTTTTGTCGGTGCATTGCTCTTCCGTACAGAATATCCTATACGTTTCAGCATGCAGAGTTCCGCTATCGTGTGCGGTAGCCTTTACTTCTGGCTCACCAAGTGGGCCTGCATGATTTTATTTACCTTGTTTTACTCCCTTTCTCCTCGAGGTGAAAAGTGGCCACTCCGGATGGGAGTAAAATCGCTTGCTTATGCGCATTGCGTATCGGTCGGTCAAGAGCGCCAACTACGCGATACCTACTTTAGATACGGTGTCGAGTACTGAATATTGCTAACAATCAATGCCCGCACTAGTCAGATCAGCTACTCTTCCTTGAGTCCCATTTTCCGGTTGGTAACCTGTTGGATCATGAGCAAGATATGAAAATTGTTGGTGACTCATCGTAAGAGGTTGCATCTTTCCAATGTGTGCCACGCAAAAAGCAATACTGTTTTTTTTCGCAAATATATAAAGGTGAAAAGAGCTCGAAAACATGGTAGCTAGCTGGCAGATAATTAGATGAGGATATTCTGACGCTATTTATGTGCGCAGCGACAGTGGTGTACTTTTGCATGTTTCTTGAACAGCTAGACCAGTTTTCGCAGCTTCCAGTTATGCACAAATACTCCCGATTCACTCCGGCAGAAGGCAAAAATTTGGAAACTTTGTTGCGAATATGCGTTTGTGTTGTCTCTTTACATTTAAGGTGTAATTGTCTTTCTGATCTTGTATACATAACCGCCGAAGAAAACTTCACTTTAAATCGATTTCAACATGGCCGCTTCCGCGGCTAATAAAAGTATAATTTTCGAACATTTCTTCTACACTCTTAGCCAACTCCTGGCTAGAATCCACGCGCGCAGGCAGGAAATCAGATCAAATTACGGCCGCTGATATACCGTTCGCTAAGCAGCTCCATAGGCGGCCCCCAGAGACAGCGGCCCATTTTCAAGCGGCTCAAGTTTAGGCGGCCCAATTCCAAGCGGCCTTCAGAATAGGCGTGAGCAAAGCTATGCAGGATTTTAAGTCAAATTTTTCCTGGCTATTTGCGGCCTACCGCAGGCGTGACTGCTCTGAAGGCGGCCTTATGCGTATGCGTCCCGAACGCCACTTGCGGGTAAACAAATTTACACTTTATCCGCAAATATCGCTGCAAGTTTCGCAATCAGGAGTCACATAGCCTAATTAGAAACACATTCATAAGGGAAAATTAGACACTCATGAAGATTTAACAACAACGTATTGCACATCACGTGGAATCGAACCCGCGTACACTCGCATTTGTACAATCCGAAAGCACACATCCTAATGATTACACCACAGCGCCACTTTTTTTTCACGGTATTTAATACATTAACATGTCATCGAATAAAACATTCACTAACTGTGCATAGTCATAGAAAGGTGGGTACAATGAGTCACACACAGAAAAACAGAAGAAGCACTGTTCCGCTTTAAAAGGGTGGTAAGGCTAAGCAACTCACCAAAATGGGGTACCAGTCCGGTTGAACATCAAGTCCATCATAAAATGTATATATGTACTCGCTTTAGTACATCGTGGCCTGGCCATTCAATGTATAGCGATCGGTAAAATGGAGGCGGAAAAAGCATGGACAGTAAATCTTTGTATAACTTTTTACGCGACACGGAGTACAAGTAGTCAGTAGAAAACCGAACTGTCAGGAAACGAACCGCCAAATAAACCTCCTGCATGAACCCGAACAAGCATAAAGGCGAAGAAAAATTTGAAGAAACAACTAAATCAGGTAAAGCATCAACAAGTGTGACTTGGATGAATGACCGAATTATAGGATGTGAAGGATCGCGAAAGAAGAAACGGGACACTATTTGCCGCACGTAAAGATGCACTAAGCCGAGCCCACCCTCACTAACTGGTCTAAAAACATTGTCTCTCCTCATGGGCTCGAAAGTGGAAGACCATATGAAAGTTGCAAAATTCGGTGAAAGCGTTGGATGTAGAGCCTGGCACAGTGAATAACTTGCAATACGTAGTGAATTTTAGTTGCTAAAAACTTATTGCAGGCTTCAGCCCTTCCGAAAATAGAAAGTCGGTATGGAACGAATGTCTGAGCGTAACTTTGCAAGGCTGAAACCCGTTCTTTCCAATAGCGCGCGCTTAATTTATATGCGGCTAGCGGCACGCCAAGATACGTTGGCGGAACATGAGTCCACTTAATGCCTGCAAACTGTTCTGGCTTATAACACCAGGAGCCGACCCATAAGCCTAAGCTCTTCGAGGAGTTCATTTGTGCTCCTGATACGCTGCCAAATTTCTCTATTGTAGCTACAACCTTTTCAACACTAGGCTTATCTGTGCAGAAAAACGCTAGATCATCTGCGTAAGCTAACCCTTTAACCTCATTACCCAGTATGTTGAAGCCATGGATGGAACTTGAGTGAATTACGCTTAAGCATAGTGGTTCCAGGTAAAGGGCGAAGAGCAGTGGGGACATCGGGCATCCTTGTTTTACCGAAGAGCAGATAGCAACGAGTTTGGAGAGATGTCAATTATACCTAAACGAGTAGAACAATGGGTGCAGCAAAGCCTAACTCCTTTAAGCACAATGGAGCCAACATTGGCGTGTTCCAGAAGAGAAAATAAATAGGAATGACTGACTCGATCAAAAGCTTTAGCAAGGTCTACTTGGAGCATTTCAAGCTGCTCAGTGGAACCGTAACAGTACTCAAGAAGTGTACGGGCGATATGTATATTGGTCTGAATTGATCTACCTCTAATTCCGCACGTCTGATGGGAACCAATGAGAATCGACATCGCAAATTGTAATCTATTAGATAAAACTTTTGCAAAATTTTATAATCAACGTTTGACAACGTGATTGGTCTGTAGCTTTCAACAGAACGCAGTTTTTCCTTATCGGAGCTTTTTGGGATTAAAACTGTGATTTTTGCAAAAAGATTGTGGAAGGGCGTCCACCTCTAAACTTGTAATAATTATATCCAATAATATGGAACTGATAATCCCTTTGAACGCTTTGTAAAATTCGCTTGAAAGTCCATCAGGGCCGGGGGTTTTCGATAAAGGCAGCTGATAAATAGCTTGCTCAATTTCTTGAATGGTAACAGTAACACTGATGAATGCACACTCCTCATTCTGTAAAGGTTTTACTAGAGACACAAAACTCTCTAAGACTTTTGCATCATGATCTTCGGGAGGTGCACTGAACAAAGCATTGTAGTAACTTTCAAATTGTGAAATTGTCATTCGTATTTGTTACAAGACTACCTGTGGAGTAGATTTCCGAAATTACTTTTGAAGTACCGTGACGTCGCTCATCAAGTAAAGCTTGACGTGTTGGCTATTCAGAGTGCAAAGCACGGCAGTTTCGACATCGAACGCGCGCGCCTCGGTAACGCAGTGCGTCATACTTTTGTAACTCACATTTAATATTTTCCATATCTTCTATGTAAATGCCTGGCATTTCGCATTCCATCTCGTAAATGTTACTTAGGCTCTTGAGAAGCATTTTTTCTGCATTCTTTCTATAAAATGATTTCACCGACCCAATTTCTATAGCCACTGTGCGAACCTCTTGCTTAAAGAGTTCCCAAGCAGCAAATAATGGCAAGTCTGTAGAAAAACAAGTTGTTAGGGCCATACGCACACGATTGATAAATTCCTGATCATTTAGGAGCTCAGAGTTAAGTTTCCAGAGTGCCCACTTTGGTCGGAAATTGGTTACAGATTTCTCACCAATTTTTGCGATAACCATACAATGATCAGAGAACGAAACTGGGATAGTACTACAAGACAGTCCTCGGGCGAGGAGTGATGAAGAGATATAAATTCGATCAAGGCGGGCGTATGAGTGACCTTGAATTCGTGTATAAGAGCAAGAACCTTGTCCCGACGCTCCTATATCTATGAGCCCTGCATTCCCTATCACGTTAGACAAACTTCACCACTCCTGTCTCGCTGAATGTCAATCCCACTTCGATCACTCGGATCACATACACAATTGAAATCTCCCATTAACACAATGCAGCGTTCACAGTCCAGTAGATTAGACACAGTATCAAATAAAAGAATTCGTTTGGCAGCGTCATTAAATGCGTAGAGGTTAACTATTCGCCATGGCACACCCTGCAACACAAAATCGCAGTATATGTATCGGCCTTCAGCGTCCACATGGTAACTAAATGCTGAACAAAGTAGGCTCTTTTTCAGAAACAGGAAGCAGCCCGCGGATAAACCAAGGGCGTGTGAAACGCAGACATTATATTCAGACAGAAAAGGTCGCAAGGCCCTTTCTGTTTCATCATCACTCTCAATCTTCGTCTCCTGCACGGCGACGAAGTCGAGGCGATGCCTAGATAAAAGCCGGCGAAGCTGTGCCTGTGTCTGCAAAGACCTAAGGCCCCGTACATTCAAAGTTGCGAAGAGAAGTTGCTGTGTCAGCGCCATGGTGACTAACCACTTACGGACCTAATTATCTATGTGGTCGGTCCTTGAGGGTAACGGTGAGGCTCCCTCCGAACCCCCACCAGGCCTCCTGGACCGTGATCGTCGGCACTTTCCTGAGTGTTTCGATGTCTTGCGGCGACGTGCTTTTCTTGAGGTACTGGTCGTTTCGCTGTCCGTGTTTGTTTCTGATGTGTTTGTCGCGCGGCGCTTCGGAATTGATGCATCCGCGTTACTTCGTCTGTCCTCTACCAGCACAGGGCACGTGTCGAGAAGCTTGGGTGAAGCAGATGATTCATTTTCGGCTGCCTCTTTAGCTTGCTGGGCAGGAACTGGCTGTGTGATTACGGGCGCCTCATTGCACTGTTGCTTGGACTGATCATCTGTCGCTTTGCTACCTTCCTTGTCATTGGGCGGTTGTGCGATGACATTGTCTTTTACATCTAGACGAGACTTGCCGGCACAACTGGTCTCCGCGGCAGAAGGAACATCTCCGGTCGCGTCGAGAATCTCTGTGGCGTCCATTATGTGTTCTTGCACGCATTCATCAGGAGGTCGTGTCCTATGTCGTAGCTTGTCGGCGTATATTACGGCGTATACACAGCGTATTCTTCAGCTGTGTGGCCAAAGCGCCAGCAGTCTTCACAACGTGGAGTTCTGCAGTTGCGACGAATGTGGCCAACCTTGTTACAGCGGAGACAACGCGGGGGTCTGCCTGGAATCAGTACAAGGCTCTGCACTCCACAGACAGGTAGGAGATGTGGAACGTCACCCACACCTACTCCGTCAGCAAGAGACAACACCACATCACGATTTAGAGTACGCATTTCTTCCATCTCTGATACTCTCCAGCTTTCTGCTGATATAGATTTCATTTTCCCGTATGCCTGGAGTGAATCTCGAATGTAGGCGTCTTCCAAACGCTCAGGTAGCCATAAAAGCTTCATTTTTCCTTCCGTGGGCTCAGGGTCCATGATGATGCAGCGTCTTCCTTTCACTGATAAATCCCCGCACGTGACTAGATTTGATTTTGTCATTGGTGACTTGCACGTCACCATCCACACGTGCGACATCTGAAATTGGCCAATGGAACTTATTTCCTTTAGGTCAATAACATTCCGAAGGGCGTCTCTGAAGTCTTGGGCTCTGTACGGTCAACCAGCTAAGTCAGCATGCAGGAAAACGGAGTCCACAACCAGCTTACGGGTAGGAAGACGAGGTAGCACACTACGGTAGTCATCGCTGCTGGCTGACGCCTGAGCAGCACCTCGGCCAGGGGCCGATAAATCCTTTGGAGCGGAGAACATGAAAAACGCGACCGTTCGGAACGCCGTCTTCTTCTTTCACGCTGTCTTCTTCTTTCGTTCGTTACACCACAGCGCCACCACGCTCAGGGTGTTCTTTTGCGGCGATATATAGCTACCAAATGTATTTCAGGAATCGGCGGCGGTGGGTGGCGTTTCTCTGCAGTGCTCTGCTGTTGAGTATCGGAATATGTTTGCGTTTTGCATCATTTGGCATTCATTGCTGCTGGCACGTGTACATGTTTATCTTTCACCGGCTACTGCTTTTCACCGGCTAACAAATGTTAAACGTTATCGCTAGGCCTGCACGTATATCGGAAGTTTCTCGAACGTTATAGATGCTTCTATCCGTTGTCTGTTATCACCGACGCTCATGTAATCTGATTGAATGAGCGACGCGAATTGTCTAGTAATTTCTGGAAGACACGCGGGCACCAGGGATTACTCTGGAACCTTCGATCCCTCATTTATAAAAGCCGACGCGTTTCGCCGCTGATCAGATTTCGACGATCGCCAACTGTGTTCGCCGCTTTCGTTGTGCTACGAGTGTAGCTTGCTTTTTTGGGCACAGGTTCGCCCAATAAACAATCAGTTTCGTCATACACAGTTTTACGACTGTTTTCGTCACCGCCACAACTACGTGACACTACGACTAACGATCGAAGGAAGACAACGTCTACGACTTAGACGACAACGTGAGAACTATTCTTCACGGCTTGTCGTCACCGCTGGAAAATAACAGATGTGCCGTTCTGCTCACGATCGAGTGCTTCCACAATCCATGTATTATATCTTCTCAGGAAATACGCGGATATAAAGTATAGCGCCAACTATCCACGTATGTGAATTTAATTCGAGTGTGTACTTGTGACGATTTTTTTTCCGCCAGTTCCATTCGTATATGGTCAACTGCGACGCCGGTACCAGTGTCACGAAGCCATTTCGACGTGCCTCACACTATACCATGTATGCGTTCTTTTCAAGTGCATTGGTTTACAGTTTGGTTCATTCCGCTGTAGGCTGTTGTCCTGAATTAGCAGCGGGTCGTTAGCATTTTGGAGCGCATGCATTCCAGCAATTGGAGACTGCGTATGCCGATAGCCGCGCCACATGCATCGGCATGCATGTTTAAATTACTAATGTGTCCACTTGTGCGTGCACTGCTTGTGTACTGTGGCAGCGCTCGCTCTAAGGCCATCTGCACTCATGCGTGTGTGCAACATACATGCACAGGATGAACTTGCCGGCTAGTTGGATGAGCATTGTGAAAGAAGAAATAGCGCAAAACAAGGACGACGAAAAAACATGAACCACAACACAAAGCGCTGGTGTGGTTCATGCTTTTTCGTCGTCCTTGTGTTTGCGCTGTTTCTTCTTCCGCGATACATGCACACCACAGCAAGGTGCACGTAAGTTTCGGGGCATGGGGGGGTTAACTTCCTTTTCCCAGTTTCCTCTCAGTGTCAATGGCACAGTGCATTGCCCCGAATTGTGCACGTTTCGTCATCTGCTTCTCACAGAAAATGTTCCAGAAACACCCACCAAAACCAGGCACATTTGAACTAGGCAAGACGAAGCTCCATAGAAAAAAAGTGGTATTGAAGACTTTCAGTATTCTTCTTTACTCCAAAATGTTTGCGCTCTCGTAGCTTCCATGTACAGATAGTGCAGTGTTAGTTGAAAAGCATGAATTTCTGAATTCCTTGCCAAAATAAGCTTGTGAAATTATTTAGGTGCTAGAATCCTGGGTTTGTAGCAATCTTTGACAACCCTCTATTTATAAAATGCCATTTTCAAGGCATTGAAGGCCCTTGAATTTTTGAAGTAAAGGAAAGTCCTTAAATTTGTACACTTGACTAGACTTAGCAGACATTGCCAAGCATTTTTTAAATTTCTGTGACACACTCTCGTGCGTCACAGAGAATTTGTCTGTGGAGATAATAGAAGGAACGTGAAATCCTTAAACCTGAAATACAAAGGAGCTGCGTAAACAAGTTTTAGGCGCATGGAACCAGTACCTAGTGTACATGGAGAAACAGAAGAAACAAAAAGCTCAAGAGGAGAGGCATTAGAAGAGAAGCCGTGTTGAAGAGTAAATCGAGAGCTACAGACACAATAAAAGAAACTAGATTTGACTATTGCTTACTTGATGGTGAAAAGTTGAGCCAAGAAAAGACATCACATACACTATCAAATCAAACAGCATTCAAAAACTGCAAATGTTGCATTAATTGTGCTATTTCAGAAAAACGTCAACCACTTTCTTGAAATGCCTCCTTGTGTGTGCGTTAGGGATGGGCGGTGAAAGGCAAATTAACAGTTTCAAATGTTTGAAATCAGTGAAATGCTATTTGTTTTTTTGTTTACATTTTAATTAACGATGTCGTTGTTGAACAAGTTTAGTTATTGCCTGTCCAAGCTACTAAACACATGCATGCATGAGGTCCTTGAAGCTAATATGTTGGGGCCCCGAAAGTACTTGAAAACCCTTGAATTTTTTCCTTCAATATTTCTACGAACCATGTAGAACAACTGTCATGGAGTAGAAAGCTTGGCTGAGCAGGGAATTATACGCAGAGCACAGGAAGACTGGAAATGCAGTAGTAGGCATGTAGAGCCCTGAAATAAAAGTGCCACATCTGCTCGCCTGCCTTATGTTTCTGCAGTGACTGTCACATTTTTAATACAAGTGCGCTTTCTGTTTTACTCCCATATATGCAACATTACCAACTCCAGTGTGGGGCAGTCCTTCAGCCAGTGCAGAAATCTTTCTGTACATCCCAGTCAGCTCTGTCATTCGTCCAGCATTGTATTACAAGATTTGTTAAAGTGGTTTAGCAGAATATGAGCAGTATACTCTTAAATTAGCTGTTTATTTGTATGCACACGTTCAGGTCCTCGGTTTAGTTGCGTGATAAATTGCCATACCTCAATTGACACAAGAAACAATTTTATCACAGTTTAATAAAATCCAAACAATAATCATCACAACAATATAATGACATGCATTTCTTTTGGTACGTATACATCCCATGTCTTGGCACTGTATAAATTCAACTATACATCACAAGTACTGTCAACTGACCACTATTATTCACAGGTGTAAAACGATCACAGTAATTGTTCAACAAAAATCACAATGATTAGTGACATACACTTTGTAACTGCTTTACATGAGCACAATGTACACAAATGGTCCCTGTGTACCTACACATGATTACACAGTGCCACCTGAGTTCTATTACTCACAGGTGTAAAACCAACAAAGCAGTTCTTTAAAAAATATCACAGCGCTTAGTGACGTACATGTTGCAACTCCGTTGTAAAAGCATAATACAAACACGGGAACACACAGAACGCTTGCAGTGGGCCTACATGTAAATACCACCGCCTCCAGTACTAATTCAAAAGTGTAAAACCAACCAAGCAGTTCTTTGAAGAATATCACAGTGCTTAGTTACATACATTCTGTAACTGGCTTATATAAGCTTTATACAAACATGAGAACATACACGAAGCTAGCGGTGCACCTACATAGAAGTGCGGCCATCTGGGCACCATTATTTGCACGTGTAAGCTCAAAAGAACAGGTCGTTATAGTGACACACATTTTGTAACTGCCGTATATAAACACAGTACAAACACGTGAATGCAAAAAAAAACCTTGCTCTGTGCCTACACAAAGAGACCACACAACAGGTAAACACTACTTTTAAGACACATGTGACTGTGGCAAAGCACAGTGCTGTGCCAGTTGAAACTGCCATCCAGAAAAGTATTGAGCAATGCTTAAACCACACGCAATAAAGTGCTGAGATTTTGTGTCTAACGTACCTATTTTAATTCAAATTTCTTTATTATAGGGCTCTCTTCCAGATAAGGCATCTGATCAAACTGACCTGATTTTACACCTGCTACATGCATACAATGCACTCAGATATAAGTAACTGGTAATAATAATTATAAAAGGCATTTAGAAACTTGATAGTGTGATGAAGATGTATGACTACAAAAGTGGTGTCTCCCTCGCACTTGTTAGAGAAGTAAGTACGAAACTTGTTCTTTTTCACTTTTTGCATTAATGAACGTCCGGAAACCTCAAACCCCACAAAAAGTACTGCTGTGTTACTAGTGTTATGAATAATTTTTTGTGAAAGCTTTTTACAGACAAGTTGTGGTCTCGTTTCTGGAGGTTGAGCTGTATCATGCAGAATAACACGGAGAGTGGTCACATGGAGTGGTCGCAGGATATGCATCGGGTGATACAAAATATCTTTTGTCAACAAAAAAAAAGAAATGAGGTCAGCCCTGATTCTCCGTTGATCCCAAATTCTTTGGAAAGCTAGTTCCTATTTGAAACTGATGCTATTTCTTTCAGTTCCTGCATTTGCAACTTGATTTCACTCTCCGATCTCAGGTTACACACTCCATGTCGAACATGTTGCACATAACTATATGACGGTTCAAGGCAAGTTCCACAGGATTGAAATGCGGTCGGGCCAAAAGATTCTTTAAACCTGCTAAGGAGTGGGCAGCTAAAGAATGTCCTGTAACGGTCATCACAGCAATAAAAAACCTTTCACGGCCTCTGTCTGTATCAAAGATGATTCCTTCGTTGGCTCTTAACTCTTGAATGAAATCTTCAAAAAAATTTAACTGGACATTATGCTTCTTCAGGTCAGCTGTGTGACCGACCCGCATCAAAAAGCTGCTAGACAGTTTAGAACGCTGAGAAGGTGGCAGGTTTAATATTGTTAAATAAAATACACTGAGTTTGTCCAATTTGCCTCTTTTGGTACCCATCGGGTTCGCAAGTTCTATGTAATGATAATACAGGTTGAAAAGAAGAACATTTTCTTGTGTATGCTAAAAATGGGATGCGAATGAACCCTTGTTCTATCCCAGAAGTCACGAAGTACAGAGTCAGTCTGCATTCTGCAGGGCTCACTTACATAGTCAACAATGTTTGGGTGCCTTAGCACATTTTGAAGGAGGTTAGCTAACTTTACAACATAAGTCTTTACATTCCCTGCGAGCTCTAGCAGAGTTGGCGGCATATAGATACCCAAATTTCGATAGTGTAGCTTTCTCAGGCGGTCACTTTTCATTTGCTCAATATCAATGCTTCAGCTGCATCAAACATCTTTTTTACCTCTTCACCAACAACATCAACAACAATGAGGTGTATGCACTACAAAAAAAGTCACAGTGGTAGCACACAAGTTGCCCTACCAGGCCTGGTGCGGTTCCTTCTGACACTACTGCTGATGCTGACGTGCTGCAGCTTGCCTCGTACACTGTTGCAGCTGCAGTAGACACGGCAGTCTCTGTATCTATTGCAGCCGTGTCATCTGTCATGCTAAATTAAGGTGGTATCGGGCTCACTTCTGCAACAGAGATGTCGTTTGCCCCTTGAGGGCTCTCGTCATCAGGGCCAATAATTTCGTAGGCATTGTCTCCTGCATCGAAGGACCAATAAGAACAGCCTGAATTATTAAACATAGCTCTCAAAAATACGGACGTCAAAACCTAATCACAACCTTTGCACATCAGTGACCAGGCTTAATGAATAATACTTGCAGCAGGAGTTACACAATGGTGTGTGTTCATTAAAGTAAAGCCTCATCAGAAGAGATACTCAAAGGGCACGGGAACATGTATCTTGAAACCAAAAATTTTAAAAACAATGAGGAGCTAAACTAGATCACTTTATTATGCATCATCACTAAAGTATGTTTAGATATATCTGAAGGAATAATTGCTCAGGGTGGCTTAAACGGCCCCTAAACCACCTCTCGATATTTCTTAAACATTTCAAGTAAACACACGCATTGAAATCAGAACGCCGTCACGATCAACAATGCCAAACGCGGGGGCAGTGCTATGAACCGCGGGAGCGCCACAAAATAAAGAAAACCACCCCGTGCGCCTCTCCGGACTTTTCCTGCCCCCCCCCCCCCCCCCCAGTTCGTCCTGACGTCACCAGGCTGTCTCTGATTCTGTCACCGGTTTCTGGTGCTGTGGATTGGTCGAACGACAGTGTACGAGTGCCGGCAAGGTCTGCAAGCAAAACACGCGCTCCCTCTTCCTCGTCGCATTGCTCACCGTGCCATTGTGGGCAGCCAGTGGGGACAAAGAACAGCAACACCGACAAAAGGGTCTCCCGATGAGGCTCTTCAACACAGCCAGTCACCATACAATTTCACTATATTGGCGAGGTCATTAGCAGCACCCCTAGCAGGACGACAGGCCGGCACGGCAGCAACAGAGTGCATTGGCGATGGCCTGTCACATTACATTTGGAGGTGTACTGGGCGAGGAAAAGACGATACCGTGCAGACGGCGCGTACCAGATGATAGATTGGAATGAGCGGGGACTATTTTTCGATCATCAAACTCTGCTATTACTGCACCGGTGTGAGAAAATTCTCGTGGCTACGTGTTCGTTGCCGTATCGTGTACATATGCAACACCGCAACTAAATTTCGACCTCTGGGTGGTTTAGGGGCCCTTTAAAGAAGATGTTCACAGCACTCTTTTTTTTGTGACTGCAGATTGTATTAGCTTCCTTCCCAATTTCTGGAGTTTACACACTCCACTTTACAAGCCTCCTTCTTGCTCGCAATACCTTTAAGGTACTCTTTGATGCTCGTCAGCTTTAACTGCCGACACTTTCTGCGCTGCACTGTCCTCGTTGTCCTCCTTTTCTAATTCATGTTGAAGGCGACATGTGCAATTGACTTGTGTGAGGATTGCATTATCTTTAAGTCCTTCGGAGCACACGAGGTGCACGAAGTTAATGTGTCTGGGTTGTGTCGCTTCGAAATAGTGAAGAATACTTGAAAAGTCACCCTTAATAACAAAGGTGTCTCTTGCATGCAATGCTGTTAACCGTGGCAAACATTGCAAAACCATTCAAACCATTTTCAAATGTCTCTTACAACCAAGTGTCTCTTGTAACGAGATTCTACTAAATATTTTTCATCTACGGATCATCTGCATGCACATGTATAGTCACAAAGACATGTTGCATGGAATGGGGAACCAGGAAACAGCTCATACTCTTACTTTTTGTCCCTTACATAAGCAGCTGATAACAATACGACAAAAAAAAAAATGGGCGAAGAGGCTAGCATAGAAGATGATCCTTTAGCTCTAAACATTTTTGGGCCCACATCACTTCCTTATATGACATAAGGAAACAACTTGATTGCAATAATGGCTGCAGTGATCTGGGTTGATTGAAACAAACAATACTTAAGGTTGCCCTGTATGTAATTTTATCACAGCGCTTTTTAGGTGTCATGCTGGTGATCCTGGCTGCACTATGCTTTTCATGCTTTTTGGCACGATTGCTTTCTGTTCGTCTCCACTTTTTTTTCTGACTTTCTCCCCTTTCCCCTCCCTTCTTGTGTAAAGGAGCACACCTGATGTATCAAAGCTGTTAACATGTGTGCTTCTCTGTGGTCTGTGTTGTATTTTTGCACTGCACAAATCAATTCAAAATGCAAGATGTAATGTCCCTGCCTTTACTTTATGTGTATGTATATATATATATATATATATATATAATGTCTCTCTCATGTTTGGAATATATGTACATTCAGGAGTGCCTGCATGCTCTTCTCTCCTGCTCCAGTGACGAAAAGGAGAGCCTTTTTATGTACCTTAGTAGAGGAACATTCAAAGGTTTCCACTGTACCCATTACATCATTCATCATGTGGATCTGTCCCATACAGAATAGCAGTGGTTCATAATATTAGCCCATCATAACATAACTGTACATTAGCACATACCGAGATGCTGTGAAACAGCTGTTACAAAGCCGCTGGTGCTGGCAATTTCAGCAGCAGTGCAGTGGTACAGCTGAGTGCCACCTGCATAGAGATGAATGCATATGCATGTTAACAACTCAGTAGTTGCTGACACTTTCGTAAGCTGTACACTGCACAATAAAGTAATCTAGACAACTTTGTTGGAACAAATGCACATAATTAAAACACCATTTAAACACTAACGTTATTACCTGCCGCTGACCTCTCACACACTAAGGGATAATACTACTGAAACATTAGTGGAGAGCTCGCAGATTACCACAGTCCATAAAGGACAAGCTTTCTTTGAGGAAAACAGCTTTAACAGCTATTAGTTTTCTTGATCATTTGATGTGCTAGCTTTGCTTTAAATGTCATGCAGTACTAGAAAATATGAAGTGCAGCATTTCTAGCAGCAGAAGTCGTCGTCAGCCTCATGGTACAACTGATTTTTGCACTGTTTGTGTGAGTGAGCCAACACATACAAAGAAAACCAAGTTCACACATATACAGTGCCATGTGCACTTCTTCTGAAAACACAGTCACCAGTTTGAATGCTGCTGACCGGAAAGGTTATATGGAGTGCGACACTGCATGGAACTACCACTTATGACTGTATATGTATGACCACCTCATTGCAGAGGTAGTCATATGCCATTTCTAGTATCTTTTAGAAGCATTACTAAAGGCAGAATTAAAATTATTCATATGTCACGAATTTCACACACCCACAGTTTGGTTAAATAACTTGTGAGAAAAAGACATGTTTACCTGGAATAGCAACCCTTTTTCCTGCTGCAAAACGTTCCTTCATATTAATGGCATAACTTTACAGCGTCATAATATATCGTGTTTCTCGCAACTGCTTACCGGAAGTGGCGAGTTAAGAGTGTTGATACGTGACTAATTGGGCAACAATACTGCCTAATACAAATTTTTCACGAACACGAGCACACGTCCCTCGCAGATAATGGCAACCATATATACCTCTGTGAAACATGATCGCACCTTTGTGGTCAAAATACACGTTAGTACGACATCACCACCTCATAAAAAACTCAGTACAAGCCAGCAGCCGACAGCATAATGTGAAATTGCAACTGATGTCCACTTACTGGTGGCCTGTGGTTGAGTTACTTCTGACTGGGTGCTGAGAAACCGATGTCCTGGGTTGACCCTACAAAACATACAGGGTTATGTGAAATGTTGAAAATGTATACACGCCGGCATTTTATAATTAAGTCAGCAAAATTCATTCATTAAATCCATTCATACGTCACGAATGTCACACATCCACAGTTTGGTTAAATAACTTGTGACAAAAAGACTTGTTTACCTCGAATAGCAGCCTTTCTTTCCCGCTGCAAAACTTTCCTTCAAATTAATGAAATGACTTTACAGCGTCATAATATATTGTGTGTTTCTCACAACTACTTGCCGGGACTGACGAGTTACAGCGTTGATACGTGACTCATTGGGCGACAATACTGCCTAATATAAATGCTTCACGAACACGAGTACATGTCCCTTGCAGAGAATGGCAACCATATATACATCTATGAGACATGGGGCCGTATTCTGAAACGTTCCACTTCTGCGATATTCCTTTTTCGCTTTTACGTGCACGCTGATTGGCTGGTTGAGCAAAATTGAATGACGTTGGGCTCAACCAGCCAATCAGCTCATCCAATTTTGCTAAAACAGCCAATCATCGAGCGCCTGAAAGCGAAAAAGAAATTTCGCCGAAGTGGAACGTTTCAGAATACGGCCCCAGATCGCACCTTTGTGGTCAAAATGCACGTTAGTACGACATCACCACCTCATTAAAAAATAATAACTCAGTACAAGCCAGCAGCCGACTGCATAATGTGAAATTGCAACAGATGTCCACTTACTGGTGGCCTGTGTATGAGTCACTTCTGGCATTTGACTGGGTGCTGAGAAATACACGTCCTGTCCTGGGTTGTCCCTACAAAACATACAGGGTTATGTCTAATGTTGAAAATGTAACACACCGGCATTTCATAATTAGGTCGTAAAACAAACGAGTAAACTAAAGACAAATGTGATGTCAACAAAGTACGCCTCATGTGGTAGGCTGTCAACTGGTAATGCATTCCGGGAAAAACCTAATGCAAAGGAAAGACTACCCACAACGTTGACACACAATTTAACTCGCTCTAGGTTTCTTCGTGTCAAATATAGTCAAATAATTATATGTCTCGTGGTTGGGGCCTAATTAGTGTAAATTACGCACTATATTACTTAAGTATAAACCGCATGCACGCGATCTTGCGGACGACTGCGACAAGCGACGCGATGGAGATGGCTGTCGCGTTCGCTCGTCGTCTACAGTACGTACCGCATGCGAGCGACGACTTTTTAGCGACGTCTCCCCGGTGCTACCCGTATGAGGGCAGCAAATACGCGCCGAAAGTGGCGTGACGCGTGCTTCATTAATTTGTGTTTTACTGTAAATAGGAGCATAAATATTTCTAAAAGTCTTGCACTTGGTTCTTATCCTTGCACGTATCAAAAAGTCATTTGCTCGTTCCGTGCGACAATTCGTAGCACTCGACTGATGTTCTGTACATCCTGTTTCGGCTTCGCGCTATTGGCTAGTCGCTCATAGCACTTTCGGGCGACGAGCGACGAATTCTATATTTCCAGAACCAAGCGATCTGTTCGAGCGACGGCCCGTTTCGTCGTTCGAAGCTGTCGATCTTCGCCGTCGCGCACGAAATAAATCGCTCTCATGCGGTTTGGGCTTTACCCTGCAAAACATTTCTTCAAGGCGCACCTGTGCGCGCTTCGAATGAGTAGCGCTGTAAAATTTACGTACATGGCATTTAATATAGTTGCTAAACACGGATTCCCTTTGCCCTTTGTGGTGTACAGTGCGCTACATTTACCTGCCCTCTTTTTTTTTGCATTAGCCATACTGTGTAGCACTGCGCGCGTCAGTACCTATACGCGCGTCAGTAAATCTCACTACACATAAATAGAAAAAGAAACAGAAGTACCACTCACCAATTCGAGCATGTTGTACTGGACTGTGCCCACAGTATGGGCACCAAGCGGCCTGGAATGGTGCAGCAGGTACGTTGTTAGCGGAACGGCAAAATCCGTCGCACTCACCTTGCGGGGCATTGCAATGGCCTCGGAACACACCTTTCGTGTCCACTGGTGAAAACATATCGCCCTGCTGCGCACGCGAAGGGCGCCGCCAACACAGTTCCAATCTTTGCAACCAGTTTGCACGAAAAGTCCGCAGAACGGGAGCTTCGCCATGGCGCGTCTGCGCGGCTCGGCGGCTCCTCCGATGGCAATCCGAAACTTCTTCTCTCTTGTATATATATTTTTCTTTTCCTTCGCGCGTGCGCGGTGGGTTTATTTACGGTGCTCCGGCATGCTTCGGCCGCTTCGGCGCACTTCCGTCACGTATCGCGCACGAACATCGGTGTGAGGGGCCGTATACGGACAGCGGCCGCGTAACAACGAGCGCATATAGGCAGTACTAGTTGGTTTGGAGGCCGCTTGAAGAGTGTCACGTATATCTCCCTTTTTCGGGCTGCCCATAGCCGTTATATTAAGCAGTACGTCGAAGGATGCCGTTTCTAGCCAGGCTGTTATCCAGGACCGGACTAAGAGTGTATTCACAAAAATGTTGAAGCGTTTCGTTTATGGCACTACCTTTTTAAGTATATAGCTTTTTTTATCGAAGATAGTTTACTTTAAATATACAAGCGGCAACTCCAATACTTATGTTCTCGGACACGTACACCACCTGAGCTTAGTCGCTATGCCGTTGCGCTGCTGTTCACTGCGGTGTTGTCATAAATATAGGCTGATGATGATGATGATGATGATGATGATGATGATATGACAAACACGACGCAGTGCGCGAAAAATTATCGCCTAGTAGTTTTCCACTGCAATAGCTTTCCTAAATATTTTCGATCACACAAAGGCCTAACCTATACATGCAGACTACCTGTACAGCCGGTACTGTCCCGTTGATAAAAAAAAAATTCTGGGGTTTTGAATTCGGAACCCACGTCTCATTATGAGGCACGCCGTAATGATGGTCTCGGTTAAGTTAGGCGAAGTGGGTTTCACTAACGCGCTTACATTCACGGCATAGCAGTCTCTTTTGCATTTTAATCTGATGCAAATTTGGCCGAAGCGGCCGGGAACAGAATCCACGATCACAAGCTCAGCAGCGCAGCGGCATAGCGACTAAGCTAACGTGGTGTGCATGTCCGAGACCCTAAGTATTGCAGTGGCCGCTTGTATATTTAAAATAATGTATCTTCGATAAAAAACGTCATTTACGTTAAAGAGTAGTGCCATAAACGGAATGCTTCATCATTTTTATTTCGCGTTTGTGAAAAGGATAAATGTTCGCAAAGTATGTTTTTATAAGCCGCGGAAGCGGCCATGGCTACTACGACGGTTATATATATATATTACAGCGTTCCCTAGGCAATGCTTTAATACCGGCTCGAAAGCTCTGTAAGAAACTTTCTAGTTCTTTCTTTTTATAATCTTACCGGAAGTAATACTTGACGAATGATAATTGTGAATAACTAAAAATAATATGGTGATCACTTTTTCATAGGAATTGGTAGAACAGAAAGTGAAACGTGTCTTCACACAAGGTCTTCTTGGTCTGCTTCATGAACTCGTGGTCCGCTGCAGCGAAAGACGTGCGATTTGCAAGCCGGCCACCATGTTGCAAGTTTACTTGGAGCACGGCGTCCTGTTGGCGAGCGGCGCCCAGCTGCCGAGCTGCTTAGGCGACGGTACGAGCATTTTGGTCCGACTCCATAGGGCCTTGGGCAGCCAGTTCAGTTGCGACGCGCTCAGCGTCAGGAATGAGAGTGGCAGTGTTCGAAGCGTGCGCCACGAACGCGGAGAGCAACATGGCCGCCGGGCTGAGTGGTAGCACGTCACCTCGCCTCCACAACATTTGCCCGTTCTGACCGGTCCACCTCGGTATCGCCCCAGGCACTGTGCTGGACATTCGAGCCCTCATCGGCGAGACCCTGATGACCCCACTCTCAACCCAGTAGGACCATTCCACTTCCTCCTATCTGCTCGAAAAGAACGAAGTGGGCGCCTACCTGCAAAGCCTTGCAAGTAGGCCTAGTTCGCCCTCGGCGAGCGATGACCTGCTAGGCCTCATGACGGGACCTCCTTAACCTCATGGATGCACCACCTACGACATCCGGTCTGCAAGCCGGATAATCTCCGACCATGCAGCCCCTCCAAGCCCCCCCCCCCCCTCCCCTCTGTGCCCCAGCTCGCGGACCTAAAGGAGCTGGAGGAACTCGCGTCTGCCAGTAACAACGAACGAGCCTCCTCCCCGCTGATTCCCGCAGGCCACCCAACAACTAAGGTCACATTTCGACACAAACTGCGAACAAACAAAACAGCAAGGACCGATCACGAGAACTAGAAGGCTGGGTTACCGGGCCGGCCGGAATTCAGTTCCCGCCAGGCTCCGACGGAAATGCGCCGGTAAGCAACGCGCCTCCTACCACGCCTAAGGCAGCGACGCGCGACGCGTCCGCAGCGATCACCACGTGCTAGCCTCGAGACGCGCCGGCCGCGTCGCCGGCGGCCGCCTCTACTTCGCAACAACTTCAAGATAATTCGGCGCCCCAAAAAGGGCCTAACTATCAAGACACTAGAGAGATTTAGAATAGGGGCCCCAAAAGGTTGGGGCCCCAAAGAGCTTTGCGGGTTCTAACGTTGGGGCACGCAAGAGCGATGAGTTTTAGAATAGGGCTTTGCGTTTTCGAATACCGTCTTGCGCTTCCAGCGCCACTACGGTGTCAAAGAAAAGCTATTATAAATATTAAAATAAACTATACCATTTTATGGAGGTGCGGACGTCCCTCACATCGGCTCTGTCGTTTTTGAATGTTTGTGCAGCCGTCTTTACCACCATCACGGATTCAAGCACATCACTGGATTTGTGAAGTCACCAGGAATTGGTGGGCACCTTACTTTAAGGTGGGACTTCCATTTTGGGACTTTTAATGACCTTTCTTGGTGCATCGAACGTGTGCGGCTAGCAAGGCCCAAGTAGGCCTACTGGCCCCACCGAGCCGCAATGGCGGAAACGCGCATGGAAGACGAAGACGCCACCGGATTAGAAGAGAATGAGGAAGATCTAGGCTGGCAAATTGTGACAAGCCGAAAATCTCGCTCCACCAGAAGGATTTCTGGTGATGGGAAAACAACGCCGCAGAGCCAACAAGAGCAAGGCAACAACAGCAAGAACAAGGGACCTACAACCACTACGTTCAAGAACCGTATTGTCAAGGCATCGAGGATGCCCCAGTTGCCGCAGGAGCACAGCAAGATCGTCATCCGCCCCCGAGGAGGTCTCAACTTGAGCAAAGTTAGCACCACAGCGATAGGCGTGGCGGTTATTGAAGCATCGGGCCTGACTCCAGAACAAGCCCGAGAGGATGTCGTTTGCCCTAACTTCACGCAAAACATCGTGGTGGTCAGTACACCAGATCCCAGTCATGCTGCCAGGTATGTACGAATCAAGTCAATCATTATAGTGGAAACCGAATATGAAGTTAACGCCTACGAGACAGCTCCGCACACCACGTGTAAAGGTGTGATTCGGAGAGTTGACCTCAGAGACAATCAGGCCACGATAACGAAGAACATTGTGCATGACTTTAACCCACTGGCATTGGCAGCCAAACGTATTAAATCGACTGGCTCGGTCATTGTTTTGTTTGATGGGCTCAAGGTACCCAATTATGTCAGATATGGGTCGACCCTTGTGAGGCGTTACCTGTATAGGAAGCTGTTTGATGTCTGCTATGCTTACGGAAAGATTGGACATAGATCAGATGTATGTCCAACACCGGACGTGGTTCAGTGCAGAGGATGTGGCACTCAAAACCCGGAGGACAATCACACGTGTGTGCCTAACTGCAAATTCTGTGGAGGGGACCACCCAACTGGAGACAAGACCTGCCAAGAGCGGTACCAAATTCCATACGTGGTGCGAATTCGACGACGTGGACGCAACAGATCTGCATCGAGGGCGACATCAGCTGAGCGGCAATGGGATGCCCAAACGGGCGTCAAGGAGCGCTCACGCTCAAAGAGCCCCACACGGTCAAGACGCCGCTCGCCGTCGAAGGGCAGAAGCCGCTCCAGATCACGTGAAGTGCAGGTGCGCTTTGAAGGAGGAAAGCAGAAGCCTGGCGACAAGACGACATCTGGAACAGCCTGGGCCGACAAAGTGAAAGGTACTGTGAGGGCTGCAGAGAGCGGTGCGGGGCAGCAGGTCGGAGATAATGATGCCAGGATAGAACAGCTGATCAAAGAAGTAACATATCTGAGAAAGGCAAATGAAGAACTTACTAAGCAGGTTGTAGAACTTCGCAAGAACTCGCAGTCTAGCTCCACAAAAGTAGCAATAGCCAAACCGGTGAATAATGACAACAATCAGGAAGAAGAAAATTCACCAGCTCCAAAGAAGCGGGCAATAAGCCCAGTAGAAACGACAGTGTGCTCTGCTTTGGAAGAGATTAAGGAGGCGATTAAACAACTTAGAGATGCCACAGATAGAACTACCTTCAAAGTTGATAAATTATGGAAATGGAGAGTGACGACAGAAAAGAGGCTTTCAAAAGTAGAAGCGCAAGGCGAGGACGACGAATACCTACCCTCAGAAGCAGAGAGCGTCAGATCGCTCCCTGGTGCGTCGGGGAGTTCTACGAAGCGTACTCTAGCGGGTAGCAGTAAGGCGGGTTCTATAAGCAATGGCTAGCAGGGGGAGCTTTACCGTGTGGCAATGGAATTGCCGAGGATTCATCATAAAAAAGCACCTCTCATGCAGTTGATAAAAACATCTCCAGATAATCCAAAAATAATTATGCTGCAGGAAACCTTGGCGGATGAGATCAGCCTATCCGGATACAAAGCGACATGCAGGGGCAAAGAGCCGGGTAGGGGGCTAGCCACGCTCGTAGATAAGAAAATACCATTAATAGAACATGATTTGCGCCTTGGACTAAACAAATTAGAATACTTACTTGTGGAAATCATTTTGAAAAGGAATAGAGGCAAACCGCAAAGCCTCTTTTGTCTCAATGTTTACAGCAGCCCTAGCGACATGAAACAAAGTTTCAGGGCACTTCTTAATAAGACTATGGCTGTTACTAAGCACGCTCCACTCATTATTGCAGGGGATTTCAACGCCCCACATCAAACCTGGGGATATCGCTGGAATACTAAGAAAGGGGATGGACTCTGGCATCTAGCTACAGATCTTAATCTCTCCCTCATCACTGACCCAGCTTATCCCACTAGGTGTGGTACATCTACGTGCAGGGACTCCACCCCAGACCTTACTTTTGTATCAAATTTAGCGAACGCTGGCTGGAATAATTCCAATATTGATCTGGGTAGTGACCATTACATATTACAAATAGTATTGGAAACACCCAGTAATGAGATAAAGCACTTTAACTACATTGACTGGGATCTTTTTCGGAAAGCAAGGAAAAGCAGAGCTGAGACAGAGACAGGACAAAAGAAAACACTCCAAACTTGGACCACTCAGCTCAGGGAAGATGTAAAGGCGGCAACGAAGGCTATTACTACTGAGGAGGATATCGAAATCATGGACAGTAGGCTGGCACACTTGATTGAAGCCAAGCAATCTATGTTAAAAAGATGGAAAACGCAACGGCTGAACAGGAGACTCAGGAAGCGTATAGCATTGTTGAATAGGGAGATTGAGGAACACGCCTGATATTTACAGCAACAACAATGGGATGAGCTTTGTAATACCATAGATGGTCGAATTAAACGAGGTGGAAATTGGAACTTACTTAGACATTTGCTTCATGAGAACGACACGAAATCTAATAGAACAGCAGTAGCACGACTCGTCCATCGTGAGAGTCAGGACACAACGGACGAGGCCATTCTTGATCGGCTCGCAGCTAAGTATTTACCACTTAAGGATAGCAATGAGAGTACAGACCAGCCTGAATATACAGGGGAAGACTGTGAGCTTATGGATCAAAAGTTCACAGAAAGCGAAGTTCGCGCAGCCCTGTACGACCTCAACAGTGGATCCGCTGCTGGTCCAGATGGCATTTCCAATAGGCTTTTGAAAAATCTGGACGATGATTCTATAACGTATTTAACTGAGTATTTTAATGAACTCTGGAAAAACGGTGATTATCCGAAGGAATGGCGAATTGCTAACACAATTCTTATTCCCAAACCAGGCAAGCAACTCAATCTAGATAACCTAAGGCCCATATCGTTAACATCATGTCTGGGCAAAACCATGGAGCATGGCATACTTAATAGACTGACTAAGTATGTAGAGAACAGAAATGTTCTTCCGCATAACCTGATCGGTTTCCGTCCTGGACTTTCGACTCAAGATGCAATGCTTTTAATCAAACATCACCTTATTCTTGCTAGCCCGCTACATACGAGAGCTCTCCTAGGCCTAGATGTAGAAAAAGCCTTTGATCGCATCAAACACAAGGCCATATTGGATATCCTCTCGGAGATGGGATTGGGTAAGCGATTGCACAATATAGTCAAAGCCTTTCTCGGTTGCCGTTCTGCTTGTCTCAGGTTAGGCGAACTCCAATCGACAACCCTGGAACTTGGGAATCGTGGGACACCACAAGGCTCTGTCCTATCTCCCATGGTATTTAATTTGGCAATGTCAAAAGTGGCTCGAGGTCTCGCGCAGATTGAAGGTATCCACTTTGCAATATATGCAGATGATGTAACAATCTGGAGTGCTGAAGGTAATATGGGACAAACAGAGACCAAACTACAGGAAAGCATTTATGTGGTGGAAACCATACTTGAGGGTATGGGACTGAACTGCTCTGCTAAAAAATCAGAACTATTGGTACTGCGGAGCAGTAAGCGTGGCCGCAAGCCGAAAGGATATATCCCAAAGGAAGAACCCCGCATTGACATATACGCCAAGAATGGAGAGCCAATCAGGCAGGTGGAGACTATTAGGGTGCTAGGCCTTCTCCTGGAAGCGAATGGATCTAATCGCAGGATGATACAACATATCTCTAAGAAGTCTGAAGAAGTCATTAGACTTCTGTGTAGAATTACAAATAAGCATAAGGGGCTAGGAGAAGACAGTGCCATAAGATTGGTACATGCATTCGCATTTTGCCACTTCTCGTACGTGGCAGGCATGCTACAATGGACACAGGGTGATAAGAACAAGCTAAACGCTTTAATCAGATGACTTATAAAGGCTACACTAGGACTTCCCATCAGCACTGCCAGTGATAGATTATTGCGCCTAGGGCTGCATAACACACTAGAAGAGATAGCTGAGGCTCAACAGGTGGCCCACCAAGAGAGACTAATGAGGACACGACCTGGAAGGGCGCTACTTGAAGAAATAGGCGTAGAAAGTAACAACCAAACCAACAAAGGAGAATTATTAACAGAATTGCAAGCGGGACTACGAGAAAAAATTAAGACCACCCCGTTCCCTAGGAACATGCACCCGACACATAACCTCGAGAGACGGAAGGCAAGAGCCAAGGCACTCCTTCAAGACATAGATCAACATAAGCAGCAGGCGGTATTCGTTGATGCTGCCTGGGTTAAAAATAAGGATGCATATACCTCGTTGTTGTAGACACTCAAGGTAACATACAGGATGCCATCACCGTCTATACAAAGGACCCAACAGTAGCAGAACAAGTAGCCATCGCCTTAGCCATCCGGGCAAATCGGTGGACACATATTTACAGTGACTCTAGAACAGCCATACGCAACTTTACTAACGGATATGTGACACGGATAGCAACCAAGTTACTAGACAAGGTCAACAGTGAGAGGATCGAAATTCGCTGGTTTCCTGCACATCTGGGGGTGATGGACGGAACTCGGAGAAACCTCAATGAGGTGGCAAATGAAGCAGCACGAGGACTTTCTAGCCGTGCAGTTCAAGACCGAGCAGCTTACACTTCACATGGGGAACACAGGGATCGATTATTAACATATAACGAAATCACGAAACATTATTATTTAAGCAGACGGGAATACCCATTGCCACACGGTAAACTTTGCAGAGCCCAAGCGGTCACATTACGTTTGCTACAGACAAGGACATACCCAAGTCCATATTTTATTAACAGGATCTATCCGGAGAGGGAAATTCAAACCAATTATAATAAGTGCAATGGCATCATTACTCTTGACCACATGCTTTGGCAGTGCCCTGCGGTCTTCGCAGACTGTGACAAGGAACAAGAATGGTGGCGGCAAATGCTACGAAGTGAATCACTCTCTGACCAATTACGGGCAGTCCAGAAGGCCTGCGATGTGGCTGAAGGGCTCGGCCTGACAGTCCCAACGTGGGAGCGGCCCGCGTCAACCCAGGGTTGACCTTCAGGACTCAATAAAGTTCTCCATACCATACCATATACCATTTTATGATAGGAAGAGTAATTTTCACTTTCGTGGTATTGCGTTTAATTGCAAATAAGGTGTTATTATATTAGCAGCAAGCGATTTATTGCGCCTAATTTTGAGTAACCAACTTGACGTGCCTTCACCAGCCAAGCTAATCCACGTTAGGCCTACGAGCCATGAAATCGACAATCGAATTCAGAATCAGCGGCGTCTAATGAATCAATCTTCATTACACACGTTAGTTGAGAGAAAGCGATAACCGCAGTCACTTCTCCTAGCTTACTAACTTCACGCATTACCACGAATCAAGCCGAGTTTGGTACTCGGAGAGCCGCCGCTTCGATGGGTGCCGCCATGTTTGTTGACGCAAAACTTTTGGGGCTGCTTTCCGGGCTCCCGCTAAATCGGCGAAATAGCGTGCCCAATGCAAAACCCAAACGCAGTTAACGTCTCGCGCATGCGCAGTGGTGTCGACGCTATTTCTTTGGGGCGCCAAAACGTTTGGGGCCCCTATTCTAAAACTCTCTACTGACAACCCACCAGGTGTCCCGGGCTGTGGTGGCAGCCTGCAACTATCATCCGAAGTGCACCGGCAAAGACTTTATTGTGCGTATCCGTACAAGGTCTAACATTATAATCGCAAGCACTCCGCAAATCGAAACAACTGATCTCCTTCGCCGGGTGTCCATGCTCGAACTCAGCGGGAGCAATCACGACTTCATCACGTATGTCGAGGCCGCGGAGAACACTTTACGGGGATTATACATGGTCTGGACCCTGGAACTTCTCTGGATAAATTCATAGCGTACCTGCGCGTGCGGATGCAGCGCGTTATTACCCATAGTGTCCGCATGCTTGGGACCTCGAAGACGGTCGTTATAACTTTCGAAGGCCCCCCCATTCCCCGCTGCGTTCTCTTCTACAGGACGGGGGGGGGGGGGGGGGGCGGTAATGTGCCACCCGTACCGTCCAACTTGACAGGAGTGCTACCAGCCTGGTCATCGCTCGGACGTTTGCACCACCCCGGACGCGTCTTCGACCCCCTTGAGAACCACTCATGCGCTCCTGAGTGCAAGTTCGGCTTAAAGGGGCACCGCTCAGGACCGAAGGAGTGCCCTTAATCTCTCAAAACTCTTCGCCGCTGCAGAAACCCTCAACCCCAGCCGTCGAGCGCGCGCCGAAGGTGGTTCAGCACCGAGGACGACTCCTCAAAGACCCCTTCCCGCTCCCGATCACAGCCCTTTCCGCCGCTTCCACCAGCCGGCCTGGACTAGCTTCAACCCTCCATGCCAGAGCAACTCAGCTCACGCACCCGGCTGGAACGCAAGGCAACTGCATCAAACTCTTTGCCTGCCATTATGTGTAAAAGAAAATAAAACCAACCTTTATTTTTTCAATTGGTTTTTTTTCTCTAAATTGTGCGCTTTGGGGTATATTTCAACCCCTTTTTATTTACTTTAATTGGTTTCATGCCCGTTATAGCTCCACGTAGGAGGGGGCTCGCCGCCGCTTCCTTTTATTTTCTTTTACACATAATGGCAGGCAAAGAGTTTGGAGTGGGGCGAGGGTCGCCTCATCTCCTCCCCTTCACCCCTCCTCCCCCACTAGCACCGCCGAGACGCAGGAACTCGGGCGCGAGCTCGCCCTCTTGCGAGCTCAAACAGAAAAAAATTGCCCGCCAATCCACCCTGTGAAGGTGGTTGGAAAGCGAAGCTTTTTACGCCACCCTCACGGTGACTGCGGCGCACATGATATTTCACACACTACAACGTAACTTTAACCACGGCCTTTATTATTATTTACTTCACAACAATGTTCACTACTGCTTTATGATCGGTGTGATATACACTACTAGACTACCCCATAGTGGGGTAGTCTAGAAAATGAACCGAAGCAGTTACAAGGCTGGAAGGGTTTCGAATGACGTCAACCCTCTTTCAAGCAGCTGCATAAGCTTTGCAACAGCTGCAATCTAATCTTACGGACCGCGCCGAGCCTGTTTCCGTTGTTTGCCCGCAGTCCTTATCATCCATCGTGTTGGCTCATCACTTTGAAGCTTGTTCTTGTGGTTTTTCTTGCGAAAACGAGTGCTTAGTTGTACGCTGAATGGCTGAATTCAAGTAAGCTATACTGCTATACCTGCAATTGTTAGCGGTTCGTCGGGATCGTTTTTTGCTTACAACGAGGGACACGACAGAACCCTTGGCTGGTAGAGGTAAAAAGCTTCGCTTTAAAACTCGCCAGCCAGCTTAACTCGCTCAGAACCCAATTCGGTACTCTGCTTTCCTCAAGCGACGAGGAGGAAAACATAACAGACAGGGAGCTTCCTACTCCCATAGATAGTCGCATCGTGGCCCTGGAGAACCAGGGGACCGCAATTGAAACACAATTGGCTGACCTCAGCAGAATTATCCACGACACCATCGCGCGTCAGATGAACAGTGTTATCACACAGGTGACGCAAGCTGTAACTCGCATTATACAAAAATGGGTACAAGACAATCCCGCGTCTTTAACCGCGTAGGGCCCATCAGGGATGATAACCGCCCTTCAAAATTTAACAGGGTCATTCCCGATGAGTCGGACTTTTCGAAAGACTTCTGCAGGTCTGCGCCGGGCACTAGCGGACTGGGCAGTGTTAGCAACGTAACCCCACCCTCCGTCTCTGACCATGGCCCCCAATCCTAAGTCGCGAGCCAGAGCGACTTAGTCGCTTACACTAACAGTAGAACTGCAGAGGTCTCAAGGACTACCAGAAGCGGGCTCATCTCCACCTCTACATTGAGACCCTTCAGTTCCTCGTCGCCGTGGTTGCCCCTCAGGAACCCGGCGCCGGCGTCAAACTCACCAACTACACTACATTTCAACACAACCCGCAGACAGGTATACTTATTCACAAGCAATATAGTGCGCAGGAGGTCACACTCCCCACAACACCGCCTTTCTCGTACACGATGGTGTCGGTGCTGCCTCTAAATCGGTCTGACCCACCTGTACACATTCTAAACTTAAGAGCGTTACGTTCAGCGAAATTTTCACACAAGTCATGCAGGTGGCCAGAAGGGACCCCCTCCTGATCGTCGGCGATTTCAACGCCCCGAGCAGTCTCTGTGGATATCCCCGGGAGGACACGCGTGGGAGGAAGCTTGCGGAACTTCTTTCCACACTTGGACCCACCTTCCACACTGACCCCGCCAACCCAACACGTGTAGGCAATTCGATTCAACGAGACACTTGCCCGGACCTCACATTTGGACCAGCTACACATCAAACACGACTACCACACTGATGAAAGGGTGAGAGTGGCTCTCGACCTCCCGGTCCTCATGTCCAACCAGAGACTTCTGGCCCTGGGCGTGGTGAACACTTTCTGGGAGCTTCGAGAAGGCCACTTGTCAACCAATACACGCGCCTTGCACAGACCCCGTCCTCTTGGACCAGCTACACATCAAACACGACTACCACACTTAGGAAAGAGTGAGAGTGCCAGAACCCTGGAGACGCGCTCTCCGGGTCCAACCCCTTTTCTCCGCAACGTGTCCAGAGAAGACCATAGTGGTCGTCGCTAGGCGCGCGCGGAAGCGTTGCAGCGACACTATGGTCACCAACAACACATGTTCTACGTGGACGTTGCCGCAGTCAGCCGCAGTCGTACACAACACTAACACAGTTAACGGGCTAACTTTCAAAGCCTACAGCGCAACACACGCGGAGGAGATTGCCATCGCTCTAGCCATCAGTAATCCCACGTCGAAACACATCATCACCGATTGGCGAGGGGCTTGTCAGAACTATGAGCTGGGTATGCCCCCCCCCCCCCCCCCGCTTCCCGGCGCATTCTGCAATCTAGCTGCCTATATGTTGATCCAACTCCGCGTAACCTGATTTGGGCCCCCTAGTCACCAGGGACTCCAGGGAAAAGAACAGGCCGATGAGGCCACCCGCGCACTCTCTCCCCGGGCTGTCTTCCTGTCCTTGGAAGCCTACTCCCAATCAGACAATCTGGCCCGTTCATTCAAAGAAATCACCGATTACTTTAAGGAGGAGCACCGGCGTTCCCTTGTAAGGGAATGGTTCGCGCTGACGAGAACTTCCTCATCAAAATTTTCACCAACAATACTGTGCGCAGCGGTGCTCAAGCATGTCAACCCATCCTTTGACGGCGCCCGTCAGTTTTGTGGGGAGGTGGCTGACGCCTTCCACGTATTATGGGCATGTCAATGAAACCCACCCATTCTCCCCCCCCCCCCCCAACCCCAATCGCACCAAAGAGGGCTGGGAGGCGGCACTGCTCGGCTGTCAAGACCTCAAGACCCAAAAGGCTTTGGTTCAACGGACGCGGGCAGCGTTGCTTGCCAATGGGGCCTAGGGTGCCTACATGCAACGCCGTTTTAGGGTGGTGACAGCCTTAGTAACGGTACTTGCCGCCGCCAGCTAAATTGGCGGGTTAATTGTGGGGACAAAAATGGCGAAAGATCAGCCGACAGACCACACTTCCCGGAACCCTTGGTGACGTGAAATTTAACTTCTTTCAATAAACTTTGGTCTCAGCAGCGAGAGACAAACGGCGTGTCTGAGCGCCGTACACGGCACGTCTACGTTTCAGTTAAACAGATTAGTAAGGACAGTCTTTATTATAGCACACTTCAAAAAGCACCCTTTGCATATTATGTACAACTGGAAGGCAACGACAATGCTTAATGCAGTTCACATTCTTGGCGCGAGATAATCCTACCACTAGCACGCCATCGTGCCTTATAACTTCTTGCTTTATATGTGTCACACGACATGCAAGTTTGATGTGCTCAAATAAAAGGAAAAGGTAACTAGTATATTAAAGATGTATGCAGGTTTCATGTGCACACTGGCGGAAAACTAAATTAAAGAAATTTAATAGATCACGTGCCAACATGAGTACATCAGAACGTGACAAAAAAACAGCGCATATCCACGGGGTGAATCATGATGAGTGGGCGAAGCTCCGGAGGGAATCATCGGTAAAACGTGAATCTTCCGTGTAATTCGCCCTGTCTCGCCGCACTAAATCGAACGATTGACTTCCACCAATGACACGCGCCATATGTGACGTCATTCATATTTTATAACAGCGCCCTTCATTATAATTGCACCATCTCCCGCTTAAGGGGACGCTAGCACAAACGCGTTAGAAACGTGCAGTACTCTCTAGTAAGGGGGAGAGGCCACAGCGCCTTACGCAGCCGTTTACACATGCCGCAACGTGCACGTTTGCCGACGCCATCATATGACTGCTGAGAGAGTATAACCCCCGTAATCATGAACGCTCCTCGACTTGAACTTGACTTGCCACCGCCTTCAACGCGTTTGGAACGCGCTGCCCAAGGCGGTGACAAGTCAAGTTCAAGTCGAGGACCGTTTATGAATACGGGGGTAAGGCGGAGAGGCCACAGCGTCTTACACTAGCTTCTTACACGGGCCGTAACGCGCTAGCACAAACGCGTTAGAAACGCACAGTCTTTCGTTAATGTTGGGTATTTATTGTCATCGTGGTGCGTGTGTGCATGTGCGCTTCGTGGCGTAGTCATTCTGCTCCTGGACGCCGTGCGGTACAGACGCAGAATGGAGGGCTCCTCGAGAGCTGCGACAGCGGCCGATGTTGGCCGTGGTGCACCGTGCTCTGCGTTGCCCAAGGATTACCGTGTCATCTTGCCTCCGTTACCAACAGGTGAAGGACAAGGGCGCGCAGTTGTATTACACTGCGACGTTACTGGACGCCCGTATAGAATCGACGACTTCCGGAAGCCCTTGAAGGATGCTGGAATAATTCAGCAGGTAGGTGGCATTGGTGCATACCAAATGTCTCACGTGTGGCTGCTGAACTTCAAGACAGATGAGGCAAAGCAAGCGCTGCTAGACGCCGGACCGCTACTGGTGAAGAATCGGCCGTGCCTCATTATTGACCAGGCACGGCAAGAGCTCAGGATCAAGCTACACTGGGTCGCTTTCGATGTCACTTCTGAGACCATACGACGAGCCTTTCGAGAGTATGGTGAGGTAAAGGAAGTCATCAGCGATCGGTGGAAAGCGGAGGACTTTGAAGGTGCCGAGTCAATCACTCGTGCCGTGCGTCTTTTTCAGCGTGAGGGTGTCACACCAGACCGCGTCCCGCATCAGATGCGCCTTGGTAGTGGAACTGCGCTTGTGGCTGTACCTGGACGTGCGCCGTTATGCCTTCGTTGCCACAATACTGGACACATCCGACGTGAATGCCGAGTGCCCAGGTGCGCAGCTTGCGGAGCGTTCGGGCATGAGCAGGCTAATTGTACTCGCTCGTACGCCAGAGTTGCCAGCGCAGGCGGAGACGTGGATCGGAGCGAGATGCTCATGGACGAAGAAGAAGCGGAGAGCATGGCTGCAGTGGCGGCGTCTACCAGCGACGCGGTCATGGCGGTCGCGTCCACCATAGACGCCGTCTCGCAAGAGAACACGGCCGCAGACGCTCGGGCAGGAGACGCCACTCAGGCAGGCGCATCAACAGTGCAGCACGAAGAAGAGGAAGTTTCGCCAGAACGCACTTTGGAAACAGACTTTTCAAGATATGTGCCAGTAACTTCAAGGCTCTACATCTACATCTACATCTAGACTTTTCAAAGCAGCAGCCGCAAACAAGCGTGTCTCGGACTGATGGGAAACAGATGCACTCAGAACTGCAGCAAGCGAAGCCGTCGCGCCGCTGGGAGACAATGCCTCCACGGACGAAGCTGCAATGGACGCCGAGGAAACACCTGCGAAGCGTCGACTCAACGAAGCTGGCAAGACATCACAAGACACGCGGCTACGAGCAATGGAGAGGCGTGAGAACGTGCCCGGAACCAAGAAGCCTCGTGTGGCCAGCCAACAGCGGTCGGCGTCGCTTACACGCGGCGGCGGCGGCAAGTCGACGCCCTAGGCGTCGACTGGACTGTGGGATACTATACGGCAAGGTATATGGAGGGAACGCCGTAGGCTCGGTCTGGTATCACTCACCAATATGGAGTCCTTGGAGAGGGCGATAAAAATTGCTACACTTAACGTCCGTGGGCTTAGTGCTAAGAGGCGGCAAAATCAACTTTACCGCCTAGTAACGAAGCACGACCTCGATATTCTAGCCATTCAGGAGACCAAAGTGGAGGGAGAGGACCAGACGAAGCGTATCGTGCGTCCTTTTGCGGGACGCTATGAAGTTTGTGTTGCCCATGCGGTAGGCTTGTCTTCGGGGTGCATTTTGTTAATTCGGCAGAGCCTTGGCGCTGTAGTGCAGTCGGTGAATACCTGTGAGTCAGGCCGTTTCATTGTATTTGACTTTTCCCTGTCATCAGAAAATTGGTGTGTAATTTGTCCGTACGCACCAACTAAGGCTCAAGAGCGAAGGGAATTTTTTGAAGAAATTAAGTCATACTTGAAGTGTGAGCGCAAACTAATTTAAGCGGGAGATTTCAATTGTGTCTGTGCGGGCCGTGACAAAACCAGTGGGAAGAAATACAATGATGCGAGTACTGCCGTTGTGAGAGATATGACTGCCGAATTTCATCTAGAAGATGTGGGTGAATGTCTCTGCAGCGGAAAATCAGTCATTTTTACTCACTTTCAGGGTACGAGCCATGCTAGACTTGACAGAGTTTACGGTCAGCTGAGTTTATTCCTTTGTGTCGGGATTACAGTGTCACACATGTTGCGTTTAGTGATCATTGTTTGGTTTCTTTCTGTGTTGGAAAACAAAGAAGGAATAACAAAGTATTTTCTTGGGATTTCTGGAAATTTGATGTAAACTTGCTGAAAGATGACGAGTTCTGTAAGCAGTTTCTCGAGGCTATAGATAAAATAACAACTCAAAACTTAGATAGCTGGGAACATAAATGGGAAGTTTGTAAGCAAACAATTAAATTAAAAGCACTTGAAAGGGCCAGTGTTTTGAGACACGCGGAAAAAGAAATTGAGTGCCGTCTTAGATGGAATCTGCAGCAATTATTGGAAGCGGAAAGTACACAACCCGGTTACTTCTCAGAAGACATAAAAAGCATAAAGCAAAAATTTGAGTTGATAGACCAAGCGCGATACAAGGGAGCCTTGATTCGTGCCAGAGCTGAGTACTTGTGCACAGGTGAAATGCCAACAAAACGTGCCTTGGGAGTCGAAAAGAAATATGCTTCACAAAATGAAATAACAGAAATAGAACATAATGGGTCATTGCTTACCAACACGGAAAAAATAGCAAGTTCTTTTTTAGAATATTACAAATTACTGTTTTCTCGTGGTCAAGTTGACGCTGATCGATTCAAAAATGACTTCGTTTCACTGATGCCAACATTAGACGACGAACCCAAGGAAATATTAGAAGTACCCATAACAGTAGAGGAGGTTAAGGAGGCGATTGATCGTTTAAATAATGGCAAGTCACCGGGGCCGGATGGCTTAGGCGCTGCATTGTACAAGGCGTTTAAGGGGGTTATCGCACCAGTTTTGACTGAAGTATACAACGAGGCTTATGAGAAAAAACATCTTCCGCCGTGCTTTCTGTCAGCACACACGGTCTTAATATCAAAAACTGAAGACCCAATCAAATTGCGTGATGTTACATCGTGTAGACCCATTAGTCTGACAAACATAGAATATAAAATATTAATGAAAGTATTGGCTAACAGGTTGCAGACAGTAATGAAAGATTTATTCAATCCGCACCAAACGTGCGGAATAAAAGGAAGGACAATTATGACAAACATACACATAGCACGATCAATCCTTGAATGCTGTGACGCAATGCAACGCAGTGTCGCCATGCTGCAGGTTGACCTTGAGAAGGCATTCGACCGCGTGCCGCATGACTTGCTTCTATCTATACTTGATTATGTGAATATAGGCAATGTGTTCAGCGAACCTGTGCGGATGGCTTACGCCGGATGTACAACGAGGCTGATAATAAACAAATCAGTAGGAGAGCGCATACCGGTACAGCGCTCAGTAAGACAAGGGTGCCCGTTATCACCGCTTCTCTTTTGTATATATATTGAACCTTTTTGTCTAAGCGTAATTAGGAACGAAGCGATACGAGGATTCAAGTTATATAAAGCCGAGGTCAGCCTTCTTGCTTACGCTGATGACATTGCAGTTTTCTGTGTTGATCATGAAAGTGTCATGCACACTATCAATGCTGTAAAAAGTTTTTGTCAGGCAAGTGGTAGTGCTGTAAACTGGGACAAATGCCTTGGGTTTTGGCATGGGGAATGGGACGTTGCTCCCAGGGTGTTTATGAACATTAAATGGCAAGAAACACCGACAAAATACTTAGATGTGCCCCTGCAGTACTACTGTGACAGCGAGCCTTATTGGAAAAAACAAACAGAAGTCTTGCGCGAAAAAGCACCGAAATGGAAAGGCTGGGATAAGTCCATTTTCGCACGGGCCACGACTTGCAACATATTTCTCGTAAGCAAGCTATGGTATGTAATGCAGGTCTTACATTGCAGCAGGGTAAATGTACAAAAAATGCAGAGTGTTCGCGGTCTTTATTTGGAGCTCTGTATGGGAAAAACGAGCCGTACAAATCTGTTTAAAAGAGTGCGTGATGGTGGGCTTGGTTTAGTACATCTGTATGTAAGACAACTTGTCAGTCGATATGTTTTTCTCCGAGATGTAGATGACACGTTTCTCAGAACTATGATTCAACTAAGGCTGGGTAAAGTGCTACCGGAATTTGTTGTGTCTTCGGTGTGTGAGCAAGAACCAGTACGGAGATATCTAAAAGAAGTAGTTACATCTTTCCGTTTCTTATCGCTATGCTTTTCTTTGCCATACTTGACCGAGGTGTCACGTAAAAAACTGTATAAAGACCTCGTTGATGTGTTATTTCCAGTGCCATTGTACCGTGAATTATATTGTGTAGGCCCAGGAAAAGATGTCTTGAAACGCGTTAAAAGAATGCTTGTTGCGCCAGGGGTTAAAACCTTTTTTTTAAGCTGCACACGGGAACCTTACCCGTTAAAACATGGTTAGAAGACAGGGGTTTAATTGTACCATGGGGTACTAACTGTTCATTATGCAAAAAACCAGAGACCATTGAACACGTGTTTTTAGATTGCTGGAGCGGGGTGTTCTTCTGGGACATCTTACAGAGAACTCTGAAAAAAGAGTTGCCATTAAATCCGCATGGAATCCGTTATCTCTCGGTTGAAAACGATGATGGCGTGCCTTTTGATCTTGTCATGCTCCTGGGCCTGCACAGCATATGGCGAACGCGGACGGCTGCACACAATGCAGATATTGATGTGCGACCGGTTCGCGAACATTTTTGCGAATCTGTGTCCCATTGTCGAAGTGCAGAAGGTGCAGACGTTTGCACCGGATTGGGTTCCTAGATTGGAACTTTTGTTGCATATGCCGAAATACTGATTAGATGTAGTCAGCAAGTAGCTGACGGTTCACCGATATAAGATCCTGTTAGCATGTTCTGCGCTCGTGAGATCTGTGACATACGAGGCAATAAAGAAAAAAAAAGCTTCGTGGCGTAGTGGTTAGCGCCGCGCGTTCGGAAGCGAGGGGTCCCTGTTTCGATTCCGCGCTACGGACACAACTTGCGTAATTTTTTTCATAAAAGTAGACGTGCCTACCTACTACGACGACTACTACTACTACATACTACAGAGGAGGGACAGACCCAAACCCTAAGGAGCTTCGCCCATAAAAAGGCAAAAAGACTGGGGCCCAAAATGGCTTCCCACCAAATTTCGCGGTAAATAGCAGTCAAAATTTTGGTGTTGTCACCACCCTAAAACAGCATTGCACGTAGGCTCCCTAATGAGGCCCAGGAATAGGGGCTCCACATAGTACATTCGCTTCCTCCCCTCCAAATAGTGAGGGGAGGAGGCGAATAGGGACCTAACCCAATCACCTCTCTGCAACCAGTTTAATAAATATTTTTCACCACCACCACCTTCAACAACACAACACTCAGCTTGACTCGCCAGACGTCATCACCTTACAAAAAAGGTGCCTCGTCATCCTGCCAGGTTACGAGGCCTATGACAGTCCGAGCACGGCCACTGAATAAAACAAAATATGGAGCACGCTTAAGCTTCGACTTCAAGAGTGGAACGCGACAACATTAAAAAATCCTTGACTACAATAAAAAGACTGGTCGGGAGGTCTTGACGCTTTATTCACATTCAACGACGTTACTAAGCACTATCAGCTGGGCAGGCGAACGTTTCCTCTTCCGCACGAGAAACTCTCCAGGCCGCAGGCAGCAACTCTCCGAATGTTGTAGACCAGGTCTTATCCAAATCTATCCGCTCTCAGGTCTTACTGGGACACTTTTGAACCGGAATGCCCTGATTGTGGCGAACGTTGCAAATTAGAGCACATGCTCTGGTGGTGGCCCTCATTAGGTGGCCCTCAATGCATCACCGAGTAAGAGTGGAGTTCCGAGCTAAGGAGCCCCGAACTACTGCACCAGCTATGGGCCGTCCAGAGGGCCCACGACACGGCGGTGAGGCCTGGCCTCCCCGTCCCCACGTGGGAGCGGCCCTCTGCGCTGCGCCACGAATGGCGGCGGTGCTCCTCAGGACTTTTAATAAAGTTAATTTTCTGTCTGTCTGTCTGTCTGTTTGTCTGTGTGACTGTTTCTCACACTTCCCGGCAACTGCAGCTTATGAAACCGTAATGTTTACCGGGAAACGCTGGCGGTGAACGCTATGCACAAAGGCCCGCTTTCTGGTAGAAGCGCAGCCTCTTTCGTGGGCAGGCCTTCTTTTATTATTTGCACCTTTAATATTTCAGCCTGAGAAGATTGAGCATAATAGGCATGCACGAACAGTGTTTTGTTGTATGATAATTGTTTGTGGCTGTAACTCTAAACAATCCGTGGAATAACTTTGTAAAGAATGCAAGACAAAGTGTGAGCAAATTTAGTGGTAAAATATTGTCACGGGTATAAACTATTTACAGAATGTATTTACAGGAGATAGACAACAGCTGAGAATACAGAGGCTGTTGCCACTTCGTCCTCTTCTCCTTCGTCGACCTTGTCTGTTTTCCTCATCGTAACACAACCCCCGGCGGAAAAAGCACCGTCCCGGTGCTTCAGATGGGGCCATAGGGAAGGGCATAATAGGGCTTAAGCCGAGAGACGTGTACGATGTCGGGTGATGTGGAACCGGTTGGCACGACGGATGTCACTGGGATGATCTCGTAGGTGACATTGGTCACTTGACGTAGAATGCGGTAAGGACCTTTGTAGCACGGAAGGAGTTTCTCAGAGAGCCCCACACGTCGGCAAGGGGACCAAAGGAGTACGAGAGAGACTGGTGCAAAGTATGTCTCACGATGGCGGCAATTGTAAGTGTGCTTTTGAGTTTCCTGCGATGCCAACAAACGAGTACGGGCAAGCTGGCGCGCATGGTCAGCGTGGGCGATGGCATCGCGGGCATACTCGGTCATGGAGTTCCGTACCAAGGGAAGCGAATCATCCAATGGTAATACAGGGTCACGACCGAAGAGCAAGTAAAAGGGGGAACATCCAGCAGTATCGTGGCGTGACGAATTATAGGCGAACGTGACATAGGGTAGCGCAATATCCCAGTCCTTGTGGTCGGGTGAGACGTATTTGGATAGCATGTCAGTGATGGTCCGATTAAGTCGCTCAGTAAGGCCGTTGGTCTGGGGATGATAGGACGTAGCGATTTTGTGCTTGGTAGAACAGGAGCGTAGGATATCGGCGATGACTTGGGAGAGGAAAGTGCGGCCACGGTCGGTAAGGAGCTGTCGCGGGGCGCCATGGACTAAAATGATATCCCGGAGTAGGAAATCGGCCACGTCAGTTGCGCAGCTCGTGGGAAGCGCTCGAGTGATGGCGTAGCGCGTCGCGTAATCAGTAGCCACAGCGATCCACCTGTTGCCGGAGCTGGACTCAGGAAAAGGGCCAAGGAGATCCAAACCCACGCGGAAGAATGGCTCAGTTGGAATCTCGATCGGCTGTAAGTAATCGGCAGGAAGCACTGCTTGCTTTTTCCGTTGTTGGCAGGACTTGCAAGCAGCTACGTATCGCCGTACGGAGCGCGGGAGGCCGGGCCAGTAGAAGCGGCGGCGCACGCGGTCGTAAGTGCGAGCAACCCCAAGGTGTCCGGCAGTAGGTTCATCATGCAGCTCCTGAAGCACGGTTAAGCGGAGGTGTTGGGGAACGACAAATAGAAGGGGAGGACCGTCAGGGTGAAAATTGCGGCGGTACAATATCCCGTCTTTGAGTACGAACCACCGTAACGATGGATCAGTGGGAGCAGATTGCACTCGGTCAATGAGTGTCCTCAAGGTAACGTCATGGCGTTGCTCGTGGGCCATGTCCAAAAGCTGGGAAATGGAAAGAACACTTGCGGAAGCATCCCTGTCGGCGTTGGCGGGCGTGGGTACAGGGTAACGGGACAAGCTGTCAGCGTCATTGTGTAGGCGACCAGACTTGTACACCACAGAATAGGAATACTCCTGTAGCCGCAAAGCCCATCGTCCAAGCCTCCCTGTGGGATCTTTTAAGGAGGAAAGCCAACAGGGGGCGTGGTGGTCCGTTACAACAGAAAAGGGCCTGCCGTATAAATAGGGGCGGAATTTTGCTACTGCCCACACAAGTGCCAAACATTCGCGCTCGGTAATAGAGTAATTCCGCTCCGCAGGTGACAAAAGACGACTAGCGTACGCGATAACACGTTCACGGCCGTGCTGAACTTGTGCCAAGACGGCACCGACGCCGTGGCCACTGGCATCGGTGCGCACCTCTGTAGGGGCTGACGTATCGAAGTGTCCTAGTATCGGCGGGGTGGTGAGTATGGTGGTAAGGCGAGAAAAGGCGGCGGCCTGAGAGTCTCCCCATGAAAACGGCACATTTTTCTTCAGAAGATCCGTCAGAGGGCGTGCTATGGTGGCGAAATCTTTAACAAAGCGACGGAAGTAGGAGCAAAGGCCCACGAAACTGCGGACATCTTTTTCGGACTGTGGGACAGGAAAATCTTTCACGGCTCGAATTTTCTCCGGGTCCTGTCGGATGCCAGACGCATTGACGACATGGCCAAGGAGTGTAATTTCACGGTGGCCGAAGTTACATTTCTTCGAGTTGAGCTGCAGACCGGCCTTGCGAAAAACAGCAAGTACAGCTGAAAGGCACTCAAGGTGTGTGTTGAAAGTGGGCGAGAACACAATAACATCATCTAGGTAGCAGAGGCAAGTCGACCACTTGAATCCTTGGAGTAATGAGTCCATCATACGCTCAAAGGTAGCCGGAGCGTTGCAGAGCCCAAAAGGCATAACTTTGAAGTGGTAAAGACCATCAGGCGTTATAAAGGCGGTCTTTTCACGATCGAGATCATCCACAGCGATTTGCCAATATCCGGACCGTAGGTCGATGGATGAAAAATACTGTGCCCCGTATAGGCAATCAAGGGCGTCATCTATAAGAGGTAGTTGGTAGACGTCTTTCGTCGTGATGCGGTTGAGGTGCCGGTAGTCGACGCAGAATCTCCATGTGCCATCCTTCTTCTTTACTAGCACAACAGGTGACGCCCAGGGACTGGACGATGGCTCAATGATGTCTTTCGCGAGCATCTTGTCCACTTCCGTTTTGATGACTTGGCGCTCCGAAGCTGAAACTCGGTAGGGTCGCCGATGGATGGGAGGATTATCGCCTGTATGTATACGGTGTTTGACAAGAGACGTTTGGCCTAAGGGACGGTTGTTTAGGTCGAATATATCCTTGAACGAAAGCAATAAACTGCATAGCTGTTCAGCCTCCACAGGCGTAAGACCGGGGGCGATGATTTTCGTAATGTCGTGGTCAGTACAATTGGTAGACCGGAAAGGTTCACAGGACGTGTCGACGGCAAAGGTTTCAACGCAGTGAACTTCTAAAGCAATGATCGTAGCCAGGGTAATATCTTAAAGCAGAATTTGCTTCGTAAGCCCGAAATTCACCACAGGGAGATAGGTGCGATTGTCTTTGACTCTCAGTATTGTATGCGGGACACTAACGTTATGGCTGAGAACGATGGCAGTTATTGGAGTGGAGATGTAATTACCATCGGGAACTGGTATATATGGCGCCATTTCGATGTATCGCAAGGCCTGTGGTGGAACGGGAACAAAATCAGTCGGTCTCAGGCGAATTTCGTGAGGTGTTGTAGGGTCGTCCAGCAGAGGCAGGTTAAGACGCACCGTACTTGAAGAACAATCGATGAGCGCTGAATGGGCAGAGAGGAAGTCGAGGCCTAGTATGAGGTCATGGGGGCATTGGTCAAGCACAGTGAAAAGTACGACAGTATGGCGGCCGGAAATGCTCACGCGTGCAGTACACAATCCGACCACGGCAACCATGCTGCCGTCGGCGATTCGTACGACCCGAGTAACGGCAGGCGCAACAATTTTCCTTAAATGGCGGCGAAGGCGGCTGGTCATAATCGATATCTGTGCTCCGGTATCTATGAGTGCTGTGACGGGTGTGCCATCAACGTGGACGTCGAGAATGTTACGTTTCGTAAACAGCGTCAAAGGAGGACTTTGCGGCGTATTCGACATTGCAGCACTACCCCGAGGTGCCGCATTGCCTAGTTTTCCGGCTGGGATGGTCCTGGGTAGGTCGGCGAGGGTGAGCGGTGAAACCGGGGTGGACGTGGCTGGCGACGTTGAGGCGAGGGCGAGCGAGTATAGCGGCGAGGAGAGGTAGCGGCGTCGGAAGCGTCGTAGAAGCGACGGGGTGAAGAACTGCGGGGTGAACTTGTATTCCAGAATGTGTTTCGAGGCGGGGACGACCAACGGCTACGGCAGTGACGGGAAACGTGACCGATTCGGCCGCAGCAGAAACAGATCGGCCTGTCATCAGGTGTACGCCAGTCCGATGGATTCCGGGCACTGTAGGGATAACGGGCACTGGAGGGTGGAGCGCGATAGGACCGAGGCATAGGGGCAGGGCCGGGGTCAGGACGACTCAAGGAGCAGGCGCTGGGGAGACCCATATTAGCAATTTCCTGGCGAACCACGGATTGAATCAGCGATATCGTCTCAGCAGTGTTGGTCCAAGACGTCGGTTGAGGCGAGACAGGAAACGCAGCTTCGAGTTCGCGGCGCACAATGCGGGTCACGTTTTCACTTGGTGGTGGCACGCTAGATTGGTCGGTTAGGTCGGTGCAAGAAGAGGTCGCTGAAGTATTTGGAAGCCGTGTAAACTGATTATGTATACGGCGGCTCTTCGCCTGCTCGAAACGGCGGCATTCCTTCATGATGGCGTCGACGGTCGATAAGTTTCTGAAGACCAGAAGGTTGAATGCGTCGTCCGCGATACCCTTGATAATGTGGCCAACCTTGTCCTCCTCTGGCATTGACGTGTCGATTTTATGACAGAGGGCGAGGACGTCCTGAATGTAGGAGACGTACGACTCGGTAGTAGTTTGGGCACGCGTGGCGAGTTGTTGCTTGGCGGCTAGCTGTCGACCGGTCGGATTGCCAAAAACGTCGGACAGCTTCTCTTTAAACAAATCCCAGCTGGTGAGCTATTCCTCGTGTGTATAATACCACGTTCGCGGTGTTCCATCAAGGTAGAACACGACATTGGCCAGCATTATGGTAGGATCCCACCTGTTCACCTTGCAGACACGCTCGTACATCTTTAACCATTCTTCTACGTCAACACCATTGAGGCCGTTGAACTTGCCGGGGTCTTGCGGCTGAGGTAGGGCAACGTACTGGGTCTGCGTAGTCGGCGATGCAGCTGCAGACGCGGTGGCTGCCGCTGAATGCATGTTCTCGGGCTGGGTGAGACGTCTGCTGCGGAGCTCCGTGGCGAAGACGCGTACCCCGCACCTCTCACCAAAATGTCACGGGTATAAACTATTTACAGAATGTATTTACAGGAGATAGACAGCAGCTGAGAACACAGAGGCCATTGCCACTTCGTCCCCTTCTCCTTCGTCGACCTTGTCTGTTTTCCTCACCGTAACAATATAATTGGGGGGCCTGCGTGGTCGGGATGATTTTCTCGCCTAAGGGCGCTGATGCTGACGCCGATTTTCCACGACACAGGGCCCTAAACGCGCTCGCGTTAAAACCCTTTTAGATGCGAAGCAGCTTATGGTCGGGGCTATGTCACTACCTCCCTCCCTCCGCCATGCGGCGTCCACAGCCCTACTGCGCATGCGCATCCTCCTCTCCTTGTTTCATCTCCTCTCCTCCCCCCTCCTCTCCTCTCCTCATCTCATATCCTCTCCTCTCGGCATTCATCCTCTCCTCTCCGACGCTCCTCTCCTCCCCTGATTGCGCAACGAATGGCAGCACCTGCGGCTCCGCGCGCGATAATTCGAAGCAGCTTAGGTTAGAGACGCGACGGTAGGCGCCACAGAGGCATCGGCAACAGTCACCAACGCCGCGCGCGTTCGGTGCGAACGCGGGCAAAACGCCGACGGCGTCGACAACAGTTCTGCGCGTTGCTGGTGCTGCTGCATGTCCAAGTTTATACAGCTGATAAAACTACCTTGAGTCGACCCCATGGCTGCTTCGCATACTACTCAGGGTTCCCCTACAGTCCCCCTGGCTCCGGCAACGCCACATATATTTTCATACCCTCATCCGAGGTGCCTGTACCCTCGCCAAGGGTAAAGATCTGATCGTACTCGGGACTTCAATGCCCGACACAAGCTAGAGCTACCGAAATTCCTACTACAAAGGCAAGCAAAGAGCCGCTGCCGTCGACACTTACCGGCTCGAGCTTCTCACCGACCCCACCACCCCCACCCGTATGGGAAACAGTGTTTGCCGTGATATCTGACCGGACGTTACCTTCATCCGAGGCAGCTCACGTACATTTTGGAGACGTTTATTGAAACCCTGGGTAGTGACTACTATATTCTTCGCACACTGAGGATGCCCTGCGGCGCCCCATCGGACAAGAATAAATCACGCATTGGGATACATACCGTTGCGATATCGAGCAAATCCTCGACGCTATCACCATCCTTACGGACTGGTGCTAACCATGTCGCCACACCCGAGCTCACCATACAAAACACATCACCCGCACCACCCAGAGACCCGAGGTAGACGGCCACCTGCACCACATGTGGAAAGCTCGTAGCAGTCTTCTCCGCCGCTTGATATCAAGGGAGCATATGACAACGGTAGCCACCCAGCCATCCTCGAAGGCCTTGCAGCCCTGAACGGCGGCCAACGTGTCTTCAACTACGTCAAGACATTCCTTACTGAGCGCACCGCCACTGTCGGGATGGGAACGAACCGATTAGACACCATATTAGTCCATAATAAAGGTACTCAGCAGGGCTTGGTCATCTGGCCCCTCCATTTCAACGTGATCATTGTTGGCATGACACATCAACTCCAACACATCGAGGGTGTTCACCATGCCATCTATGCGGACGATATCACGGTCTAGGCTACCCAGGGCTCCCTCGGCAAAAAAGAATACAACCTGCTGCAAGCCGCCACTTATGTCCAGCGCTATGTACATGCCCGCAGGCGGGCCTGCTTCACCGAAAAATCCGTGCTGCTCCGAGTTCGCCATCCCACAAACTAGCCGCGAGACTGCCGAGGAAAACCCCAACTGTGTCCTCCTCGCTGGCAAACCCATCCCCGAACTCTCCATCATCAGAGTGCTAGGTGTGTGGCTGGATTACAACCGTCGCGCCACACATACCCTCACACTCTTGTGCAACATAAAGCTACAAGCGGCTCCCATGGTCGCCCGTGTCACCACTTGCTGCCATGGCATGCGGGAAAGGATACTCTTGAGCTCGTTCGAAGTCTGATAGTGAGTAGAATCACCTAAATCAGCAAGAACGCGACCAAATCGACGCCATGATGCGCCGGGCCTATCCGGTGGCCTTAAAGCTCCCCCCTGGCGCCCCCATGAGCAAGCTCCTTGCCATAGGGGTACATAACACCTTCACGGAGCTTTGCGAAGTACAAATGACCACTCCACTCCAGCGCTTAACGCTTGCACCCACAGGCCGCGCCCTTCTGCAGTTCCTCGGACACACTGGTACCATCCGGGAGGCTACCCGAGTGCACCCAGTCCCAGATCATGTCCGCTCAACGCTCACCATTGCACCTATCCCCGGCAACATGAACCTCGTAGTCCACCAGGGCAGACGGAAAGCACGATTTGAGGCCTCAGCCCTCACGTACGGTCATAAGAACACCACTTGCTACACCGACGCAGCACTGTATAACACCACCCGCACTCAAGCTGCAGCGGGTGTCCTCGACCGCCACCACATGGAGCTAGCCAGTGCCTTTCTCCACTGCCAGGACATCACGGAGGCTGAAGAAGTTGCCACCGCACTTGCCATCGCTCACGGCAACAAGCTGCGACAGTCGCTTCACGTTCTCAGGGGCTGTCAGGCCGCCTGCCGCAACTACCTGAAAGGACGCGTTTGTCAACCTGCGCTCAATATACTCCTAAGGATACAGGACGCAGGCGAACAGCTGCATAATCGAACACCCCCGATCAGGTATATGATCATATGGACACATGGCCACGCGGGGCTGGAGTGAAACCAGGAGGCGGACAGGGTCGCTGCAGTGTAGAGAAGTCAAGTACCCGACCACCCTGCTCCTGAGGCACCCGTTCCAGTACCCTGTGACTATTCTTCCGTTCTAAATTATTACAAAGGCGCCCAAAGAAAGTACTCTCCTCCCCCACCACCCATCGCTCAATCAGCAAAGAGGAGGCTACCAGGTTCAGACTTATCCAGGCAGGTTCCAACCACAACCTCCACCTCCTCAGTAAAGTCCACTCCACGCCATGCCCTTCACGCTGCCCGTGGTGTTCCGAGAAAGCCACTCTATCCAACATTACATAAGCGTGTCGTACATTCACTACGTTACCCCATATCCAACAGCCGTTCACGGAGCGGTGGAAGTCGCTGCTGGCCAGCGAGGCCCTGGATGACCAGCCTAGCCTGATTGACAGGGCACGCTGGGCGGTGACGGCGAGCGCAGCCCTGGACTAAGAGCCCTCACCGCAAGCCCAAGAGCCTCCGATCTTTGAAAACTCACCGCTAATATTTCAATCGCTCAATAACAGGTTTCATCCATCCATCCATACGCGAACGCGCGTAGGCGTTCTGTTTTATGTTGGCGTGTCTTTCGCCGGACCAAATCGAGATTCGCCGGTCAACGCCGCTGCCTTTCTGCGCCACTTAGACCAGCAGTTTTCTTAGTTGCGGCCATTGCAAGCAAAGCAGTAGGCGACGTGTAAGCACTGCTGATGTATGTTGAAGCTGCTCGCCATAGGCGACAAGGCGCCACAGGCTAATCCGACGCGGAAGACAAACCATGTGTGGAAAGCGACCCTTTTTGCGGCGATCCCGTGGGCGCTGCCATGTTTGATCACGTGGTGACGCGTCCATTGCTTACCTCCGCTGCCTCCCTTGCCTCCGTGTTTACAATGGATATGAATGACGCCCGCTGTGGCTCAGGAAACCTCTGTTTCGGGAGATATCGTAGACGCTGACTGGGTGGTCGACATACAGCTTTAGGCACAGTTTAAGAGAGCATGTACTGCATGTACATGTACGGAATAAAAGCGCTTTCGAAGGCAATGAAGTTTTGTCCAAACGGCGGGAGCAGCGTATATGATGCTTGTTCTAAACACGAGGCTAAAAATGTATTCCAAGCTATTCAAGCTTTCCGAATTGAATTGAATCAGGATCAGTGTGCTTTGCTCTTCGTTCTTTATTTGGCAAATACTTACAAGCAGCGGCATGTAACGTTTCTGACTCGGTGAATTTCGTCGGTGCGGTCACTATATAAGTATTTTCTGCCTTATCGCTCTCGGGTGTGCTCAGTTGCAATAGATTTGTTCTTCAATAGTTTCAATAGATTCTTCAATAGAGCTGTTCTGTTCGTTGTAATAGCTTGTAGCAAATATGTAATGTCGCTAGTAACTTGCTTACTCCTGTGAACCGTCAGGCAATGTTCAGCTTCGACCACTCGTGTGCTATCGGTGTAGTAAACAAATTAGGGGTTTTACGTGCCAAAATCACGATCTGATTATGTGGCACGCCGTAGTAGACTCCGGAAAACTTGAAACACCCGGGGTTCTTGAACGTGCACCTAAACGTAAGTACACAGGTGTTTTCGCACCCATCGAAATGCGGCAGCCGTGGCTGGGATTCGATGCCGCGACCTCGTGCTTACCAGCCCAACACCATCCCAACACCATAGCCACTAAGCAAACCACGGCGGGTATGTCAGTGTAGTCGCTGATACCCATGTTTGGCGCATTGTTTCAAGTGTGCGCCCATTCACATATTCTTAATACATTGGCGCTAGAGAGTGCGTAAGTTGGCATGCGAGTGGGTGTAGATAACGTGCGTGAAACTTACTATGCCAGGAAGCGGCGCTACTCCCTTTGTCATCTTTTAAAGAGTAGTACTCGCTCTTGCTGAAGTTCCGCGGCTGAAGTCTTCGGAAATAAGCAATACAACGCTCACATAAATTTTTGTGATTTTTTGTGAAAACTTTTTTTTATCCACGACAAAATCGTACATTAAAAGGGCCGGCAACAGAGGCTGTACGTATGTAGCAACAGTCCGTGAACTTGGATACAGATATTTATTCCATTTTTTAATATGCACGTCACTATCCACCGCTACACATTTTGCAGCATGCATGAAGCACAGTGCGTGAGCGAACACCCTGTTGCATTTCCGACAGCTTATCACAAGGAAATATGGCAGAAGCGGTAATGGTTTCGTATTCGTGCGCCTTCACTGAGGCAAGGTACGTATGGCGCGCCGCAGAAAGCGCCATTTCGTTTCTCGAGAACAAACTGCTGTGCCAAAATCAAATCAAATCCATTTTATTTCACCTTCAATAAAAGACGCAGGCGGCATAGACAATTCGGCTTGACAGGGTTGTGCGCCCCTGCGCCCCAAGGGTCAATACCACGACGGAAGCTCCACTGCGCTGTGGCTGCCGAAGTATTCCCTGTCGACGCTTCTTACTGTCCCGATACACTATTTTGCTTCACCGCTCCTAGATCGCGGCGCCATCCCTGTCAAAAAAGTATATTTTACTCGTTGGCGCCGAACGTCACATCCTTTACATCCGTTACAGAAGTGCATCGCCTTAAACGAATCTCGGTGAGAAAGCAAGCAGTTACACTACAGCCAGCCGTTCAGGGCAGCTAGTTTTCTTGATCTTGATTCGCTATGCTAGATGTTGGTGCGTTGTGAAAGCTACACACATGCCTTTGTTGTCGCCGCTCTTGACACGAACAAATGTTTCATCTAACCGTTCGCAATGAAATCACCAGGGGTGTTCTTGAATGTTCTTTTGACATACTAAAGCAGTTGTTCAGGCAACTTAGGTATGGTGAATTCGCAAAGGTCAACAAGATGTTCCAGTTTGTAATCGCAAAACGCGTCTTGCACAATATACGCCTGAATGCTGTGGCCACAGTTTCAACGTCCTTTTAACACCGGAAGAGAAATATAAAAAGATACAAGACCTTATTATTCGCATCAGGAAGGAGTGGGCACAGCTGGAGAGAGGTCACCAACCATAGCGGGCATGTGAAAGTGCCCTTTGCAAGCTAGGAGAAACAAAACTAAACACCTTGACACAGCTCATTTTTTAGATAATCTCAGGAACCGAATCATGTATTTCCCTTTGTAATTACCGAGACCCACTTTTATGGCCCTTTCAAAGAAAATGACGCCACGTTTCAGAAAGGTTAGTCAGATCTAATACCTCATTCATTGCGATATGATTACTTTTTATTACACGTTGCGCTTTCAAGTAAAATTGCACAAGAAAAATGAAGTTCGAGGCTGAAATGAAAGCCTTATCTTTGCCGCAAAGTTTTTTCAGTGCTGCCATGTATTCATTATTGGCTTTTGCAGCTCTTGGTGACGTTTCTCTCGTACTTCCTTTCTGGCCCCCATGTCATTACTTATTTGCTTCATTCCCTCGAGAAATATAGAAATAAATAGACAATGTGTTACATTTTATTAATGCCTCATCCCCTGCTTCTGTCAGCTTTTTGTTTTGTAGCTATTCTGCACCCTTCGAAAACATCGCACTAGAACATAGCGTCGACCGATACATAGGAGCTGCCTATCTGTAGTACTTCCACACTGTTGTCGATATCGGCCTGTGTCCATGTGGGATAATACAACTTTGGAACGTTGTAGCACTGTGTCCTTGAATGTTACTTTATTTACTGAGGGGGGAGTTCTGGTTTCAAGCTATCATCAATGGTCCTGAATGCATCAAATTCATCTTGATAGCCAGTGTGACTGTCAGTATGGCTTGATGTATTGTTATTGTTATCTTCCTCGCGCTTTTTCTTGTGCCCAGTTTTAAATATTGTCTACATTGCACTGCCGTGGCGAGGGATCTTCAACACCTGAAAAATATCCTTGGCATTTTTTTTCGGACGTAACCGTCGTAGTCCTCAATTTTTTCATAGACTTCAGGTTCCTTGAGAACTGGACGTAACAATTCAGAATTCAGCAACAGCTTGGTATGTCCTTCCGTGCATGGTTTTTTGTGAAACAGGCAGACAGTCAGGCGAATAAATAAAACGCAGCGCATGTCTTTATTGTAGTTGGCAGCGTGTTTGCAATGCAGTGTTTTTTGCAATGCCACTTGTCCAAAATAACATTTTATTCAGAGTGGATGTTCATAACATTTGAAATGCAAATGCTTTGGCACTGCATCATATAAAGAAACGGTATTATAATTGAACAAAACGTCATGATGTGATTACTAGAAGCCATGATGCGACTTCATTCCATTCGATGGTGGTGTCATGCTTGCGACTGGTTCGCCTGCAGCATCTGCCCTTGTCGAGATCTCCGATAACGTGGCTGTTGAGCTTGACTCGATAACTGCTGAATAGAGCGCATATTTTCGAAAATAAGGGATGTGCATTGGCTCCAATACTCACATCGAGCAGCGAGACATCTTACATCTTGCACTACACTGCCCAGTGCGTTATTAACTGGAACCTGCGTTCGAAAATGAAAAATGTAGACGAAATAAGCCGATAAATTAAACGCTCAATAGGCCGATCACGCTCGTCTCGCTCACTGTATTCTTAGCAACGTGTGTGTCTACTGTCACACGTCACTTGCGCGGCACCGTGACTAAAACAAGAAAATAGAACGCAAAATACAAGAAGTTCGGCGAGTCAGTGAGCTGCGCACGCGCAGAAGGAGGGCAATTGAGGGTTATATATCACAAGACATTGAACAGCAAAAAAGCGTTTGAAGATACGTTAGTACATCTAGGGCTCCTTGTTTCTCTGCTCAATTATAATTGCACAAGTTTGGCGCCTTCTCTAAAAGTTGGCGAAACATTTCGGCAACTGAATACTGTATTCCAAAAGGACATCATACTTATACTTCACTGACGGCGTTTCTGAGCTCCTCGGGGCTCCAACGAAACCGTGACGAAATGGGCACGCAAACAATTCGGTCCACGCGAAATAAATCTTTCTACCCTCGTCAAACACCACACCTTACGACTGTCTATTTTCATATATACAGTCGGGCTGAAAACTCAAGAATTGCGTTCATTAGAAGAGATAAAAAACGCCCCAGTATATGGTGCTAACATAGGTAGGAAATATAAGCGAACACTCCCTCGTGCTTACTAGTATTTACTTCTTTTCGCATTCACACATGTTCATATTCACGTCTATTGAAACTCACTGGCTCTCAGTCACATTCGCACTCACCTTCACTAACACTCACCGACATTCACTGACGTTGACACTGACGTCTGCTCACACTCAAAGGTACTCCCTCAGGTCCCCATTCATGCCTTTAAAATGAGTATGAGTTCGTTTACTCATGAGTTTTCCCACCTATGCCGTCGCCTGTCCCCGCCACCTGCTTTCATGGTCACCCCCTCCCCCCATACTATGACACATACCCACAATGAAGGATCGGCTAACGAACGTATCCGCGTGTTCATTGTGATGATGATTTCCACACTACACCACATACCCAGCAATGAGTGATCAGCCAAGACGCGTCGGGCGCATGTGAACTAAATCAGAAGAATTAGGAAATATAAGTCGATATGACATTTGTCACATTTTGTAGCATGGCTGAGCGAGAGCACACGCACGGGCTAGTTTCCTTTACGTCACATACCAAGGAACGAAATGGGCAAAACTAAAGTGTCTTTTTAACCGCTTCATCAAATTATTTGCTTCACAGACATTCCACCATGTGCGTCGGATCTGCATAATTCTTTAATAGAATTCTTTCTGGGTGAGTTATTCCAGCCAATTTTTCATTTAAAGGTTTGCCGTGATCCCGAAGGTGGACCTGGTACCGGTATGCTCGTGCACTCAGTGGTGTCATCATGCCATGCCTGTGGTATCGGTATCAGCGTACCACAGTACGCTCGGTGGCACCACGTAGAACCAGTGCTATTTCGCGACCCATCGTCCAGCTTATAGAACGACATCAAGACCGCGCAGACCGCATCCAGCTAAGCCGAGAAGTCAGATCTTCGGAAAGTGCAGAGACCACTAGGTAGAGGCCTCGTGAAACCTGGCCCATGCATCCGTCACGGTCGCCTATCCTAGTGCGATCCACCGACGTGCTCAGATGCTCTCGCTGCCATCTTTCTTCTTATTTCATTTCTTCTTATCCTTCTGCGTCGGCACACGTTGTACCTCGCCGACGGGTACTTGTTATTGTAGGGGTTTTCATTCGGTACGACGTTATTGCCCGAGTGCAAAATTCCAGCAGAAAGTTGTATTTTTCCAACCAAACGAACCGAAAGATTAAACGAAAAACGAAAGTATACACATCCCAACGCGCATGGAGAGAGGGATAAACAATGAGCTTCGAAAAATATTTTTGACATGCCAATCCCTCTTTATGTAGTATGGTTTCAGTCGGGCCCGGTTCCACCCCAGTCTTCCCAACTTGTTCGGTCTGCTTACTCTATACCACATTTAGATATTTTCCTCCAAAGTTTTTCTATTATCCAAGTGCGAGCAGTTGTCGCTCAGTGGGGCTGTTTTGACGGTGAGCTCCGATAACGGTACGTCACTGTGAAACGCTTTCGGCCACCCTCAATGGGAATACTCCTGCGACTTTACAAAATTGTATGAAAGATCGAAGCGAAAACGCAGCCGCTACACCACTCGATGGGAAAAACGAGATATACTGGCATCAGCTATCTTGGCAGAATGGGTGCCTGTGCGTTGCTGTTGCTTTTGCTACAGCTGATTAGTAGAGGCAGATGGTAAGTAAGTATTTTTAATAAATGTTTTCTCCCCATAACGCTGTGTTTTTCAGCGTGGCCAAGTTGATATGTCGCCGGCGGCTCAGGTTTATACGTATAAGCCCGTAATTTCGACCGGGAAGGTAATGTCAGTGAGGGTACCTGTCTTCGGTTGAATGAAACAATAAATCTCGATATCAAATCTTCGTTCATATAAGGAGCAAATATTCCACATTATCGCTCCTACAGAAGTTCGAAACGGTCTTCAGTTTTGACAAAGACCACAACGTGAAGCCTGTCTGGCATCCCGATTATTGCTCAGCCACAGAGGAAGCGGCAAATTCCAATTAGTCAGGATGAATGTCCAGTGATAGTGTGTCTGTTGTGCTACCCTGCATATCCACAAAAACTAGTCGATGAGTTGGGCTCATTTGTGTATCCCAAATGATGTTTACGAGAAAATTACCCGCCCCTTCATATGGCCTTCACCGATAACAAGAATGCGTTTGATTCCAAGTAAATACCGACTGTCATTGGGTTATTGCTTAGTCACGAAGTACACAAGTCATGAGCGAATATCTTAGTAAAAGTCTACAGAGATTCATTGCTGCCCTGACTCTTCTGTGGTGAGCACGCAAATACCGAATAATAAAGGTGCCCGGCAAGTAAATAAAATATATCTCAGCCTGCGAATTGCATAATTGAAATAACTATTTATCCTGCTCAACTGGGAGTCAAGAGATGTTATGATCAACGTGGAACATGTCAGCAAGTTGTGGTTTGTTGATTATATTCTGCTCTGCAACAGTGCATACGACTTACCACGAACACCTTTGCATACAACAAATTGGAATGCGTCAGCGGATTGATAAACATAAAATGGGGTAATATTCATTAGCTTGGGAGGAGAACTGAACTTTGGTATTAGTGGTGATCACCTGGAATTCATACAGAAATGCATTTGGTGTATGAAATACATTCAAACGGAAGGCGCATAACAAGAAAACTTTCATAATATTAATGATTATCATCTGTTCTATTTAAAAAATTGCAGATCCAACTAACATGTCGGAATCTATCTGAAGCGGAGCTTGCATGAAGTGGTTATTAAAAAGCTAAGAATTTACTGATTTCAATCCTTCGTCCTTGGCGTAGACAAAATTGGCGTGCGCACTTGCTCTCACTCACCCGTGCTACGCAACGTGGTAAACCATACATTAGCTTACCTTTCATCGTTTAATGTTGTTTACTTGAAATGCGCTATCCGCTTCTTGTCCGAAGCCCAGTTGTAGGTGTGCGGCATACTGTGAAAACTATCATCATATTCAACACGCAGACACACTCCTAGGCCGCTACCCTGTTGTCGGTATGCGTCATATTATGGAAATAAGCACCGTAATTAACAGGCGGACTCACTTCTTGGCCAATCCTTCATTTTAGGCATGTGTCATCGTATGAAAATCATAAACATCTGGAATCTGATCATCTGAAAATGAGGATAGTTGATCCTTGCGACCCGTCTTCTCCGATCTGCTGTCGTGGCCATGTCACTACGCGCGCTTTAGGTCTCTCCCACTGTACGAAAATCGTCATCACGATTATTAAAATGCGGGCACCCTTCTTGGCCAACGGTGTGGCTATGTACCATTGTAGGAAACCCTAATCAACACCAACACGCGGCGATCGTTTTAAAAAGCTACTTAGGGTTAGCGCCATATGCACCGCCCGTTTCCTTGGCCACCTTCCAGTTGTGGGTATGTGTCCATAGTATGAAAATCACCATCATTGTCAACACGTGCGAACCATCTTCTGAAATAGATAGTTGATCTTTGCACAACAGAAGTATTCAAGCTTTTGTGTGTAATAGTTAGAGCATCGGGCTGCTTCGCTGGTGGGCCGAGGTTGGAATTCCGGAGCTGGTCGTGCTGTTTTTTTTTTAGCGAAGCTTTCACAAATGACGTTGCATATGAGGTATACATGAGGACCCGATTAGCGACTGACCGATCCACAACAGACCAACGACCTACCCAGGCCAGACCAAGGCATGGCATTCAAATGCAGCTTTGTAGAGCCCGATGTGGCCATTGTACACTCGTATTGTTGATAAATTTTTAGCATTAGACAGCATGAACAAACAAAAAGCGCCTTCATTGTCTGCATGACTGGCTACAGCAGCACAGACTTGCTATATAGTTTTTGTTCCTGCAGCAATACGTGCTTTCAGAAATGTACTTGCGCAATGTTCGCGTCAATCCACAAGTGTCTTGCAAGAGGACAATGACCACGGCCGTAATATAACGCCTTTTAAACTTTTTTTCTGATAATATGGCAAGAACCCTCCTGTTCCAGACGTCATTTCAAGTGCTCCTAAAGCTTTATACACGGGTCGGGAGGCATTGAAGAAACGGCTGCCTTTGTCCGCCACAGAGCGTGTATTCGGTGCGACTTTTCCTTTTTCTCAATGCCACACGCGCTCTAAGACTGCCAAAAACATACCATCTTTTCGCCTCTTTGAATGCTGCAGTGTTTTCTATTCAATGTCCGATGTGATTGAAATGCTGCCACTGTATCTTTTTTTTTTCAGCAGCTATACACTGCGCGACTGCGTTCCTAATTTACAATGCGTATCGCATTTCGCAACATTTCTAAACAACATAACTGCAGCCGAAATTTGCAAAATCCCGGGGCAACAAGAGCCCTCAAAATCATAAAAATTGAGGCCAGGCGCTCGGCAGCGCAACGCTTACTACCACAAATGTCTAGCACTTGGTCGTGTGGGAAACTGTCTGATTAGTCTTACGTACGGGAAAACTGGTGCGTTTTCCGATGTATGGCAGCGTTTAGATAGTTCATAATAATAATTTAGAAACCTTTTCATCCGACTTGTTATTGCCTAAGAGCTTTTCAAGAGAACTCTTTAAGATGTCTAACCATTAAAAATCAATGGAACGAGCAGGCAGTATTGTGCCATTGAATCGGGCTGCCTACAGAAATTGAGACATATTGGTTGCCAGTCAACCGTTTACTACTTGCGATATACCTCTTAGCGCTCCCTGTATTACATCGTTCCTTTAGGCGTGTGATGTTTTCGTGGAGCGTTCGACGAACTTTAATGCCTGGTCCTATGACCCGTGAAGTGCGCTGGGGCGCTTTTGCATTGACAAAACACGGAATAATGATCGCCGGAACAGGTACTTTATTGAAATAAAGTACATACGAAATATGTACATATTGCATATCTCCAGGCGCACGCGAGTGTGAAATCGAGAATTTCATGACCACGTATTTTGTATGGGTTAGCCGTGAAGACACGATCCCTGTAATCATCGTTGGAGACTGCAATGTGGACATTTCAAAACCAGACAAGAAATTATTTACTGAGTTTGTGCTAGATTTACTCAAATTGTGCTCTTTGGATACTGTGTTTTTACTGTAATATAGGACTCATATGACTCATGTGGGCACTTATGCCCTGCGCTTTAGGCACCCTGCACATCTAACGGCGCGTTGGCGCGACGACTCTGACGGATTCGTGCACGCTCCCTTAGGGAAAGCAGTAACATTGATAACGTTCTAGTAACGTTGACAGCACTAGCCCGGTGGAGTGTGAACCGTCAGGCGCAAGGTCGTGAAAAAAAATTAAGTACTGTATTTTTATGTGTCCGACTGGGTCCGGGTGACTTGAAGTCACAACTTCTGAATTGTGAGATGCAACCGTACTTACGGAAACACCGCGGAAAAGACGTTGTTTGACTTCCCAATGGAGAGCAAATTGCGCCAGCAAAAATAGGTCCGCTTTTTCGTTACATTTTAAAAGTAGTATATATCGTCTGACTGAGCATCCAGTTCTTCGACGAAATTGCCGAATGTCAGCGCGTTTATTGGTGCGGTACTTCCACAACGAAGCTGTATACGGCTAGGGTTCCATGCATTTTTCGTGTTAGTGTGTCAACAAACGGTGAGCGTGGGCCGATCCCGGAGGCAGTGCAATGCCGGGCCGACCCGCGGCACACCTCAAGCAGACTTCAAACACTCCTTCCTTAATTATAAGAATAGTATCTGTAATCAATCACTATAAATGAAATCAATAAATCCAGGTGCATTATCTCAAGTCTAGGGCTATAACGGAATCGTTTGTGAACAGCACATGGACTCACGAGCAGGATGCGTTGCCATATATGCAAATGAAAAAATGAGTGTAAAACCATACACCCTTCACTCTCAAGAGGACAATGCTACTGACTGTGGAGATGTCTGTGCCGTACAAGCAAAGGACGGAATTGTGATATTCACGGTGTATTTATGTATCTCCAGGCACATCTAAGTGTGAAATCGAGAAGTTCATGACCACGTACTTTGCATCGGTTAGCCCTGAAGGCACTACCCCTGTGATCATCCTTGGAGACATCAATGTGGACATTTGAAAACAAGACAATAAATGGTTCACTTAATTTGTGCTAGAAGGGTTTGGTTTGAAGTGCCCCACCAAACAAAGTCGCTCAACTACTCAACAACGGTCGTGTATAGATATAACTTTCGCCAAGAATCAGTCTAAGGTTGTAACCGAACCAATCAGCGTATATCACAGCAATCTCAAAGCTATTGTCACAAGTAATACCACGCGGGGGTGATTACCAAATGAGGAAAATAAATACAGGTACCCATGACGAACCTTGTGTGATCTGCTACAGCTTTGCTGGTCATCCACCGTCACAGAGTGGAATGGCTCCTCAATGTTTTAAAGAACGTGGCATAGCTATTCAAACAATTACGCATACTAATTTAATGCTGATCCATTCGTACAACTTTTTACAATATGTATATTTTTTCAGCAAAGACGGGAAAATGTGGTTGCTGAGCGAAACTTCTGAATATGCAGTACGTCTTTGTCTGCAATATCAAATTCCAAGCAGAGTTGCATCTTGCTTACAGCCCCTACATCTTTTTCCAAATGTCTGCAAGAAATAGAAAGGAAGCTCGCATCAATGGTATGAAATATAATGTAACGTATGCATCTGTCGCAAGATATATTTTCAATATTATAATGCAAAAAGTAAAGATAAAACGACCCGCCGGGCTTGCTTAGTGGCTATGCATGGCGTTGGGCTGCTAAGCACGAGGTTGCGGGATGGAATCCCGGTCATGGCAGCCGCATTTCGCTGAGGGTGAAATGCGAAAACACTCGTGCACTTAGATTTAGGTGCACGTTAAAGAACCACAGGTGGTCTAAATGATTCCGAAGTCCCCCACTACGGCGTGCCTCATAATCAGATGGTGGTTTTTGCACGTAAAACCCCATAATTTAATTAAAAGATAAAACGGCTGTTTAATAGGAAGAAACGAAAGCATGTGACATGCCCGCTTTCGCGGCGCTTTTGCAATGCTCTCAAACATGCCACTTGTGGTCAAAAGCAGCCGCCGCAGAAAGCTTCCGCTCATGCAGCGCTTTGTTTCCATTGCTACGATACACTTTGAGCGGCCATGTCCAGAACAAGTTCAAACGCATGGGAAACGGCGTGCCTAACGATCTCGCTAGTCAACATGAACAGACATGTCCGTCACGTGGGTCCGAGGAAGGCGCGAAACCTGCCGTGCCGCCTTGCGACCAGCTCACCCCCGCTTGGGGCAACTCACCCCCGCGTGGTACGTTCACCCCGCTACGATTACCCACCCCCTCTACTGTCACCCACCCTCACTATTTCGTCTGGTTTTCCCTGACGTGTCCTAAGGCCCACTGCAGTGGCGGCACGAGAAGAGGAGAATGTCCGGATGGTGGAGGGTATAGAAGCTAGCCGACTGCCACGTGGAGAACACTTTTGCTTTGCCCTAGCATGCAGGAGCATGCACGGTGAACGTTTCTTGATGTTTTATTTGGAGCACACCGCTCACCCGTAACCATGTAATAAACTTGTCTCAGTTGTTTTTATGTCACCTCGTCTTCCCTACCGGACCCTCTCCGATGGTCAACCTGGTTCGAGCTCCAAGCAGACGTTGTTGAAGGTTTACCAAACCCTGGACCGTAACACCATACAGACGAAGCGCGCTACTCTAGCGCCATCTCGTTGCCGTCGCCACAAAGCCCATCGTGCGTGGAACTACGCTTTTATTCTCACACTTTCGCGATACTCTCCACCGCTTTCCGCCTCATGGCTCCTCTGCGGCCTCGTCCTCACGCTGTCTTGGCTCTCGCCGCTTATTTCATCCCCTGCTACGCTCATCGTTCGGTCCCCTCTTTGGCACTGTCATAGCGTGGCCGTGGGGCGAAATGTTGCCGACGTGGACAAAAAGATGGCTACGAGCGGCACTGTTCGTGAAAGGATGGTGGAGGTGCCTGGTGGATGCAGGGTGCCTGTGCTTCATTTCAGTGAAACGCTGGAGTGCTCATGCCTCGGAAGTGACGAACACCTTTTTATTTCCAGTAATTCTAGTTAAATATATTTGGAATGACATGCCTTAATAGTCCTCTCAATTTTCCTCTCGGAAGCTAATGCATTGACCTGATTGACGATGTCATAAGTCATATGTCAAATGTAAAAGTTTAAGATGGCTTTGGCACTAGACATCAGTAGGGCTCGGTGGTTGGTCCCACCGAGCCAATAGTTGTAATCCAGTGGTTTTGTAGAATGAAGGCTCACTGCAGGCAGCGTCTCCACAATCCTCCAGTGGGTTTAATATTAAAGTATCTTTCCTAGAAATACATTCGCACTTTATTTCATAAGTTCACTGCTAGACAACGATATTTTGAAATGAGGTGTGAACGATTTATCCACGCAATTGAATTATTTAGGGCGACTCATTCAAATCACTTTGAGAACGTAAGGTGGGTGTTACCTAACCCACAGCGAAATAGCTATTCCGACTAAAGGCGTCCCGAAGCGTCATAAGCTGTTTTTCACGGTGTTCTGGGAGAACCATAAAATTACACACTTTATATTTAATGGGAATATGGGCCATGTTGCGCGTAATGAGCCGGAAAGCTTTAAAGTTTGTAGCCTATTTCGAGACAAAAGAAAAATTGCTAAACTGTAGTTTCTTGCCTCTTTAAAGGCGTTATATGAAACCTTTATAAAAATTTCCCGCTGCCCTGGGAAAACCGTAAATGATAGTAATTTTATATTTGCAAAGCAAAAAATTGACATTTTGTGAGTGACCTGTATTGTAGATATAAAGTGTGCACCTTACTTACAGTCACCATTAAAAATTTGTTACGCCAGCGTTCCGGAACTTCAGAAACCCTTTTAGAGAACCACACAGAAAATTTGCCCAATGTTATTAGCAAACTCAGTGCATTAGAAAGTTGAAATCTTGAAATAATATTCTGATGCCAATTACGGGGGGCAAATGTGTCGTTTAATTATGGCCGATGTAAAAACTGCGCTGTGTGGTGGGGGTTATTAGCTCTGTTTTCTAGTGTCCTGAAGGTATACAAAGTCTCGCAAGGTTCATGTTTAGCGACAATGGGGAGCATGAAAAGTGTAAAACGTGGCGAAACTTTACCGTGTCTGCCTAATTTTAAACTTAAGCAAATACTTATTGAAGCTTTGGTTTCTTCATATTTTCATGCAGTATACTGGGTTCGTAGCAGGCTTTCTTGGTGCCATTGCGAGTTAAACGATGCACTTTGTGTGCATTTCGTTGACATATGGTTATGTCAAACGTTATGCGTACGTAAAGTTGAAACTGTCTAGGGTGAGTTACATCCTTTTTAGCAAGTTATGTATTCAAACGCTTCGGTAAGTGACAGGTGTGATTTACGAACGGCTCGAACTTACTCGCGCTGTCAATAGAGAAGCGCAACCGCCACCATGAATGAATTCGGAGATAAATTGGGTTTATAATGTGGTCACTGTGCATGTGAAGTTAAACGTGTGTGCTTTTGCCAAGGTTTCTTCATCAACTACGTAAACTTACTATACCGGCCTTATTCACTATGTTTTATGTTTCTCAATTTCCCGAGAGAAATACGCGTCACACCGAGTTCATATTTAGTGTAATTTGGGGGCAAGTTGCTTTATTGCATTGCCACACTCTAACGTTAGTGCTTTAGTTAGGAGCTTTGCAAATTTTTTTTACCAGACCCTCCTTTTCTCCCTATTTTCGTGCGTTTTACAAACCCGCAGTGTCCTTAATACCCTTGAACAGGTCACGTTTGTATTTCGTGGAATTTGGGACAAATTATGGGTAATGTGTAGGAAAGATTCTAAGTATCTGCTAATTTCAACCTATAAAGTAAATTACGCACACAAGCACTTGGAGCGTCCTAATTGTTCTAATGAAAAGCAGAGTTTACTCTACTCTCTTGGGGCAGCAATCATTGTCTCAGAGATGAAATTGATTGAACATGGGAGTAACAGTGTCCCCAACAGGCATACGCACCTGATTATATTGCGCTGAGTTTGACACAGGCCAACAATATATATATATATAACAAAGAAGATAACAATGACTCAGACGGACGAAGCGCTAACGACCAACTCTTTATTTTTGTTATATACATGACACATCAATGCTCCCGCCCCTTTTTTTCCCTTTATATATTAACGTGCTCTCCAAAAAAAATAAAGAGTTGGTAGTTTGCGCTTCGTCCATCTTCGTCCTTGTTGCCTTCTTTGTTATATTTTGGGCAGTGTAAAGCTCAGCGCAACGTAATCATGATTGTGCCAAATTCATTTACCTAATGCATACTCAGTTTAAGCGTGTGGCTACCTTGCAGCCTTCAAAACAATCTTCGTTTAAACCGTGCACGAAAGCGTTATACGGCCATTGTCCTTACAGTGTTCTAGAACAGCACTACGTTACACCGAGTTCACATTCTCTGGGTATGGGAGCAATGTTGAGCAATGCGTTGGGATATTTTACCGTTTATTTAATTTTTTTTTTCATTTATAGATACTGCGATCTTAAACAAGATCTTATCAGCGTGTTACACGAATAAGTTTACATGCAAAACAAAATAAGTACAAAAATTGGCAACTGCACTCAACAGTTTCTTCGCACAAGCGCTTCACATACGCGCAAAAACAAGCGCTTCACACTAGCGAGCAGAAGAAGAAAAAAAAAAGCGTTACTTCAGCGATTTTTCAATCATACAGTGAAACAGTGCTATCACTAACAATCTAAGCAACTGCAAAATGATTTTTATTACAGATACTCGTATGTATCGAAAAATGATAATGAGTCCTGTGTTACAGTTTGATCGGCCAGCTTATTCCAATCTACTATAGTTCTAGGAAAAAATGAATACTTGAAGCAGTTGACACGTGTTGTAAATAGAGTTACAGCTAGTGAGTGTCGCTGTCTCGTAGCATAACCTGTTGTATAGGTGATAATGTGACACGTGTCGATGTTGTAGTGACCATTTATTAATTGGAAAAATTATTTTAAACGACATACACGATTTCTATCACTTATAGAATGCATCTGGCTCCGAGATAAAAGGTTAGTAATAGAACTACGCCCATATGTATTGTAGATGAATCGGACTGCTTCTTTCTGTAACCTTTCTAGCTTTCCAATATCGCTTTTAGTGAACGGGTGCCATATAACTACAGCATATTCTAAAACGGGGCGGACGAGTGTTTTGTATACGTTCTGTTGGTGTGGAGACGTACTGTTGGTTCTGTAGACGTACTATTGGTGTGGAGGATTTTAATACGCGTCTTAGAAAAAACAACTTGCGGCGACTGTTTGCTATTACCGTCTCAAGGTGCTTTGACCAGGAAAGATCCTTTGTTATGTATAAGTCAATGTACTTATATTGCGTTAACTCTGACAAAAAAGCGTTTTCTGTGCCATAGAGATATAGCAGTGGCTTCTTTTTTAAAACCGGACTGTTTCTGACTTAATTATGATTTTGAATTTAAAGACTTAGCCATATATTCATTTTCTGTGTTCATTTGGTGCAAGACGTACCAACAGTGTTGTCAGTCAACTAAGGAAATCGCTTTGCAGATATTTTGTTGAAATAGGGGCCGAAATATGAATGACGCGACCGCGGAGCCGCGTACGCGCCTACTTTTACGCGTGTATGATTTTCCGTTTTTAATTATCCCCACTTCTGAGACGAACTGATTAGCAGTTCCTTTATCTAATCCCTTTCCATGACAACTAAACACCTCTTCCCTCCCCCCTGACCTTCTTTTTATTTTCAAGTTTTTTTTTCTTTTTTTAGGAACTGTGGCTTACCATACTCTACTCTATGAACCAGCTTATTCTCCTCCTCGTCACCCATTCAGGGTGGTGGACAGAATCCTACGCGTAAACTCGTACGTATAAACGCGTTTAAGGAAACCAGCTTCAGCCCTGACGAAGACATGGCTCTTGCGGAAACGTTGGCTCCAACGACGTTTCTTGTTCGACTACTGCTCATAATTTCAAGCCCCCATCTTGCTGTGAACTTCTGTCTAATTTGGATCATAATGGGCTCCACATATGCGAGGCGCACTTGCCATTTCCTGGATGAAACACGGATGCTCAGTCAGCACCAGCCAGAGCGATTACACCATCCATGGAGCTGCAATTTCTGCGCATGCTGCTCGGTTTAAATAATTAAGAATCTTCACATTCGTCGTGAGGCCTCATAGTTAGTTATCGCACATTCCCACTCCAACAATACCTCCAGCCGAACACCGCACTTCATCTTCAACCTCCACGCATCCTTAAAATATAACAGAAGGCAGAAGACAGCACACGTTATTTAACTGAATTAGCATGAGCGTGCTGAAGTACACTGGATTGTGGAAGAAATTATTGCTGCGGAAGTTAGCAAGGGAATGCTTCACTGCGCGACTGTATTGGCAACCTTACACCAGGTGCTCGAGTTCTGGGCATAACAGAAAGCACAAAGAATGCCGCCGTACGTATATCTTTTTTAAGTTTCTTAAATAATTGTCAGAGGTGTTATGAGTTCTTTCTAGGTGCTAATCTTTATAGGAGACTGGAGAGAACCAGCATCAATCGCAGGCTGAGAACAAAAGAACTTTGTCATGCCTCAGCACTTAATGTGGGATGCCCAGGTTCTCAGGCACTCGCTTATTCGCATATGAGCCAACTCGCGTCACAGTGCTTCATGTAGTTAGTGTTTGTGCATTCAAACATGCTCACTCACACTTTTTTTAGGCGTCAATGTGCGCGACTGCACGCGAATATGATTCGACTTTACTGTGGACGCGAGTGCAAGTAACCGTTAAAGTGTGGATAAGTTCAGGTGCCGTCGCTTTTTACTTACTGTAACCGACTGGGAAGAGTGACTAATATAGATTTGGCTAACCCTCCACTCTTCTACGTATCCCTACATATAGTACGAGGTCAACAATAATCCTTTTCCCACAATCATAAGTGACGTACCCTGAATGTTAGCGGATGAATTAGCAAGACAGACCGACAGACATGAACTTTATTTGGTCCTGACGGACTTCCCACGTGGGAACCCCCTGTGGGAAGTCCGTAGTAGTCGCTGGCCGCGTCCACGTAGGGGCAGGAAGACCGTGGCTTTGCCCTTTCGCAGGCTCTCTGGAAAGCCTGGAGTTTGACTGACAGTACGCTGCTTTTAAAGGCATTGTCCCAGTCCGTTTCTTTGTTTAACGGTGCGTTATGTAACGCAGGGCATTGCCAGAGCATTTGAGCCAATGTACAGAAATGCACACCACAATGTGGACAGTGTGGTTTTATATTTGGGGAGATGCGACTTAGAAAGCCCCTTAAAGGAAAGGACTTCGTTTGGAGCATTCTAAAGGTCGACGATTGAGACCTGTTAAACTTAGGATGAGGTAGTGGAAAACTCATCCGCTCTAACTGGTAGTGAGAAACTATTTCGTGGAAAGTAAGTAATGGGTCGCTGTGCTTAATTTCTTCGGGCCCCCCAAAAGCTTCCATACCGCTGGTGGGATTTTAGTCACAAGAGCTCGTGTCCGCGAGAGTCCGTGGGACATGCAGCAATGTAGATGGGCAATTTGCGTACATTGGTGTCATGATTATTGCGGTCGTGTTGTTCTCTTTGGCATTATTTACTGTCGACGTGTGAACTAACGCACAGTAACGCGCTGCCGGCTTTTGTCGGTTCATGCGGCCAAAATATATGCAGCCACATCCTGCATGGTCGTTTCAAAATGAGGAGTCCTCAATAATTCACTTTTCTTTTTTCATACTTGCCAAATTTTTAAATAGCTTTGTCATTGTGGAGTGTTTTTTTTCAGTGCAGGAATAACGAAATAATCGGCTCGAGTTCAAGTACTAAGTATAGTCCTAAGTATAGTACTCGAGTTCAAGTACTAGGCTCGAGTTCAAGGTAATAGGCTCGAGTTCAAGTACTAAGTATAGGCTAAAGGCGAGGTTAGTTTGGTGCAGCGAATCTCAAATATGTCGAACAGAGCAATAATTAAATGATCCAGCGAGTAGGCAAACTAATAAGAGGAGGTTCGCATGCAAGCTTGTTCACTGGGACCTGCGTTTGTGAATTTGTTGAAATTTATACTACCTATGAAATAAATGGTTTCGATTGATATAATCGAACTGCTGAACTACACAAGACGTATACCAGAAAAAGACTGGAAAAGACAGAAAAAAAACGATCCCGTGCTTTCATATCATTACCCGACACGCCGGATATAAGACGATTTGTGGGACATGCACGTGATAGGATATGCCGAACTTTGCAGCAGATCCGCCAAGAGCAACCTTTTGCGAAAAAAAGGTCAGTCGTTGTCTAGCACTAATAAATCTTGTTTATTTTTTTATTTTATTTTTTTTGGGGGGGGAGGGATCAAATGGTACGTCCATGTTGTTTGTTTCTGTGCTTTGATCCAACGCTTAGGTTTGTTAGGCATGAAACCTAAGTCTGTAAAGTATTGCTTACAGCCGTACCTAATGAAGGGCACAATATCTGGCTTATACCCCTAATGCACAGTCGAACTTAAGTCCTTTGATGTACAAACCTTCATTTTGCGCTGAAATACGAAAAGTAGTGTCGCCTGTGAAATACGGTACGGCGTGGTCTCCTTCCCGTAACACAGCAGCGGGCACGGACCGTATCACGAACGCCATGATCAGAAACCTTAGCGACAAGGCCATCTCCGCGCTCACGGCCTTTCTCAACCAACACTGGGAACAAGGTACGGTGCCGGCGATGTGGAAACACGCGCGCATAATCATGATCCCCAAACCAGTGAAGAAATTGGCAATTGAAAATCTGAGACCCATCTCGCTCACATCCTCCCTCGGCAAGGTGTACGAGAAAATCATACACAAGAGACTACAGAGACACTTAGAAGACAACAAGCACCTGCCAGACACCATGTTTGGTTTCCGCGCAGGCTTGTCCACAAAAGACGTTTTACTCCAAATCAAGGAAGAGAGAGATAAACGAAGAGGGAAAGGTATATAGGGAGGTTAACCAAGGACGTGCCCGGTTGGCTACCCTACACTTGGGGAGGGGGAAAGGGGAAGGATAGATAAGGAGAGAAAGACAACAAATGGAGTCAGTCATTCGCAGAGACAGTCAAAGAAGAATCTCCGCTGTCACAAGCGTTCGTACAATCCAGTACTCTTCACGAACTGCAGAAGGGCTTTTGTGGCCTTTTGCATGCAAGAATGCATAGGCCATGGCCCAAGTATCTTTTCTTCCGAGAGCGTTCTGTCATTTAACAGGTTGAGTTTAGCTTCACCTCACGGCAGAGCTGAAGATTGGGGACATCCAGACTGCAGTATACCACCCTCCCAACAAGGGACACCGCAAGGAGCAGTCATCTCACCCACGCTGTTCAATGTCGCCATGATTCGCCTTGCAAGAAAACTGCAGGACGTAGAAGGCCTCCGCCACTCCTTCTACGCAGACGATATAACACTCTGGACCACAACAGGGTCCCTTATTGAAAAAGACGAACGGCTGCAAATTGCAGCTGACCTCATCCAAGAATACGTCAGCCAACGGGGACTACAATACTCGCCCGAGAAATCTGAACTCATACGAGTCTGGCAAGGCCGGGGTAACCACACAGTCCCCACAGACCCAACACGAAAACTCGAGGTACACCTCAAGGGGAGCCTCATACCAGAAACGTCAATGCTCAGGGTGCTGGGCATGTGGCTGCAGTCTAACCAGCGTGCTACACACACCCTTACGCTCCTCAAAACCAGTGTCAAGGCGATATCACGCATGATATCCCGTGTAACATCCAAGAATAGAGGCATGAAGGAAGGGGACACCCTCCGACTGGTCAAAAGCCTGGTGGTGAGCAGAATCACATACATTCTAACTGAACAAGTAACTCAGCGCAATAAAAAAGACAGACACAAGAAAGGGAGAAACAAGGACAAGCGCTTGTCCTTGTTTCTCCCTTTCTTGTGTCTGTCTTTTTTATTGCGCTGAGTTACTTGTTCAGTTATGCAGAACCAACTAGCCCAACAATCAACTATTCCACATAGAGCCGGCCCTACTACCATCTCACACAATCCGAGACGAAACAGGCGGACACGCTTTTGAGGATGGCTTTCAAGACCGCTCTCCGCCTGCCGATGAGTACATCGACTGAGAAATTATTGGCGTTGGGGTTACACAACACTCTCAGCGAACTCACAGAAGCCCTTCACGTCTCACAACAACAGAGACTTGCGCGGACTCACACGGGCCGGCACGTCCTGCAAACCTTGGGCTTCAAAACCACAACAATACAAATTCAAGAAACCTGCACGATACCTCGTCACGTCCAGGACAGGTATCACATTGCCCCAATACCACGCAACATGGACCCTAACCTACACTCCGGAAGGAGGAAAGCGAGGGCCCAATACATAGAGAAAACATTAAGGTTCGATACCACGGCCCGTTTTACGAACGCCGCTATGTACAGAACGAAGAGAAAGGGCGCAGTTGCAGGGGTCTGCGACCACCGAGGCCACGTCACCTCCAGTGCATCGACCCGCCCCTGCACTATCGCGGAAGCGGAAGAGCTGGCCATCGCGTTAGCCATCCGCGAAGGCCAACACGCAAGCAAACCACTGACGATCCTCACGGACTCCCCGCCGGCCTGCCGCAACTTCCTACAGGGAAGAATCGCAAGACCTGCGGCACAAGTATTAGCCCAAATACCTAAGGAGGACACTGACGACAACACCATCCAAACCATTATTGGGATACCGGGTCACGCTGCCATCACGGGTAACCTGTATGCCGAAAGAGCAGCTCGAGAATTTGCCCATAACCGAGCACTCATCACGCCGACTGCAGATGATCCTGACCCAGTTGACCCCGAGTATTCAGCAATCCTGAACTACCACAGAAGGATTCGCTTGCGATATCCCCCACCCCATCGAATACTAAAGACGGAGGATGCCGCTGCCTGGCGTAGGCTCCAGACAGGCACTTACACGAACCTACACATATTACATCGCATGCACCCCACAGCCTACAGGGACGAATGCCCGTGGTGTGGGGCCACACCAACCATATTCCACATTACGTGGGAGTGCACGCTACACAACATAGAACACCATGACACGAACACCACGATGGAGCAATGGGAGGCACTGCTGTCCAGCTCGGCCCTCGACGACCAGCTCAAGCTGATCCAGAGTGCAGAGAAGATGGCAAGAACCAGCGGAGCCCTGGACTAGGGGCCCCGACCATTAGCGATCCATATGTTTTTAGAATGCGCCGAACCAAAACAGAAGGCATGCACTGCCTGTTTATACTGAATCTGATAAAAAACAAAAAAATTCATTTGGTCAATGCAAAACACAATAAACGAAAACAAAAAGCATAAAAATAGAAAGGATACATAATAAAATACCTGTGGCCGCAAGATCATTTGTATATTCGTTAATTCCACCATTTGTGTTTGTTTATTAGTAGTGAAATTAAAATGTGGTTCAACAACAATGCGCAATTGTTGTTGTAGTTGCAGGCGCACTATACGTTGTGGTACATGGGCTGTATAAAAAAAAATATTGTGGCCCACCGCATCAAGCCGGCGTGGGGACCCTAAATTGAAGCGAGTTTGAGCGCCCAATTTGCATTCGCGGCCGCTGCGCCACGATCTACGAATTGCTCACACGTGCAAGGTTAGCTATTTTTTCCAGTATTTGCGAACATAAATATTGTCAATTTATGATTTCGAAATTTTATTCCCATTGTTTACATCCCATTGATTACGATGGGAACGTGATGAGCTTGAGAATACCTTTATTATTTGAATTACAGCTTTTTCTTACGGTATGTGGCGAATTGGCGACATTTGGAGTGTAAAGCACTCAATGGCTGTAGGAACATCTTATCGAAAGACCAGGACATTGCCTTGTCTTTTTGCAGCGAATGGCTGTTAGGACCGTTTGCAACAAAAAGCGGCTTCACGCACGCCTTCCGCCGGTGGAATAAGGCGATGGCAGCTGCCTTAAGTTGAAGAAAAGCCTTGCCAAGTCGGCACCTGCAGCCAGTAGCCTGGCTACGTTTTTGTGTGTGTGTTTGTGAAGGGCACGCACTTTACCGAGATATGTCGGGGGAGGAGGGGGACATTCGCGTATTTTTCGCACGTTGTTTCTAACCAGGTATCGGTGCTACACAGAAATTCAGGGACACGGGGAGGCACATGCCTGGTTCGCAAACCTCCCCTACCCGCCTAGCCATGAACCGCACGTACTAACCATACAAGCGATCAGGCTGCAAAAGACAGACAGCTTTTTTTTTGCGTAAAGTGAAATACGCACCTCTCTCTAAAGAAACTATCACCTGTATTTGTACTTTAAGCAGCCATAGGTTACCACAAAAAGTCCTGTCGTCCATTCCTTCAGTGTGTGGTCATCTATAGCGCAAAATGAACAGTTTTGCACAAGTTAAGCCATGAACTACCGCTGACGTACTTCTTCGAATTGCTATATGGTTGCAACATTTATTGCTTTAAGTGCCGAAAGTACGAATTCGCAGCATACCCACGGAGTTCATAGGAAATTCAGTTTTCGCACAAAATATTGCTGACATTCGATAGACATGGTTATCTGATGCTAAAATCTCGTGCAATATTTTTTTGCTGCCTTGCCGTTAATATTCCGGCGTTAAAGCGTTCAAAGTTATTTCATGCTACAGTGCGCGTTTTAGCAAAATGCTCATCGCTCTACTGCCTGTACGTTTCCAATTGCGAATTTCAACGCGATAGCGCTTAGGGCCCCGTGTCGCAGAAAATACGCCGTCGCAACCGGCGTGTGATCGCGGGTGTTGGAGAAAATCATCCAACCACATCAAACCCGCAGGCCCTCCAGGTGGTGCAAGGTTTTGGGGAACAACAATTGAATTTCTCACAGTGAAATCCGTCAGAAAAATGGTAAGGTAGGACTTCACCATTCGGCGCCGGATTCGCCGTCGGATTGTAATTTGAATGTACGAGAAAACATAATTCTGCTACAAGTAAACGCAAACACAAACCCCTTTTCCATAATTTCTACCAGACCTGCGCCCGTCGGGGCAATGGCAAACATTTATTAAAATAATAAAAAAGGTGCTAGGGCCTTCACATTTTAATATGAGACCACTTATATTGCCCCTAGAAAAACGACTTTCCAGCAATGCATTTCAGCTTTTAAGTGAAGCCGACTTTAGGAGGATCAGTGTAAGCTGGCTTTCCCACGTTCAGTGTTGCAGTGAATAAAGCCTACTTGCCGTATGCGAACGATGCGATGCAAACGGGTCCTGATACCGCTATCGCGCTTTTCTCTTAAAGGCGAAGCTTAAAGGCGAAGCGTCATCCAGTTTTTTGTAGTTATTATACTACTTTTATGTGAAATGCATGTCCGATATTACATTGTAATATAGACTAAAATTCACGGTTATTAAGAGTTAAAGTCGATTCGTTTTCTAGACTGGGCTTCCAAAACTCCTCATTAAGTGATTCATGATAGTTGATTTGATAGAAGTAAAGTTATCACAGTACATAATAACACATCACAAAACTAGACAATTTTCTTGTTTCAGTGCCATTTCTGAGTCGCAATGAAAAAAAATGTCTTATGCATCTTTTGTTCTTATAAATGTAGTAAGAGAAAACACTCTAGCACTATGCGTGTTCGAATGGTATTCTGTTTGTTCTTAGATCGTTTCTTTCACTGCAGCACGAAGCTAATGTATTCCGCGACGACAGAGCTACTCGGTTGTTTCACACACGTGCCGCAAGCACCCATTGTTGGCGCCGGTTCGTAGGACGCTAGGACAACGGAACCCGCAGTGAACCCAACTGAACGAACAAAAGAGGTGGATCAGTAGGAAAAGCAAACTGTGGCTGCTCTTACCCGCCAAGACAAGCTCTAAAATTTTTTATTTTTACTTCACAAACTCCCAGGGAAAGAAGAAATCTAGGTCACCAGAGGCCTTAGCTACTAGCGATCCAACGCAGTTGAAGTGTTCTGAGTGCCTCAGCACGGGGTTCGCCTAGACAGGCGAGAATGGAAAAAGAAATCACAGAGGAAGCTATACGCGAATGTCGAAGCCATGTTGGTACTTAGGGGCCTTGTAACGTACGCTCGCATTTTTTTGTTATCGCATTCTTTCCGCTGAGCAGCGAAGATGTCGAGGTGAGGAAAGTGACAGGCAGTGGCGACACACCCGTGTGTACAACCGAGCCAGAATAAAAAAAACTGTACTTGAACCACAATTTTGGGCGGAACTGATCTCGAGCCCGAATCCGAACCGAAATTTTTGTAACATGCCTGCACTCGAACCTAACCTGAGCAGAAAAATAATAATCACGGTTGCTGTTAGCCACGCAACAATTGAAGCATGTAAGGCGATGACGGCTGCTCAATAGTTTGCAGGATTGGTAGAATAACTATACTTCTTCAATCGGAGCACTCTAATAGCAGAGTGTAATGACTGACGAGTTTCGTTTTTTGCGAGATAGGATAGGAAATAGACGATAACTGGTAACTACAGCCACATCTGCATAGACGCTTGCACTTCTGAAGTTGGCCATGCCAGTTCTGTTCCGTGGTCAAAAAGTTTCAGGATCTCCGCAGAACCAACATTTCTGGTTACGCACCCTATTCTGCCAAAAACGTTACCAAAACTAGAGAAATTAATTGAACCCAGAGAGCGGAAAGCGTATGTCTTCAAGGAAGGAGTATCTTATTTTAATGAATGCCGTCACCTTTTTACTGAGCGACAATCGCGGCGATAAACGGCACGCAAAATCTGCTTTTGTTGCGTGCCAAGGTTCAACGCATGTGTGAGACTTATCCAAAAAATATAGAACGCTCTTACAGTTGTAGAAATTAATCGTGGGGCACAATGTGCGTTCTTTTGACAACAAGTGGGCACACTCATTCGTGACTCGGCTTACTCATACTCAGACGGACCCGTGAGACTGCATTTGAGTGAGCCTGGCTGAGTAGAATGTTGGTAAGTTCGAGACCGTAACCGAGTATAATGTTGGCGTTCTTCCAGCTCTCTGGTAGACTTGAGCTGACATATCAGTGCTCAAACATGACAATTATGCAACACTACTGGCGCGGCCCTTTACGGGCAGCGTAGTGGCGCTCCTGCGATGTCATTACAAGACCTACACGGCGCGTTAAAGATCTTCAGGGTGTCACAAGTTTTGGCGCAGCCGCGTACGTTGCATCCGCGTTGGTCGGACCTACACTCCTTAGATATCTTTTAGTTTTTTCTAGGGACTCAATGCGGTCCCACGTGTAATTAGACCACCGCCCGAGGATTTCAAGCGCAACGCTGAACCTGCCTATAGCAGTCAGTGATTCGGCCTTCGGGTTAAACTACTAATTATTTATACATAGTAGATTAGCTTTGAAGCTGCAGTCATGCCTGCTAGCAAGGTGTGAGCCCGGGCTAGTTGGTTATCTTTCACGTGCACAGCGCGATAGCAGTGTTGCCCTGTGGTAATGTTCGTGAAGATTAGAGACGTTCTTTGTAACGCCATAGCGTTAAAGGCCCAGTGTCGGCGTCGGCGCCGGCGTTGGCGTCCCGTGAGCGAAAATTGCCCTATATATTCTACACGGCACTAAGGTTCTCCTTCTATCACCAAAGTTGGTAATACCTTGGCTTACGTTCTTGACAAAGCTATGCCTCGGCATTTTGAGAACTACAGTCCACAAACAAATGTCAAGAAACAAAACGCCCACAGCGCATGCCTTTTATTTTAAATATTCTCAGACTGAACGATAAACTGCGAAAAAAAAGAACATCGGCCCACGCAATAGGCCGCGTTTCTACCAGAAAGCTCGCCTTCGTTCATAGCGTTCGCGTCACCATTTCCCGGTGAACACTACGGTTACATAAACTGCAGTTGCCTGCAAGCGTGAGAAGCAGTCAAGGATTTTTCAATCCTATCGCGTTCCACACTCAAAGGCGAAGCTTAACCGTCCTCCAAATTTCTAACAGCGGAGCTGTTTAAGATCTTGGTTGGGCCGCGTAGTGCGAACAAAAATTGTGGACCGATCCTGGAGGTACTTCAGAAAGGGTCCAAGTGCAATGGCACATACCGCTGTGAACTAGCGAAGCTGTTTAAGCTCGAGGATAGTCCGTCGAGTGTACGCCACAAAACCTCCGCCTGGCGATGACGTCACCACGCGTCGCCTAGCAACACTTCTCCCCAGCTGCGCCGACCGCGCCGAGCCTCGCCACAGCTGCGTGAGCCGTGACGTCACCGGGCGTGCCGCACTGCTTCGCCTTAGCTTTGCCTAGCCATGACGTCACCGCGTCTTGGGGAGTGATTGCCGCGGCTGCGCATACACGGAGCTAAGCCGTGACCTCACTGCGCTGACCCACGAGATATATAGCTCTGCGTCGTCGCCGCAGTGACACCAAAGCCCGTTCGCTCGTACTTGTAATTGGCGCACAACCTTCGCACGCCGAAATATTGACGGATACAGCGGCGAGCTGCAATGCTAAACTTGATGAAGGGGTAAAAAAAAAGTTCTTCTCGGGACTGACAGAGTTGCATGAAGTGCTGAAAACGTTCACCAGGATTTACCTCCGGGTGCAACGTTGCATAACCCCTTAAACAACTATGCCATGCAGAAAAAAGTCTTAGTTTCGCCCGAAAGGCGAAGCATAGATTGCGATAGCAAATCATTAGACAGTTATCATACGTAAGAATTTGAGTTTTATCGGCCCTATAAACTTTAGAACATTCGCTTACTAGGTAAATTACCAAGCATGGTGTCACGCGCGCAGAGGCAAACATGGACACATCTCACAAGTTGACCGCGGATATTCGGTGTCGGAACACTGCTGTGAGGAAGAGTGGCAGCAGCGGCCTGTACATTGCCTTTCGTGCTGCCTCGCGCTTCAAAGCGAACTAAGCGGCAGCAACACATCGCACATGAAACCATCGACCTTCGGCGCACCTAGACTCTGTACCGACCGCAAGTCGCTCTCAAGATAGGGCCCATGCGGACGCGCTAAGCCGCGCCATACGCCGCCGCCACCGGAGTAGGACGGCACCCGGTGCCTTGTGCGCGATGGAGGACCACTAAGCCTTCCTGCCTTGCGCGCGCGAGATAGAGCCACCATCCTCAGCTCACCCTCGCAGGCTTTCACTGCTATCCTCAGCATAGGGCGCATGGTCACGATGATGTGGCACTTATACTTTATACGGAACATCACAGTGACACCGACAGCGATGACGGAAATCTGCCTGGAAGGGTCCATATAATTGCTATGGCAATAAAAGAGTCACCAACAAGCACGTAATGGCAGGATGTTTGCTTAACTATGAGGTGTAACTTCCTGTAAGTTAGTATTTATTAGCATTCTGACAAACCCGGCGCATATCGCATTGAGAAGATCTCAGAGGGTCAATAGGTATTGGTAAGTACTATTGTAATGCCAAAGTTTCAATGCTGCTATTACTGTTGGCGGGACCTGTGTCAGCTACTACACCCCGGGCGGGCCTCTTACGCTTCAATATTTGAAGACCGTTGCAAGAGCTGTTATAATAATTGCAACTGTTAAATAACAAAGTACTTTGCGGACATTGAAAAGGGAACTCTTCCTTGTAGGTTACTTTAATGTTGAACCACAAGCACGGGCATGGACATAGACGCTGAAAAGAAAATGCACGTAGGAGCATGCGAACTGAAGTACCTCATAATAACAGCTTTATTCTTGCAAATGCGTGCCTCCTCAGCGTTTATTAGGCCTCCATGGCCTTACATATTTTGCCAGCAATATTTCCCAAAGTGATAAATAAAGAATTTATTGAAGGCATAGCCCAGCTCGATCAGTGCTATCGTGGATGCAGAAATGCATACTCATCTGTGACATCAGTGCGTTAAGTAAAGAGCAAATATATTTTTCTCGAGAACAGTTACCCTTTGCATACTTATGGAATGTGTTGTCTTTCTCGAGTGTCCACCCTCGTGATGTATAACAAGTTATAAAATGAGAAGGATCGTTGCCCCAACATTCTAACTAGGGAAGCATGCTATTAAAAGCCTTCTGCATAACATTGCCTCCGCCCTAAATTTACTCTACTTCCGTGACATCCATGCAAGTAACCTAGGTTTCCAATCTTCGAAGCGGTGACTCATTCATATTATACCCAACGCACGCCGACAAAGTAATGCATCTCTTTGATGCAGTACAATGATCGCAGTTTTAGGTTATTTGGCCGCAATTTTACATTATTGTGCATGTGTACAACGCGCTTTGAACGAGCGCTCAAGGAAGCAGGATTGACAAATGTCTGTACGGTAAAACAATAATACGAAAAAAAGTTGCAGCTTTGGAATTAGCTTTTGAAACAGGGCAGAAATCAATAGATTTTCAGGAATTATCACTAAATCACTAATGTTTAAAAAACGTTAGGTCGATTGATAAATATGTAGCTCTTGCAACCCCCCAGGCCGTCATTACAAAGAGTATTCATTACATGACTCAATACGGAGATCCAGTAAATAGACGCCCAGTACTTCCGCCGAAGGAAGGGAGAACTCGTTTATACAGCCACACTCCTTCTGATGTATGAGTTGCTCAGATTGGCATTGCAAAGCAAAGCATTTCTTTTTCTGCTAGCGACAACATGACTGCGAATGCCCCCTTGAAAGAAGGTAAAATAAAAACGCGTGTACTGAATGATTATTTTTTCTAATAATTCAGTAGACACTCAAATAATTGCCTGCATTTGCATATTTAGCTTCAACGCAAAATTTGCCTACATGAAAAGATGTTTCCACCACTTCCTTGCTTTATCAGTTGGATCTGATTTAGAGATTGTACGTATAAGCTTCCTCGTGCTTCAATGAGCTCTGTAAGTCCGAAAGTTCTATATGGGATAAAAATATTTGACTAAACATTTTTTTACCAACTCTAGAAATGAAATTACGACAGATGCAAATAGTGCTGGACACAATGGCACATGTTTATACAATGTCAATAAAAATAGAAAAGTTTTGAATGATGAACACTGTCATTTCTTTGAGGCTGAGGCTGAAAAGAAAAAAAAGTTTCGGGCAGTAGATAATACTCCCCATGCAATGTCTGGAGGCCGCCATGAAATGAGAACATTACCGAAAGAGAGCGTATGATTGTCAATTATTCTGCGGTTTACGCACAGTTCTTGGCTCTTGTGTGCACTAAGATGGCACGATGTGTTAGACAAATGTGAGATGTACTGACCTGTTTAATCAGTACGAGCACGTCCTTATTCAGCAGACTTTATTTTACGTACGTAGTCATTGTTGAAGTCCTTGCCTAGCTACAGTCAGTGAAAGCCAGTACGTCTCGAGGTAAGTTCATATTTCTGGATGTGACGTAAGCGATATTTTTGATGCAACGACGAATCATACTGTCAAATACAACAACATGGAACGCTTAATAAAAACTTACAATATATCAAGGCCAAATAAAAAAGAATACTGCACATTTCACCATGTTCATTGGCACTTTGTGCCAATTCGCCTGACCGGTTGTTCCGAGATAATTGAATGCGGATGCGTAAGTTCTCAAATACTCCATTCTGTTCCAGCTCTCAAATATAATGTAATTTATCTATGAGTTGCCCTGAGTTGGGTTTATGTTCAAAGGTCTCGAACAATACCGATGTGCAATATGTTAAGTATATTCATTTGCGCAGTCTTGTCGTCTACTACAATAGCCGTGTGTTATGTTTCCCCGTATAATTATTTACTCTACCTTGTCATATAATAATAAAAAAAACTGTGCGTGAAGCTACGTACAACAATTGCAGATTTATAATGGAAGTGGATGGAAAAAATATGCCTATCCCGCGCAATGTGGGATTTGATGTAAGCGAAGCTTTCGATGCTGTTTGCTTTGATTGCCGATAATTATTGTTCTGTTTGTCACTTCTGGTTGTCATGCTCACCACGTTCCTCGTCTTCCGTGGTCGCCACGCGTTATTGCGCTTCTCGCTTCTAGTAGTAGTGCTCACCACGCTCATCGTCTTTAGTAACCACAATGCGTCATTGCCTTGCCTCACGTCTACGAGCCAGCATACATTCGCGGTCTGCAACACGCTTTACCGCGTAGCGCGATGCTTCTTTAGGGCATGGGTGTCGCTGAGTGCATGCTTTGGAGCCCTTTTGATGGCCCGTGTTTACGCTCTCCTTGTGCATACGTTGCCAGCACGCTGTTGATACGCCAGCTCCGAACGCTCTCTTTAGGCTATGGACGATTTTAGTGTTTACATTATCCGATTTCCCGCTTCCCCAGTGCAGGGTAGCCTACCAGGCTCAGCCTAGTTAACCTTTGGCGTCCCGTGAATGAAAATTGCCCTATATATTCTACACGGCACTAACGTTCTCCTTCTATCACCAAAGTTGCTGTCACCTTGTCTTACGTTCTTGACAAAGCTATGCCTCGGAATTTTGAGAACGACAGTCCACAAACAAATGTCAAGAAACAAAACATCCACAGCGCATGCCTTTTATTTTAAATATTTTCAGACTGAACGATTAAACTGCGAAAAAAAAACAGAACATCGGCCCACGCAATAGGCCGCGTTTCTACCAGAAAGCTTGCCTTCGTTCATAGCGTTCGCGCCGCCATTTCCCGCTGAACACTACGGTTACATAAACTGCAGTTGCCTGCAAGCGTGAGAAGCAGTCAAGGATTTTTCAATCCTATCGCGTTCCACACTAAAAGGCGAAGCTTAACCATCCTCAAAATTTCTAACAGCGGAGCTGTTTAAGATCTTGGTTGGGCCGCGTAGTGCGAACAAAAATTGTGGGCCGATCCTGGAGGTACTTCAGAAAGGATCCAAGTGCTATGGCACATACTCCTGTGAACTAGCGAAGCTGTTTAAGCTCGAGGATATTCCATCGAGTGCACGTCACAAAACCTCCACCTGGCGATGACGTCACCACGCGTCGCCTAGCAACACTTCCCCAGTGCAGGGTCGCCTACCAGGCTCAGCCTAGTTAACCTCCCTGCCTTTCCCGTATGACTTCTCTCTCTTTCTCTCTACTATATTTCTGAAACTCTGAAACGCGGCCGTGGCGGCCGGGATGCGTAAAGCCCTTCTACCTTCGGAAAAGCGCGCCATTTTTTGAGCTACGCCGCGTCTCTCTCTCCTGTATCTCCGATTGGACGCTTGCTGTGACGCGATAGCACGCGCTTTCACTTCTTTATAAACATATAAATATACATGAATAAAAAGAAATGGAACCGAGCGGCCTAATTTATTAATCATTTCACAAGAGGCCAACAAACAATCAGACCAAGCACAAGATAGGGGAAATAACTTGTAAGGACTAATTGAATTTTAAAAATGGTAAATCAATGGAAATGAAAATGGATGAAAAAACAACTGTCCGCACGTGGGGAACGATCCCACCTGCGGACTGCGATTTCCATGAAAAGAAATCGAAATCCCAGGCAATGCCACCCCATCATACTTTCGTGAACAACTTGATCACACTTTAGTGTTGTCACGGAACCTTTACAGGTCCCGAAACGTCTCTGTTATTTTCACCTTGACTTGGTCAGTGACCGCAATTTCTTCATCAAAGCAAAGCTACTATTACATATCGAAATAGTTCCGGCCGAACTGTTATATTTTAATTCACGGTATAATACGGGACGTTTCTGCTACTTCTGAAAGATGAACACCATGTGAGTTTGTACATGTGAACCACTGCCGCAGGGCGTATAGACGCGAAGCCGCAGTGAAACACCGCAGCACCAAGACTACAACTATCACGCGGCTGTGCAAATGTTCAGTCACAATGCGATGCGCCCATGTGAGGGAATGACAGTGATATTTTACTCGCAGGCTACATACAGTGGCGCACAATAAAGCCTCAAGCAAACACGTCTCACTGTTTGTTCTGTGTACTATGTTGACAAATACAAGTGCTGCACGCAAGGTAACATTTAACGTCAAATCAAGACTGTCGTAGGCCGTGAACATCACCGCCGAATATTGTCAATGAGCGCAAACGGCACAGAAAGGTTCGTTACATCGATTCCAACAGTGCCCGGAATCTGCATAATTATTTATTATTCGCTTGTCTTCGTTTCAGATTTTCGTGAAAACTCAGTACATGAGGAGTCTTGTTCACTCATGCTCCAAGAAAAGCATTGCTTTCATCCACTGCTAGCCGAGTAAAGCGACAACCTGCAGCAACCACAACGAAAGCATTAAAAAAGTTATTTTAACTTTGCTGCTCCGCAAAAGTGGCGCTTGATAGCCGTTGCCAAAAACAACAAATTGCTCATACTATATGAGCAATTATATATATATAGTCTCATATTTTCATAACAACTGTGGAAGATTTGAATAAATGTTGCGCCAGACTATGGTATAAAAAACTTGCATTGGCTTAGCTCGGCTATGCCAGGATATACGTAGCGTTAGCAAAGGTTCAGCTGATTATTCTTAGCTTCCCTGGTTGTCTCCTACGCTCAACCGCTAATTGCCAGGCAACTACTTCGGGATCCGACGAGTCCAGCTTCTCCGTTCTTCTGCGCTGTTGAGCAGCATTTGCGCTCTCCTTCTCCATGGCTATACCACACTGGCAAACGCCAGTCAGAAGCGTAGCGGCTCCAGCGCAGTGTCAGACGGCGACTGCACAGCGAGCGCGCGCCGGCGCCAGTGCGTCTACCACGGCTACGACGTCACTCCTCTGGAATGCGCAGACCGGCGGCGGTGAGTCGCGCGCGGCGGCGGCGGAGTGCGCGAGAGGTGCCGGCTCCGGTGGCTCCGGTGCGCAAGCCGTGTGACATAACTGATCCTTGCGCATGCGCAGCACGGCTCTTGATGTGCCGCGCGAAACGGGCTTGGCTAGGCCAGTGTAGCTAACGCTACAAAATGTTGAATAACCCCGCAGCGATGTAGAAAGTATTTAAATTGACATAAAAGCTTGAATTGCGCCGCACTATGTACTTTCAACTTCAAAACTGACAGTTCTAACGAATTGAATAGGACTGCCGGTATTTCGTAGAAAAACATTTGATTATGTACAGGCGAAATCACACTCCTCTAGAGTGGTCGAGTAGCCATCTGCTGACTGGTCAATCTGTATCTACAGCCTCGGTGTAGGTGCTACCTTCCACATCTTTTTTACTATAGCCCATGGACGCAGCTTGAGACACATCCATGCGTGGTCTGATGTAGGCGTTGGACTGCGCTCTATTTTTTCGCGATAAATGGCGGTAAACTCGGCTGATTTACTACTCTGAACAATTGTGATTTTCACAGTGCACATTTGTTCGCTCTGTTTCGCTTGCAATGCCGACAGCAGCAGAGTGACAGATAAATGTCTTGCTGCCTTGAGATACATGCATAGAGCACAAAAGTATTGCGCATGCGGTTCTAGGTGCCTAAAAAAGGGTATTCCGCAACATGTCCACAAACATTCTGCGTTCGTCTAAGTCGTCCTATACGTCCTATAGGGTGCAATCGTATGCAAGGAACATAAAACAACAGGGTTTATCTTTCTTCTTACAAAATAGATTACAGAAAGACTGCTTTTGTGCATCGGAGTCTAACTTTGTTATACTACAGAAACAAACAAAATGTATAAGCTGTCCTGCCTTTGCTAGGTGGCTATCTGCGTACAGAGTACCTGCATTTTTATGTTTTTTTATGCAAGGTACGCGTGCTAATATATAAAAGAGGTTTCGTGGTCTCTTGAACGGGAAAGAACACTAACGAAAATAAACTTCCCAACTTTATTCGAACACACAGATGATTATTATCTAGATGGCACCACCTACAGGTCGTCTACTCAGGTTTCAACATTAAGTTTCACCTTTGCCTTCCGTCGCACGTGTGATAATAACAATTACGATAACTATCGCAGCAGTATGTTTCCTCTCTAGTCGCAGTGCTCCAAGAAATTATAAAGTGAATAAGATTGTTTCCTGTTTTTCAGCGATTCAGTCACGTGCAGTGTTCGGCGCGTGCTGAAATTCGGGCGTTTGAGGTGCGGAAGTACTTGGTAGGCTCTCCGGATATACTTGTATACGGATATACTTGTAACAAACTTGTAACGTAATTCAGAGCCTCCTGAGTGAAAATTCGAGTACTTTGGATGCGTATGTCTCTTCATCAAACTGTAACTATTTTAAAATGTAGACAAGATACATGTTGACTCACGTGTAGTGATAAATCTAACATTCCCGAATGCAATAATAGCATCATAGTCCGCTGTTCCCATAGATGAGGATGGTGACAGTTTAGCAGCGAGAACTAGCACATACCACCAAAAGGGTTCTACATATATTAGCCCAAGCTTACAAAATATAAATAAGAACTTCATGCACAACCAGTCGGAAACGCTTGTAGAAGTGTAGATGAGCACTTAACGTTAGAGATGAGTACTTAAGAAAACATCATGTGGCGCGACTTCGTGTACGGTAATGGGTAATGTTACGGTGCAAATGCTGACGGCGAAAAAGAAACACGAAAACGACGGGATTTGCACTTCCCTAATCGTTTATGTATTTTAACACGAAAGTGTTTTATGCCGGGGTCCACCAAGACTTCACTGACGTATTTCCGTCACGGAAATACGTCATACGGAAATACGGAATGACGTTCTTACAATGTACACGAACATAATACAAAGAAAGAAACCAGAAGAAAAAGTTCCACAAACATGCAAAATTTGGAAATCGAACCCACGACCTCTCGGTCCGCGACGATAGATCGCAGAGCGTTTAACCCATTGCGCCACAAACGCATTTGCAGAGAGCTACACAGACGCGCCTTATATATCTAACACTCCTCCGTGTACCCGCGCTCTTGCTCGGGGCGGTGCCGCCGCCTACGAGCAGAAAAGAGAAGTACTGCATTATGACACTATCGCGCACCGACAGTGAACGCTTCGGTGGTCTCAGCACTACGACGCCTCGATGCCAGCATTCGAAGGGACGCTGGCATCAAGAATAGGGTGCCTCGATGCCCAGCGCCGCCGTCCAGGGTGGAGACAACCCCGCTGGCGCCGCCATATTGTGTCACACGAGCTGAGACTCGGCTACGCTTGCGTTCTTAAAAGTGTTACTCGCGGCGCGCTTCCAAGTGCTTTGCCTTGATGAGGATTTTTTTATCGGTGACCCATCTGCATATCTTTATAACCAATAGCCGTTAACTCGTCGAAGGTCGAAGACGTAAATGTATGGCGCCGGGAACATGCCCCAAGTTGACTAATTCAATCACATTTAATATGCCGTGCGTATGTTTAAAATACGCACTATTTTTTTTTTGCGCTTCGATGCTTGGTATATAAGGTTTGCGACCCCCTGTGTGTGGAAGTTTTTCTTTTTCGCTGTTGTATTTTGGTTTACACGTCACGCCTCCTTTACCGTAGCCAGCCACTCGCGCACGGCGGTTAGTTTCCCTTGCGTTGCGCGTGTTCTTCGCGTTCGTTGCAATTATTTGACGATATCTACGCGCAATTTTTGCTTTTTTTGCCCACAAAACTGTGTGCTAACAGGATTAAGCTGGTGTAAAAATAACTGCGATATGAAAATAAGGTTTAGTTAGTGCTGTAGAGAAAAATGTAACGTAACTTGTCTGTGTCAATCTTGCGTAGTACACACAAGAAATCAAACGATGCACAAAATACATTTACTTACAATGTCTAGTACAATCAATCATGAAAGAGATATGTACATGAAAAATTACATGTACTGTGTGGCGCCTGAAGGTTATGTCGAAAGACAAGATAAAAAAATTAATTCGCAAGGTAGGCTCGACACACAATTCGGGATAGAGAGAGTTTTTTTTTTATTTATTCATTACATGGGGGGGGGGGGGTTCAAGTGAGTACTTCAACCTTATTACACACAATATAAATCGAAAACAAGAATGCAAACAAGAAAACGCAACCGCGGGTAATATTCAAGATATCCAGCCAGAATACATACATCAGCTACCATCGAATACGTCGCATCAGCCAAACACATCGATGGCGAGTACAGGACATTTCATAAATAACCATTAGAACACTGATAACTACATTGAAAAAATAAACAACACTGCATACATATCACGTACAAAAACCGTAAATGAAACTAAGACAGTCAAATACAGATTAGCAATGTTTTTCACTTCGAAAATATAGTCCATGATGATGTAGGGCTGTTGACTTTAACAGACGGCGCCCATCCTGTCGATTTCCCTCGTACTGGTCCTCTTCAAAGTGTTTCTAAGTACAGGTAAAACAACAAAAGTGATTATTGATATGAAAAGTTGCCTTGTAAATACAGAGAACCCATTACAGTGCTTAAAAATAAATTTTAGCAGAAGCAATGCTGTATTACCTCGCTTCACACGTTTCGAAGAAATGCACCAGCTACAACAGACACCATGCCAGAAAGCGCCGAAACATTTTGGTCCCATGATGCCCCTTAACTCTACTACACCTGGGCATACCGTGCACAGGCATTTAAAGACCGTCACAGTACCCACTACGATCGGGAATGAGCACGAATGACCATCGGCTTACGATCACCACGCTACAAATATGTACAAGTCTAAAAAATCAGCTATGTAACGTAACACCCTGAGGTCCGCAAGATATCTCCTGAGAAATCAGAGAAAATCACAATGTTTCGCTTACCACGTACAAAACAGCCGCTCTCCCCAGACGAAGCACTGCGTTCTTTAGTCCCAAATAACCAGTACCGAAAAAAGAAAAAAAAAGAAACAAGAGACATACGATGTGTGCTTCCCGTGAAAAAGGAAAATAGGTGGCTTACGTGACAATTCGTAGCTAATGTAAGACTATTTCGCGGCTAAGCATCTTCGTCAGTCCTTAAAATAAGGGTACAGACTGCGCCCATCAAAACGAAAAAAGTCTATGCGACGCGCGCTCGCAAACCATACGCTACTCAGACAGCATCGGTGCATTGCTTACTTAGTTCGTGAGCGAACGTAGGTACGTGAGCGAGGATCAAAGAATACTTTCTTATTTAAATGCAAAACACGGTGCGGTAGTCTAAACATTCTTTACACTTACCTCGCAAATGCAGGAGTTATCCGTTGCCTTCCAGTGATCGCGCTTTACTTAGGCTTCCCATCTCTTCCGTCGCTCTGGGTCCCGGGGGAAGCGAAAACAACGCAGTCCTTTACGCGTCGATCCGGCGCACTTGGGAACACAACAGCCCGTCATGTCGACACGATGCACTTGATAGCTTGTCAGTCATGCGGCTGAACACTGTCTAGCAAGTAGAAGCGTCCGCGAAGCATCCGCGCGCACTGTGCCTCGAACTCAGCACCGGCACCAAGCAATCGCAACGGCTCGCTGTGACACAATATGGCGTCGCAGCGAGAAAGCGGCGGCGCGGGGGCGGTCAAAGGTTGGCACCACCCTGAACGGCGGCGCTGGCATCGAGGCACCCTAATCAAGAAGCACTACCAACGCCACCTAGGTGGCGTTCACCGTACTCAGCACAGCGGAGCGTGGCCTCCGCAATTAGCTCTGAAAATGTTTCTGAAGTTGATCGCGGAGGCTGCAATTACGACGCGCTGTACGCGCTGATTTGACTCGGTGACGATTCAGTTACGTGCTTTGTCTTGCGCGTTGTATTAGTGTGTCAGTTACGTGCTTCGTCTTTCGCGTTGTGCTAGCGTGTGCAGCGTAGTGCAGCTTCCATATGCACGACGGTTGCTCATGGTCATCGACGTTGGTAGTCGTGATGGAGGAGACGTGCCACCAGGCGTCAGCGTGGGTGCATCAACGCCTAAGGGCGCTTTAGCCACAAAACACCAATAGACATTATATATCAATGTGCAATAAACATTACACTACTTCTGTGAAGACACGTTTCACTTTCGTGTTCTATACCGATTCCTATATAAGAGGGATCAACCACATTTTTTGTACTAGTGCCTAGTTGTGGTGTGCTTCTAACAAAAGGAAATATATACAAGCACTCTGTCCTCGCAAATAATTGTGATATAGTTTCAGGAGGACGCTTAGGCTTGCGTGCACTTGGCCTAAAAATTAACTTTTTTCAATGTACACTTCCTCTAGATTGTTGCATATCAGTTAATGCACAGTGAAAAAGAAACACGAAAGCGGCAGGATTTACACTTACCCAATCAATTATGTATTTTTGTTCTTGTTTCTATTCGCGCTGTTTTTAACATGGATAAGTAATTATGCAAGCACTCTTATCTTGCAAATAGTTCTAATATAGCTTCAGGAGGACGCTTAGGCTTGCGTGCACTTGGCCTAAAAATTAAGTTTTTTCAATGTACACTTCCTCTAGACTGTTGAATATCAGTTTATCTGCTTCTACCAGCCGCAATGATTAAGCTTGCTTTCACTTAAAACAGTGCAACTTTGCTGGCCAATATTAATCAGTTCGTGGTACTTTCTTGATTCGTGTAACCCTTTTTGTAGTCATCCTATTAATGTCTCTATTTCGGTTGTCGTTTCAGAGCGCTCCAGTAGCACACAAAAGGTCATGTAAAAGGTTAACTACTTCAATAATTGAGTGGCATCGATTTTAAGGAAGCGAGATTATCACTTCAACACCACGTTGTCATCTTAATACAGCTGCAAATAACGTTTTCACTGCATTAGTAACATCGCAATAATACTCTGAAACGACAACTTGAATATACCATGTAGTTGCGCAATGAAAACTTTTCTTCGTGTGAAACCAATTTTTAAAAGCTGCGAGATGTGACTTGACCTACGTCGAAATCTTGTAGTACTTAGCGCCAGCAGTGGTAAGTTCTTCGTGTGTTACTGTAACAAAGCGCCTCAGTGCTGTCCATAAAGACTTTGTTATTGACGCGAGGGAGGGCAGTTGCGGCCGTTTGTATGTCGCTTGCCAGATACACACTTAAATATATGTATGAAAACCTGTGTAACTTTTCCTTATAAAACAGGCTGGCGTGAAGGACGATGTGAGAACCCAAATATAAGATGCGCACGAAGTGCCGGCTCGAGCTCTGTAGCACACGCCCATGCACGTCTGTGTAGCGTGGAATGGCTGGAGTAGTTTCCACAGCCTATTTGCTATCATAATTGCTGTGATTTGAAACGAAGTACATCATTAATCCTGTGTATAGGCTCTGTGCCGGACATATACGTGCTATGGCTCATTTAGGTTTTCTTTGTTTAAACCGTGCAAGGGAGGCTCGAGAGGCAAGCTGAAAGCGCCGGTGTAAGTAGCCACTAGACGCTATAGTCGTTAGGGACGACACATCTAGTAATTATTTCTAGCAGGCTCCCTTTGAAAAGCGATAAAAAAGAGACCATTAGGACCAGTCGGACATTTGTTTTCGTTTCCTCGACAAGCTTCTCAGAAATAAGAATAATGCTGGTTGAAAAAACTATTTCACTGAACAAGTTCTAGAAGATTAGCCGGCCTATCGGGTCCATTCAAGGATTCCTGAGAAGGCCAGCGGAAACCTTTGAGCAAGGAGGTTCTGGTGTTTATACTAAAGGGAAAGAAAGAACTAAGACGATTGTCCTCTCCGTGACATCATGTCTTTTTGATACAGTGGATTCGAAAAGTACATTTACAGGACACTCTAATTTTACCCGTTCTGGATATCACTTCCTCCTGGATTTCATTTGGCCGATTCACTGATAACGATGCACTCATTGTCAGCCGTGACAGAGGTCCTATTTCGCCTAGTGTCAGATTCTGCGTGCATCGGGCATTCATGCCCTGCCCGATAGGGCGCCCTGAACCAAGACAAGGAAACCAGGTTGATTTATTGCTACCAGCTCTTTCACGCTTTCGATTACCTACTCTGAAGAAAAAACAAACAGAACCAACCTTGGCTTTTGTGTTTGTAAACCGTAGCTTCTGCATTAAGAACAGAGACGCGTTTCCAATTTCGGTGGCTGCTGTGCCTCTCAGTCACCATGGCTGAGCTTGCAGAGAAAGCGGTGCTTTTAGCCAAACATTAAAACTTGTTCAATCACAACACACCACGTCGTTAACGTTGCAGAAACCTGCCACAGCGCAACAGTACGATGACAGACGTGCAGCGAATTTCGTGTTTTTGTTAATGAATGGCTCATACGCAATACGCGAGATTGGCTAAATATCAGGTAGTTTTACAATCGTTATTATTAGGATTTTAAGCTAAATGAGTGGTGTTGGCGTGGAGCAGAGGTAGAACACCGCGCATCTCATCCGAAGGTCTTAGGTTCGAATCATCCTTCAGTCCACTAAATTTTCAGGCTTGGAGTGGTCGTAACCGGCAAAAAGAAAAAAAAAATATTGCCGAGAGCTAGTGGGGCTATACCAGTACAGGTGCAACCAAATTAGGAAGTCCCACTAAGCTTCAACAAAGGCACTGCCTCACCAGAACAGGAATTGGCCTCCCTGAGGCGGTATTCGGGTGCTACCTCCCTCATGAACCCTGCAATAAACAAGACAGGGGTAATTAGAGATCGCAAAGAGAGGCCTTGGTCCTGCAGTGGACATAAATATAGGCTGATGATGAAGCCAAATGAATTCAGAATCTTTTTATGAGTTCAGTGAACGTGAAATAAATGAAATATAGCTACCACAGCCGGAAATCTCGGGGAATAACGGGTCCCATAATTGAATTATTAGGTAAATAAGTAAATTATTACGTACATTGTGGCTATGCGACGCACGGTGCACTAAAATGTGTCAGGCGCCGGCTTGCAAGAGTTTATTTTGCCCATTCATGGGCAAAATTAGACCATGTTCATGGTCTAATGATTCGAGCATCGAGCTTCTGTGCGGGGGCGCAAGGGTCTCAAACCAACCATTGGACATTTTTATTTATTTACTTTATTTATTTCGAGCGCCAACAAGTGACAAGTAGAGTTCCAAGTTTGAGATTTTTTTTTTCACCACAAGCATTTACTTTGTTGAAACACACGCAGGAAAAGAAACACAGTGGCGAGGAAGGCGGGGAAAATGCTGAGTTGTAAACACAGCTTAACTGCCACCTACCTCCCAGAAAAATAATGCGCCAAGGTATCAGTGTTGAAAACATCCTACATGTTACTATATATATATATATATTTATGGTGGTAGCATTAGGAGTGGCAAAGCGGAAAAAACGCGCACGTGTGGTAATCTGGTCATGCGGCAGAAGTAAAGATGGTATTGGAGGGCTTCAAGGATCGTGTATGATGGGTAAATTTGTATATATATATATATATATATATATATATATATATATATATATATATATATATAGATATGACGTACCGCAAAAGGACGGTGCGGTGTATTAGTGGGGAAAGGGGAAGATGAAGAATAAAGGCAGTGTTCGGGGGGGGGGGGGCGACCATGTTTGTTTCCGTCTGTTTCCGTGTCTTTTTTTTTAGAAATGGCGTCCGAAGAACCTCATACATGGACCTCGCCATCAGACAAGCCTCACGAAAACAAGCAGTGCGTCAATTACCTGCCGCGGACGGCACGAGTATACCAACCAGATACCAGCGTTATTAAAGAAGCAGTGCTGCATCATCAGCTGTCACTGCCACATCATAATGATCGAAATCAGTCCCTCCAAGGTGAATTTCAGCGACCCCGACGACGGCTTCCACATAATCGACGACAAAGAGCATCACCGAAAAACCCAGATGCAACAAAGAAGGCGTGAACGCGCAAGCCAGCTATACCCAAGCCGAAACCAAGCAGGTCGGGTCCCAAGAAATGAACATCACCAAGGACCTTTACAACATGACCAGTCAAGGCTGCGCCTATTGCGGGGACAATAGCGACGACACCACATGAGACGGCGAAGAGGACCATGTTCTGACCACAGAAACCTCGAACAACGAGCAGCCATTTCAGGAAACGCGCATCTCAAACCATCACAACCGAGGAAATTAATGCGCCAACGGTACATCTCACGTGAGCGCACAATCCCAATAAAAACTCACAACGCACATCCCTTCATCCGCACTAATTTCAAGAACAACCACCGCTCCTGCTACTTCAATGCACTTGAACTGTACGCACTTGCATCAGGCGCTCAATGCATACTACGATCAGTGTTCACGACCTACGGCACATGCAGACGTCGTCCGGTACGAAACAGTCAGGCTCGTACACCAGAGCTATGCGTCAAGTTACTGGATCGCTACACGTTTCTTTGAAGTTGTCAAGGGTTACAGAGCCATCTTGGACGAACGCACATTCTTATGCCTTTCATTCATCCGCCCTTGCAACTACGACTTCCTCGAGCGGAGGAGGAAGCGTGTGACGTACCGCACAAGGCCGATGCGGTGCATTAGTGAGGTAAGAGCAAGATGAAGAATAAAGGCAGTGTTCGGGCGACCTTGTTTGTTTCCGTCCCCAACCTCCTGCTCGCGTCATATATATATATATATATATATATATATATATATAGGGTGTTTAAAATGAAGCTTTATGGTTTGCTTAAAATTAGGCATTGGATAGGACGCGAAGACAAAGCGAGAGTCTAATTATCGCTCTCGGCTTCCCAATTCCCTTCATTTGCATAATTAACTTTTTTATTGACCGCAGTAAGTGGGTATGTTTGCATTGAAATGCAAGAGGCAGTTGTGTTTCCACACAATATCAGTTGGAAGAATTCTTCTAGCCTGTCTGTGCTCTGCGATATATTTTAATTGTCGTTCGCATGATTACGCATGCAAGATAATTAGGATCGGCGCAAAGCTCCTCCCTGATGTGACGCGGCTGTTGCGTGCGGTGTTTAGTCTGGCAATTACTGGGCGGAGGCATTGGCAAAGATGACAACTGGCAAAGATGACACCCCTTCCCCACTCGACTTGCGGCATAAAAAATCGAAGAAGCCGGAACCGCTGTCGTAACACGCGACCGCGCAGCTTGTAACGATTGCGGCAGCTGTCTTGCCGAGATAATGGCGGGAGCGGAGAAGCCGGAGGGTAGTGCGCGTGCGTAATGGTGACTAGACGAGCTTGCATGGTCCTTGCCTGGGCTACGCAAATAATGTGACTGCTGATTTCCAAGTATTGTAAGTTTCGTTGAAATCAAGAGCAACAACTGCATCGTCATAAGCAGAAACAGTTTTATCTATGCTAAGGAATATTTCATATTGCCGCTTTAGGTTTGGTGTGGTCATACATAAATATGAAAACACTTCACCCATCAAGATGTCAATGCATTCAAAAAGGTTCAAAATGCCTCCATTCCACAGCAACGTAATGGAGGAACGGCTCTCGCGTCGACTCGATAACTCTGCGCAGTACTTCTGGACGGTTGCTCGCACAGGCAGATATTATCCTGTGCTTCATATCATTGACATCACTGGGCCCTGTTGCAGAAACTCGATCTTTAATGCAGGCCAAAAGGAAATAGTCGAGTAGAGAAAGATCAGGGGATCTCGGCGGCCAAATGATCGATCATGCACGCCCGATTCACTGTCATGGAAAACTTGCATCCAACCAGCTCTTTGCCGTGGTGCTCCTTCGTCATCGAACCACACTTGGCGCAGGTCATTCAGGGAAGGATTGGAGACAATGTCGTCCACAGCAACTCCTAATATTTCTTCCATGAATATTTTTCCGTTCAAGTTATTTTTTTTTTCTTTTACTGTACCATGCAGCATGACCTGCTTGTTTCTTTTTGTAAAACTGTATTACAATGCGCACCTGTGTTGGTCTCACTGAGACTGGCAGTATAACAAATAATAAAATAATAATGTTGTCCTCAAAAAAGTAAGGTCCAATCATCCTGTCTCCGAGTATGCCACACCACACGTTCACACTCCTTAGAACCTGATCCTTGTCCTGTCGCAGCCAGTGTGGATTTTCTTGTGACCAATAATGCACGTTGTGAATAATCGCTGGGACATTGCGGCAAAACCGAGCTACATCTGGGCAAATTATTCTGCGTAAAAAATCATTTTCTTCTTCAATTTTCATCAGGCCCCAATTGCAGAAGTCAACCCGCGTTTTAAAGTCCGCCTCACTTAGGTCCTGCTGAAGGTAGGCATGATAGGGATGGCACTTTAGATTTTTTAGCACATTTGCGACTGTTCCAACGCTGCGACCGCACTAATCGGCTGCCGAGTTCTCGCATCGACGTTACGCGCGCGACTACATCGATTTCAAAGTCGTCATATCAATTTCAAAGTCTTCATCGATGATTATGTTCCTAGTCTGTGTCGGACGATGGACTGACCCTGTTGTGCGAAAGGGCCAAACCACGTTTATGAAGGTAGGCCTAGTTGGAAGGGGACGGTGTTGGTCCCTTTCCGACTACCCATGCATTGCCAATGAAGCGTTGCCGTTTATCTCAGCCAGTGAAAGTACCGCGTCTATTTTTTCTTCGGTGGAATACATCGTCCCACCAGAAGCAGCCATATTAGCACAAATGACATGGACATTCTTGGTTATCCTTCCATACAAAGGCGCCGCTACTCCAGAAACACTCTAGTAGATGACAGTGAAGCTAACGCGTTCGCAAGATGATGTTCGGGTGCGATCTCAAGTAATACAAAAATGTGCCGAAAAATTATCTTTTATGGCGTTTAACAGGATTATGCCTAACACTGCGTACGGCACACCGCGCTGTCATATCTTGATTTCGCCAACCGAGAGGGCAAGGGGAACAGTTATAATCTTTTCCTATGCCTCCACCCCGTTGTCAGAGTAAACACGCGCATGCAGCCGTGTCACATCAGGGAGGAGCTTTGTGCCGATCCTAACTCTCTTGCATGCGTAATCATGCGAACGACAATTAAAATTTGGAGTCGGATATCTCGGAGAATAGACACGCTAGGGGAATTCTTCCAACTGATATTGTGTAGAAATACGACTGCCTCTAACTTTTGAATACAAACATGAGCACGTACGGCAGTCAATAAAAAGCTAAACCGTGCCTCCCACTGCCTAATTTTAAGCAAACCATAACGCTTAATTTTGAACAATCTTTATATATATACAGCGTGTTTCACTTTAGGTGCACCAAATATAAAAAAAATTGCCTGTGACAGATAGCACAACTAACTAGCATAACACTGGATGAGGCGGCCATTACTTCCACGAGAAATCATAACACTTAATTCAATAATTCACTTAATTACGATAATTAACATTTTAATTATTTATATTACGGCACATCTTTTAATCTACGAAATATAGCCGCTGAGTTTGCAAGGTGTATCCATTTAAACGAATTCTCAGGACTGAACTGATTTCGAGATAATAATTTTCAAAGTGTCCGATGAAATACACGGGCGTTCCAGTTAACTTTTTTGAGGAAAACGTTGTTTTATGCATTGAAGCACAAAGGTAACTGGAACACCCATGCATTTCATCAACTCAAAAGAGGTATAGGCGATAAGACGGGTTTCAGACAGGGCGTGTTTTAATTTTATGTCTGAGGTAGCAAAGCTTTTTAAAAGCTGAGTTGCAAAGATGAGAGATGTGCCAGTTCCAACTAAGGTTACTGGCTATTGCAACAGCGACGTACTTATTTTCATTCACCTCCGTAAGAGGCTTGGATGCTAGGTTATAGGTAAACGACCATTTAATACTTTTTCCTTCTGATCTTCAGAAATACTTTTTATCAATGTTAAGCTGCATATACCAGCGTACACACAAGCTAGTATGTCTTAAAGGCTAGAGTTTAAAGTAACTTGATCTTGTTGGCAGGTAATTTCATTAAAGACCAGAGAAAATCCGCAATATCATCTGGTTTTCCTTTTATGCTTCTGCAATTTATGTGTAATATTGAAAACAGCTTTCTCGTGTTAGGAATTGTTGTTCAATTCATCCACAGTATAATTTGTGCAGTTTTCGATCAGTTTAGGCATACCTAATATAAGGAGCACAACAGGCAAAGAAAAAATAACATATTTCTACTAGCTTTGGATCTGGGTAATGTCTGTCACTTCATGGACGTGGATAACAGGGACATCATCATTTTTTTTGTGCCATTACCCTGCCTCCGGACGTCAATATAAATTTCCAGTGTGCTTCCTTCCTTTTGTGAATCACAGCCGCAAGCAAGCTTTTGTTCTTAGGTGACAAGTGCTCATTTACAAAGAACGCTCGTTTTTCTTTCATACAAAGCTGTGAACTATCCATCCCCTGCTTTTTACTTCCTGACAGCAGTTCATTGTGCTTGCTTTTATTTACAAAGCGCACAATTATATTCTGGACGCCCAGTTTCGGCGTGGGAGCCCAATGACCCGTGTGAACGTCATCAGCTTCGACCCATTCACACACACTGTCGCCCATACCTTTTGTGTCATGGTCAGTGAGTTGCTGCCAGGAGGGCCTCATTTCATTCGAGAGTGTTTGGGCGCTGATATTGCTCAAGTTCCTCGCATATTTACGTTAGCTTTCCATTTCCGGTCTTAAAATCCGTGTTTTGTTTAAGCAGTTCCTGCATTTTTTTTTCACATTTTTAAAATGTCGGCAGTCATATCTATCACTTCGTTTCAAACATCAGTGCAGTAGGACACGCCACATTTCAACTATGATATAGCTTCTTTAATTCCAGCATCTCAGCTGTTATATCACGCCAAAAAGTCTCAAGTTATTTTGCCTGCTCATGCAGTTCTTTCAAGCTTCTATCTTGCTTTCCAGCATCCCTTACCGCCATTTCCAAAGCTAGCAAAGCAGTCAAGATAGAAACAATGTTGTGCACGAAGTTCAGCAGTCGTGCCCAACTTCGGAGGGTCGTCATTTTTTGGTCATGTACAGGGTGGTCATTTTTAAGTTTTAGATAATTGTTTTTAAATAGCCTTTTGTCTTTTGTAAATTGTTTTAAGTATTAGTTTTTTCCAAGCGTTGAAATTCGGAACAGCCTCGCTGGTACCTTGCGGGAAAAAGCTAACGAAGAGTTTTTGAAAGAATTGTCTAACCTTATTTGTAATTACGTTTCAAATTCATTGTAGGTTGTTTGGATCTAGTATCTGGTGTATCCTGTCCTGCTATGTTTCCTGTATCGAGAGAGCAGCACCTGTAAATAAATAAATATATAAATATTCTTCATTCGTTATGCGAGCGCAAATTCTGACGGGAGACAAAGAAAGGACTCTGTACACTACAGAAAATCTGCAGACGAAAAGCCGATGATGAAGTAACACCATGAACAAGAAGGGTATGACATCAACAATGCATTGGGAGGCGATTTCCTTTCCTAAAACAAATCTGAACTCTCAAACATCTCAACCACGTACATATTTCGTTAATTTACATTGATAAGTAGACCACTACATTTATGAATCATTCAATCATCAGCGTCATGACTCCAAAAAAGAAAATTCATTTAAGACGATGCCCCTGAGAGATTATTTACATATTCGGGTAGACCGCAAATGTTCTTGCTCATTCAATTCTGAAGATACCGGCTCTACTTCGAGCCGGGTAGCTACTCCTTGTATATTGTAGATAATTTTCACCTCATACATGGTCAGAATACTTCAAAAAAGAAAGTCTAGATCCAATTGTTATAATTTATTTCTTGCCTTGTCACAATGACCGTCGATTGAAAAATAGTAACACCAGAATAAAACAGGCATAAAGACAGCAGAAGGAATAAACAGGACGACGTGCTCATAGATGGTCTCTTGAGTAGGTTCCATTTAAAGCAATGCTTTCTTCGCACCTTTCCATGACTTTCGCACTGCTTCTCTCCCACCGAATAGCTGGTACCAGACACAGTGAAAACAAGCATCGGATGTAGTTCATACAGAAGCGGGCGGGGGGGGTGAGGGGGAGGGGGGAGGCTATGTAATACAAGTCACTGTGTAAGCTTAAGTAAACTTTAACACAAACAAGTTGTCGCGGTCTTGTCGGCATCGTCATTTCATGGCCCTTATTCCGTTGTGATCATTCCTTGGTTCATTCCCAGCATCTTTACTCTGTCATCATCACTGCATTGTCAAAGCGTCAGCACGCCACTTCCGTCTCGCCGGGATCAACGTTCCGTAGTCATTCCGCAGCCATGATGTTGCGTTGTCATGCCATTGTGGGCACGCACTCAACACCATTCCGTGATCATCTTAGCGTCATCGTCAAACCGTTGTCATCACGTCATTGTCATGCCGTCGGTGTCAGTGCGTCGTTCAACAGTTGTCGTCAATGATTCTGTAGAACGACGACTGCGATAAACCAAGTTTTCCAAACAATTTAGTGTGCAGGTCGCAATAAAGCATGTGCACAATAGAAATGACCTATATGTGTCATGACATAATGCTAGAACAAGGGTAAAATATTCGGCGATTATGGCCTAGCTTCATAGGTAAAAACCACGCGACCTAATGAACACCGAAATGGAGTATTGCGAAGGGCACCAGAAGCAAGACATTACGTGATATTTAAGATATGGCTGATTGACAATTTCTAATTGCACAATGAAAGCGGTTACAAATACGGGAGGCAATAATAAGCAATTGTGTTGTAAAATATCGCTGTTATTTCAACAGTATATTGTTTGCGTTTGTCATGTTTACGAGTAACGGTAATGTTTTTTCGACACTATTGTCTGCATAATAACGCATTAAATCTGGTGAAACTAGGCAGAAATGAAAATAACAAATTTTGAATGAACTTCTGTAAATGTGACCTTATCTCTCACAACGTGGCCATTGCAGTCACTGATGACATTGAGAAGTTGAAGGCGCATTTCAGTGACCTTATCTCTCCCAACGTGGCTATTGCAGTCACTGATGATAAACTGAGTATTTGAAGGGGCATTTCAGTCTAACTCGACCTTCAGACAGATGTCGCTCGGAATTGTTGGTTTGCTTAACGGCTGAAGCTGCACAAACGAAAAATACTGCCATTGTGAAAGGAAAGGGAGCCGCGAACAAACCCGATTGCGGGAAAACGGACTGACAAAATTATTAGTTCTCACTATGCAAATCATGAAGTTCACTTTGAAGTCACCTTTGATGAGCAGCCGCACGTCAACAGACGCCCCGCGTATATTGTTCAGCGTGATTGGTATTGTGCTGCAGCGCGAGCTGAGCACAATGTAAAAGCGCGCGAGCTGAGCACAATGTAATGGGCGCTTTCCTTTCGCTCACCTGTGTTTTGACGGCCCAGATGGCGGCACATCAAACCCATTCCCTTGGGGCGTTTATATACGGCAACGACAGCACTGAAGTATACTATAGTGCTGCGTTCGTCAACTTTAGTTAAGGTAAACCTGGTGGATGGCTACGACGCACGCCGGCATCGCGTAGAAACACAATGAGAAGGTATTTTCTATACCGCCAGGAGACGCTGAGAAAAAGCTTGGACGCTGATGCGTGGTTTCCGGACGGGAACTTTCATAGAAGCCTCGACCTCTGAATGGCTCGACTTCTTCAAGCTCCACTTCTGAATGGGACTCATTTGCACACGTGGCGAAAGTTTCCATAGCCCAGAGTTTTCAAAGTAGTAAATGTCAATGCCGAAGGTAGTCTACGTAGCGTTCATGCAGACGAGGCTCCCACCCTACCTTAATCAATTGGCCCGACTCAGTACTCGGTCTGTGAGCTTCATCCCTAGCCACTTCTGTGCCCCTTGGGTTTTGTACCTTTGCCAGCGTGCCACAGGTTCGCTTCGTTGGCATTGTTTCCTACACAGTGGTAACGCATTACCTCCGGCTCCCGTTTCCTCATTTGCATCCCGACGTTCACGCTGGCTTATGGCTCCGTGTTGATTGAGTTGCTGCTCTTATGTAGGCCAAGTCGAGTTGCAGCGCAAACACTGGAACAAAAGATACAGTCGACACACACGGAGAGTGTCTAATTGCGTCTTTGGGGTTTTTGCGCTGTAACTCTTCTTCTAATGATGAAAGAACCTGCCTGCATCGCAACTCTGGTCTACTTCTAACGGCTTCCACCAATGACAGGATTTTGTACGCGTTACCACTTCCAGTGGAACATAGGTTTGTTCAGCTATGTCGTACGCTTTCGTACAAACATATTCTGTGATGAAAACCTAAGAATAATATTCAGCTTATTGTGTTTTGAGGTATTCAAATATGCGCCACTTGGTAAATGTTGCATTCCACTAGCTTTGTTAACTCTTTGTGTTTCGGGATGATTTCTAGGTAATCACTTAAAGATTGGACCACATTTGATACGAGTAACATTTTGAATTTTTTACTACAATGTTCGCTTTAAAAGTTTTAGTATATTAACACAGGAGGTCCCGCCTGCGGTTTGTAACCTTGGCACCTCCTCCTGGATATGTACCTGTATTGTATACTCTTATTATACCACTAATAAACATTGATTGATTGCTGAGATTTAATTAAAACCGTACCGCGAAGGATGCACATGAACAGAAAAAGAGGAGAAGTCAGACCGCACTGTCCAGTCGTTTTTTTTTTCTTTTGTTGTGCATCTCGTGTAGGACGAATATAGTCGAAGTATTTACCAAATAACACGCAAGAAAGTATTATTGCGGATATTCATATTAGTATACACTGCTCGCTTACGCCTTTTTCGTGCAAGGCCGGATGTTGCAGGGCTGCGTGGCGAGGCTTTATTATATTTCTGAGCACAAAATTATTATAGCCCTCAAGGCCCATCAGCCCAATACAATGCCTTACCAGTTTATTAGGGCAAGGATTGGTAGAGTTTCCTACGTATTGGATACATTATTATCAATTGGTTTCACTGCAGGCTGCTTAACCATGCCGTGAAAGCTTGAAACATATATTTTGTGTGTCTTGAGCGCACGTCTGCATATATTCGAGCAAATGTGATGATCTATTTTTTTAATGAGAATCGTTGATGTGTGCCGCAAGCTAAAACCGAGTTCTAACTCAGGTTCTTGTGCCCTTACTATATGCAATGTCTCCCATTGATAGCTGAACAGACAGAACTATGCAGGCAACTACCGCCCGAACTGAAGCAGCATTTTCATCCTACTTTATTCAATTGGTTAAGTGTGAATTGCAACGAAGCGAGTCCCACAGTATCTCCTTGCTCCATCTGCAGTGAACTGCAATCTATTCAGCACTTTGTTTTATTATAACACTGGTGGTATACCATTCTAACAAAACAACACCGGATTCCATTCCGTGATCTTGGAGTTTGTTTAGGTGATGTAGTTGTAAGAAACGAGTCCTTGTAGCTGCCTTTCTCAGTGACGCTTTGGCTTCATGCCTTCGCGAAAGCTTCCAGAGAGCTCTGTAGAGTACCTGTGCGAAGCAGGGTGGCAGATTTAACCTGCTAAGTTGGCTGCTATTGCATAGCATCGCGCATACTCATGGTTACCATTGCATACTCATGGTACGTCGAACCATGAGTGAACTGTATTTTGGCGAAACACCAATACGATTGGTACGACAACACCGTTACATGGGCCTAATTGTTGATGATCGCCTCTCATGGCGCCCTGCGGTTAAATTATGTACGGCGCTAATCACAGTCCCTCCTCAAATATGTGGCCGCCTTGATTGCTACGGATACCGATTGCGTAAAACATCAGTGCTGCAGGCGCATCTATCATCTGTACTCTCTAGCGTGGTGTATACGTTGCCCGTCTAGCATGTGCCGCCTCATTTGATGGCTTAACTGGAACCTGACTATCGGATTGCCCTCCCAGTCATGCTGGGCTTACCTCATAAGGAGCAATCATTTCCATTATTTACTAAAGCGCATCAGTTGACCCCGAGGCTACAAGTAAACCATGGAGCTCTACGTGACACCGAGCGTCAGCACTGTGCCTTAGATGGAGAAAAACTTCGTATTCTGCTAATTCAGCGTTTATTCTCTCCCATGGGGACAATGGTAGCATTGCTTAAAACTGTTAAAATGTTTATTGGATGGAAGTAGGTGCAGCGCAGCGGCGATAGTCTAGGCGGGGCATGGACTCCGAGCACGAGCGGCGTTGCCGAGCAAAGCGCTGAAGAGGACGACGCAATAGAAAGCGCTGGAGAAGACGACCCACTATACCGTTCCAATCATTCACTACAATTATCCCCGGGAACCAAAAAGGAGCCACCCGGCGGCCTGACAGCTTGTCACTATGAGTGGTTCATTGTAGGTCTTAAGGCACTCGACGTTGGCAATGTCTCGTCTACGACGGCGCATGTCCGAAGACGGTTCATCGGGTTTGATGACGCAGTTGACCAGAGAGGTTCGTTCGACGACATGGTAGGGGCCTTACTTGGGCAGTAGTTCCGAAGAGATACCAGATGCAGTGGAAGAGACAGAGAGCCACACACGCGCTTCGGGGAGGAACGTGGGCCCAGCAGTGGTGTCACAGCGAATGCTCTTCTGGCGCTCTTGGTCATTTGACGTAAAGGCCCGCGCGAGATAGACAAACAATGAACATAATTGAAGGTGATGAGAAGCTCCGTTGCTCTTTCTCAGGGAGGCGACGAAGCCGCGGGTCGCACCAACGCCGGGACGGGGAGACCGAGCTCCAGTGCCACATCGTGGGCTCTCTGGACAGCCCACGATGTGGTGATTGGTCTGCCGTGATTGGTCGGAGCTCCGAAGAGCAGACTCCGCTTCTCTGCAGTGCATCGATGCGGGCCCCTCTGTAACGAGGGCCATCCCCAGAGCGTGTGGTCTAAAGTAATAGGGCAGTCTGGGCTAAAGCAGTCTGGATTGGTGCAGTGAAATAAATTCAGGTTGGGACATGATCCCTTCTGAAGCATGCGTAGTGTGACCGCTTGAGGTAGGGTTAGTGTGCCGTGTGGGGCAGGGTTATGCAGGGTTAGCCGCAGTTATGCAGTGCACAACGTGGCGCTCTTTGAGGATGGCTGCAACGACTCCCGACAAGAAGACACGTCCGCGATCGCTGAGCAACTCCTGTGGTAGACCAAGACGCAGTATAAATTGGCGAAGCAGGAAGGAGGTACCATCGCGAGCTGTAGCCGCTAGGAGGTCAACAGCCACGATGGCCAAGCGGTTACCAAGCGATGTCGGGGGAAGTGGCCCATACAAATCGACGCACCCGAACTGCCGGGTAGGGCAAGGGAACGGATGCAGAGAGCCAGGCGGGAGGCGTGGTGAAGATTTTTGGGCCTGGCAATCGGGGCAAGAGCGAATGAACTTCTGAACGTCGCTGCACACCCCGCGCACTAGTACCGCTGTCGCATGCGCTGGTACGTTTTGAATACTCCAGAGTGTGCACATTGTGGATCAGAGCGGAATGACGCACATATTTTAGAACGCATACTGCGGAGTACTACTAGCAACCACTTGCGGCCATCGGCGGTCTAATTGCGTCAGTGAAGTAGATCGTCGCGAATGGCGAACTGGCATTACTGCCAGTTCTGAAGATGCTATTTCAGTGACGCCTCTAGAAGGGTTCAACAAATGTGTAATGGCCATTTATCTTTCAATTCCTGAAATATATAAAAAGTCTCAACGGCCTGTACCGGCGCTATTCCATTTGGCACAGTTACACTTATAAAAAGGACTTCGACATTTGGTTAAAGTATTTTCTGGATGCATCTCCACACAGCGATGGTCAAAACGCCTCTGCAGCTTCCTTCTGCCCTTCAACTGACATTTAAATAGCGTTTATTATACCACATCCAGCCTTATCAACACTTGCGTAGTTCGCAGCGATTCATGCTGCTCTGACGTACGTGCAAAAGGAGTTAATCACATCGAAGGTTATCATGTTGGTGCATTGAATGTTATCAGTTAAGCAAATTGAAGGTTGCGCTGCCCTTTGTAGACTACAAAGAAGTGACGCTGATCGCCCTGTTGTGCGTAGCACAGTTCAGTCTGCCAGAAAAATTACCTCCCGTGCAGTACAGGTCGTTGGCCAGTGGATACCTTCGCACGTAGGTGCCGCCGGAAACAAAGAGACCGGTCGACTTGTGCTCACCGCGAAGGTGACCGTATGGAAACTTATTGTAGGCTTGACGACGCTCGTCTGTTGATTCGTCGATACTACCTCAAGCAGTACCCAGACCAATGTGGTTCAAAAGGATCCTCTCGTCTCCATGATCGTCATTGAGGATCACCTCGTTGTGCTAGAGCTTGTTGGATTTCTGGAGTAGGACGTTTCTTCCGGGAACCCTGGTAGCTCTGTCTGCCAGGTTAGTGCCCGGAAACTTCCAGCTCTCTGGCCAGATATGTTACTGCGTGCTGAAAAGGGATGACACTTGACGAAGGAACAAATAATTTGGTTTATTTCACATTTTGGCAGCATTAGGCAAAGAAAAAAAAGCATCAGACGATAGCAAAACCAGCGCTCTGCTTGAAAAGTTTGAGGAACACTTCCTCAAACTTCCTCGCGGAATACTTCCTCGCGCCTCCGCGCTGCTGATTTTAAGTCCTTTTCTCCCGCGAGAGAGATACGGGGCTTTTTCTCTTCAGGCCCCCCTCCTCCCTCCTACCCCACGCCGTCCACATCCCCACACGTGACGTGCGGCCGCTGTAACGGTGGCCTGCATCTTTCCTTTTGGTTCTTGGATGGTGAACGGCGGAGCAGGATCAATGATCGGGCCACTCATCCAAGGGCGCGCGTGCTTAGCGTAATGATACAGGCCCTCTACCTCAACTCTACAATGGTATTACGCTGCCCACAAAAAAAAACGTTTCTGTTTAATCCTACCTTCGAAGTTCGAAATAAGGGTTTCATTGTTCACCGTATAAACGCAGCACCAAAAAGAATAAACTTAAAAAAGTCCAACCTAATGCACTGCTTCTGTAAAAATTTGCAACATATTAGACATTCGCATATGTCATGAGAGATCAACCGCACTGAAGCCGCTTAGTGGAATCATTGACTCGAATGCTGCAGAGTTGTTCTGTAGAGTCTGGGCCATTTTCGATAGCTATTGAGTGCCAATTTTAGTGCCACCACAGTGAAAACTAGTATATGGGCGGTGAGCTTGCTTCGAAGGCTCGAGTGGTAATCACACTGTAAGAATTGAGGCGCTCTGCACAAATTTCGTCAATCGCGCAGCTGAGCACAGTTTCTCACCTGGTGAAAAATTCTGCGTAGTGGCCGAAACGTCCATTAAGAGACTAGCCAAGTGGTCTAATTTGGCTTTCGCGGCCGGTTAATGACAACGTTACAAGCGACATACTGCCTGTCATTTGTTAATCGCGAAAGGTCGGATCCAATGTCCCGCCAGAATTTCCTGCTGCTCAGAGGTAGAAACAGTGTACATCCAGTAAACCAACATGCAATGGTTTATGGTGGTAGTGTTGAGGATGCTGCAACAAATTACATGTGGCGTGAAGGTTTGCATTCACAGACTGTCGCCAACGCGCATTTCACCTAATATTTCTCAATGCATTGCATGGTATCACATTAAACCCCAGTTTATTGATTTAGAAGGCCAGAGAAGACAAAGTAAGAACATTTTTTCCAGTGTTTCGTGTCTTCGCTAAGGCTTGCCATATGTTGAGCAGCTTAATTGTTTAGGTGAGTGTGCGAAGTGAGAATAGCCTTGCCTTCTGCTGACTGCCTCTGTTAGAAAGGTCATTCCACGGCATTGATAGCCCGAAAGCAAGCTAGCATCTTCTAAACGCTGTAGAAGAAATAAATTGCAACGCCGTAGAGGTTTGGGCTAGTTGGTACATACTCGATAGGGGAAGAGCGAAAAAAACACGACAGACAAGAAGGGAGACACACACCAGCACTGACTGACGACTGAATTATTTATTCAGAAAGAAACACAAATATATACCTGAAGAAAAAAGAAAGGAAGATCACTGCGCATAGGTAATCGGTGTCTTCACTCTTTTTTGGCCATGGGCAGTGATCTTCCATCCTTTTTTCTTCAGGTATATATTTCTTTCTCTTTCTGAATAAAGAATTCAATCGTCAGTCAGCACTCGCGTGTGTCTCGCTACTTGTCTGTCGTGTTTTTTGCGCTGTTCCCCTATCGAGCTGTAGAAGAAATTACTGAGAAAAATTAGCTGAGGTTTAACTATTGTACATCTAGTTACCACGACCGAAAGGTCTGTGTGGCATGGGTTTTTAAAGACTATGCACACAGTGTTTCGTTATTGCGCGCTTCCGTGCTTGTTAAGCTGCTTTACAACGGGCTAATCGGGCCTCCCTTTGCTCCGGTGTTTCAGCAGCCAACTTTGTCTTTGCTTGAGATTTTGCAGCCTGCCGTCTAGCTATATCTACTGGATGATTGGATTCAGCATGTCGCTTGCGCTGAAGCGCACGCACAGATAAGCCAGCCGGTGCGCCATCCATGGAGAGACTGAGCGACCAAGCGCTGGCGAAGCAGCCGTTACACCCTCACCTATAGTCACATGGTACCGCAGCAGCGACGCCTCTCCGCAGCGGATCACGTGGCGTGACGTTACACCTGCCACACTTGCGCTCCGGCGGCTCGTACTCTGGTAGCACAAGGCCATTGCGACGCGATAAGTGACCTTGCGAGACATGTCGTAGTAGAGCTTTTGCTTTCTTAGACCAGCCTTGATGGGAAGCATGATTTGTGTACGAGCTAGTTGGCATTCTGAAGTTCTGATGGGAAGGAAAGCCCAGCTATCGGAGCCTAGCAGACTGTTCTCTCCTCCTCGTAATAGCGTGCCCCCGGAAACTGCCACATCACTTCTCCTTCAATTATATTAGTGTGAGGTTTTATGTCCACGATGCTTGCAAAGAGGGTAATTAATTAGCAGTGAGTGTACTCTTTTTGAGGCTGCCGTTCATTCGTTTCCTGAAAATCATTTTCGATAGAGTGGTGATTCACGGCTGCCCATAAAAAGAACTGGTTGCTCTGTGGATAGGTCTTACAAATGAAAGGCTGTCAAAGAAACGGTATTCTGACTTCTATGCCTCGGAGTGAAAAAAAGTTCCAAATTGAACTACGTGCTTCATTGTTCTTATGCTTTCTCTAGTAAAGTTGCATTAGTTGGAGTGCGCCCGCAGGACTCTCCCGTTCACTTACCAAAAAAATAATTCGTTGTAGAGGTGATCCTCTCCGCGGATGAAGCGACTATACACGTTCATATCTTCCTGCAAAAAGTATTTGAAAAATTATGCCAGCTTCTGCTTGCAAGAAAAAATTTGGTTATAATTCTCACACGAAAATCAGTGACGCCACACACTGATGCCTAACGACACTGTAATGAAAAAGAAAAGAATGCGCTCATTATAGTTTTTAAAGAATATGCACAAAGTGAACATGAAGGCATCCAATGAATGCTGTCTTAGAACACTTACTAATATTGTAACTGTGCGCTTTTGTTTATTAGCCACATAGCCTTAATCATGTACCCAGCGTTCTTGCGGACACTGCCACGCATTCCTAATATGAGTAGCTGTTCATTAAAAATGCAATCGTTTACTCAAATTAAGCGCACGTCGGACGCTAGGACGAAGTTTATCACTTTAAATGTTGTAGCTTAATAATTACCTACACTAATTATATTTCTCTAGCATAGTTACACGGCCACTGATAACGGAAAGCGTGTAGCTAATGACGAAGACAGGTGATATCAGGTTTTAAATTGCACATTCCTCGGCCATGCAACACGAGAATGCTTCTCACTTTCTTGTTGGAAAACTGGAACTGGTGACTTGAAGAGCGGAGGAAACCACCTGTTACCACACCCGGTCGGTGCCCCGCAAGCTGAACAATATTAATTTTTTAGACATGGTGATTGGGCCTCGTGGTGTGCCCTTGGCTTGAGTTTGATGTTTGCACTCCAGAACATTGCTCAACATCACCTTCGTGGGTGTCACGTGGTACTGACCGTTTTGATCGCACCTTTCCCTGCAATGATATCAGGCTAGCAAGCAATAGCCTAACGCTCCTAATTAAACCAGAATTGTACATTTTTGATATCCATGTACAGAGAGTTTTTACCATCTTGTTGCTTTGTTCAGGACCTGCTCCACCGATAACAGTAGACTGAATGATGCAATACTCCATGCAATAGTATATTTCGTATCGTGGATTTCAGGGACACTGTCGCGCGCTCATGCTCGTGTCTTCCAGAAAGTACTAGACAATGCGCGTCGCTCATACAATCAGATTACATGAGCGTCGGTGACAACAGACAACGGATAGAAGCATCGATAACCTTCGAGAAACTTCAGATACATGCAGGCGCATCCTGCGCCTGCATGTTAGCGATAAACGTTAGCGATAACATTTACCATTTGTTAGCTGGTGAAAAGTGGTCACGGGTGAAAGATAAACCAGTACACGTGTCAATGCACTCCACTTAAAAAAAACATCGCTCCGATGCTACAAACAAACACGAAAGAGAAAACAAAACCACGTGTAATAGAGAAAAATACAACAGCAAACCAACAAAATCCTTAAGTTCATAAGGCGAAAGGCTTCAGACGCAGCACGTGGACGACGTCGCTAAGATTGTGCAATGCCGTCTGGCACGACCTTATATTCCAGTGCGCCAATACGTCGGATGATCTTATAGGGGCCGAAATAGCGTCGTGACGGTTTCTCGCTAAGTCCTCGTCGGCGTATCGGAGTCCAGACTCAAACACGGTCGCCGGACTGGTACTCGACGTAGCGTCGTCGAAGATTGTATTGTCGGCTGTCGGTCCTCTGCTGGTTCTTGAGCTGTCGACCTTCTTCGGCGCTCAGCAAATATGTGCCAACATATTCTTGGTCGGTGACGTCCGGTAGCATGGCGTCAAGCGTCGTTGCCGGGTTGCTTCCATAGACCGGGTTTAATGGCACAAGTGCGTCGTTATTTCCACGGCCGTGTTGTATGCGAAGGTCAAGTACGGAAGGATGGCATCTCACGTCTTGTGTTCTACGTCAACGTACATTGCCAGCATGTCAGCGATGATCTTATTTAGGCGGTCAGTGAGGCCATTCGTCTGCATGTGGTAGGCGGTCTTCCGGCGATGGCTTGTCTGACTGTATCGCAGGATGGCTTGAGTTACATTTGCCGTAAAGGCCGCACCTCTGTCGGTGATCAGGACTTCTGCGGCACCGTGACGCAGGAGGATGTACTCAACGAAGAATCTGGCTACGTCGGCGGCACTGTCTTTGGGCACAGGTTTTGTTTCGGCGTAGCGGGTGAGGTAGTCCGTAGCTACGCCGATACATTTATTCCTGGACGTACACGTCGGAAAAGGCCACAGTAAGCCCATCCCGATCTGCTCGAACGGTTGGCGAGGTGGTTCGATCGCCTGTAAAAGTCCGGCTGGCGTTGTCGGCGCTGTTTTGTGTCACTCCTGTCAGCGACACAAAACAGCGCATGTCTTTACGTAATGTCTCGGCGTGTCTTTACGTAATGGTCGACGACGGCAGTGAGGCGAGGCCAGTGGTACTTTTCTTGTATCCTTGCGAGCGTGCGGGAAATACCGAGGTGTCCAGCCATTGGGTCGTCACGGAGAGCTTTCAGAACCCCTGGACGCAATGCTGAGTGTACCACGAGGAGGTAGTTGGCACGGAGTGGCGACAAACTCTTCTTTAGGACAATGTCGATCTGCAAGAAAAACGACGCCAATCCTCGCCTGAACACCTTCGGCACAACGACGGTCTCGCCTTCCAGGTAGTCTACAAGGCTCCTTAGTTCAGGGTCGGCTCATTGTTGTTCGGTAAATTTGTCGGCACTGATGGGTCCCAAGAAAGTGTCGTCATCCTGGTCGTTCTGTGGCGGGGGTTCGACGGTGTCAGAGTGCTTTCGCCCGGACTTGTTAACGACCGTGATGTCGAATGCCTGAAGTCGCAAACTACATCGCGCGAGGCAACCTGAAGGTTTCTTCAAGTTAGCTAGCCATTACATGGGGTGGTGGCCACTTACCACTTTGAAGGGCCTGCCATCGAGGTAGGGGAGAAACTTTGATGTAACCCAGATGATGGTGAGGCACTTCTTTTCTGCTGTGGAATAATTTGCTTCCGCCTTCGACAGCGACCGGCTAGCCTAACTTACAGCCATTTCTAGTCCGTCAGTCCTCTGCACTAGCACGGCGCTGAGTTCTAAGCTGCTTGCGTTGGTGTGGACTTTGGTATCGGTGTTTTTTGTCGAAATGCGCAAGTATTGGCGGCGATTGCAGGCGTCGCTTGAGTTCTTCAAACGCTTCGACTTGCGCGTCTCGCACTTGAACACGACGTTCGCCTTTGTGGAGTACGTCAGTGGCTCGGCGATCCGTGAAGAGTCCGTGACGAAGCGCCTGCAATAGGCGCACAGTAAAAAAAAAATATCTACACACGGCCTATCTGTCGTGTGTAGATGTCGTGTGTGTCTGGCAGAGGAAAGTCAGTGATGGCCGCCGTTTTCTGTGAGTCAGGGAACACTCCAAAATTGTTGATGGCGTGGCCCAAAAACAACAGCTCCTCATATGCGAAGCGGCAGTTTTCTGGCTTCAACGTGAATCCGGAGGTCTTGATTGCCAAATGGATCTATCTTTTCCTGACGAAAGTATTCATCGTGCTCACAGACTGGGCTCTTGCGTATGGAAGAAATATCGACCCATAACAGTTAAATTCGGCTCTTCCTAATTAATAGACAAGATTCTATCAGAGCGCACAATGTTAAAAATTCCAAAGTATGATTAAGTGGGGACCTCTCGCGCCACAGTCCCGTAAGAAGTTGGCTGAGTTCGGTATGGCTTCACGAGAGAAGTATCGCTTGCGGTTGAACCAATTGTACATCAAGAAAAAGTGCTACGTTATTGTTCCACCACCGGTCGTGTTTGTGTAGCAGATATTGCCGCAAGTCGTTCCAGCGAGAACAGAGGCAGATATGTTGTTTAGGCTTCCACGAATATTGCCATGAATGGTTCATTCGCCACTAGTAGTTCTTCAATATAGCTACCTCCTCGCCCGGTCGCTAAACCAATTTCCTTTCTTTTTTTTCCAATGTGCGCAGTGTGCGTAACAAACGCGATGATCTGTCTTCAGCCATTGACTCGTGTTCAGCTGACATTGTTATCTTGACTGAAACTAGGCTGTCGAGTGATATTGCAGAATATGAAATCTTTGAATTGGTAAGAGTTTTCAAAATTTTTCGCTGTGACTGTATCTCGCGTACTGATGGCGGAGTGTTGATCGCCGTACACGACGGCTTGAGATGTGGTGTTATAGATATAGCTACTGATTTCAAAATCGTGCCTAGGCGTCTCACACTAGGATATCGTGATTTTATTTTTATGTGTGCTATCGGCCAGTCAGTTCGCCTTTGACACTCAGTTGAGATTTACATCACGTAATAAATCAGTTCATGGTCCGGTTCCCTTCATGTCCACTCTTCCTTCATGGTGATTTTAATTTTCCAGCAATTAACTGGCATGACTATCCTCCCTCATCTGAATGCTCATCTGAGTGCTCTCTCTTCATCATCCTCTGTCTGGATTTTATATTTAAGCAACTAGTCCTACACAGCAACCTGCTAACAAATTTCATCTGAACCAAAAAAAGATTTCTACCAGAACACGCTCTCGTCCCTTCTTAGAGCTAATCCGAGGAAATTTTGGAATGTGATCAGCGGGAATGAGTCGAATACAGTAGATATTTGCGATGATCACAACACTGCAACACAACAGAGTTACTGCTGCGAAGTGTTGAATGATTTTTTTGCCTCGTGTTTTTCGTCTGCCTTGCCGAATGTTTTCCCTCACCAATTTACATCTGATTTTTACCCATGGATCCAGTAATCATTCATTCCGTTGGTGTGACATGTTTAATTGAAAGACAGAAGATTTCATCTTGTTCAGGTATCGACGGCATTGCAACGAAGTTCTTGAAAAGTACATGTACCTGCTCATAATTCATTCTTCGTGAAATCTTCGAACAGTCATTACAGAGTTGTTCCGTCCCTCATGATTGAAAGGCGGGGAAGGTGGTTCCATTGCATAAATCCGGTAGTACCACTTCAATATTTACTATCGGCCCATTTTACTAACCAGCGTTCCCTGTAAACTTCTTGAGCACATTATTTATTCTCATCTTGTTACTTTCCTTCAATCTAACAACTTTTTCAAGTCATGTCAACATGGCTTCAGAAATTTTTTTTTCGTGTGAGACAGAGCTCCTATCTTTCACTAATGATTTATTTCGCGCTATGGATCCTAACGTTATTTTGGATTACATTTTTGTAGACTTCGCTAAGGCGTTTGAAACTGTTTCTCATGATATATTACTAATTAAACTCGGTGCTCTTAATATTAACGATCAGGATTAGGCTGGATTAAACGTTTTTTTCCAACCGTAGTCAATATGTCTCAGTTGATGATTATGACTCACCTCTTGTTTCCGTAATTTCTGGAGTACCTCAAGGTTCTGTGTTAGGTCCTCTCTTGTTTCTTATTTACATTTATGATCTTCCTAACAATGTTATCTCACATATAATTATTTTCGCAGATGACTGTGTGCGTTATCGTTCATTTAATTTTCCCTCTGATGAAGCATGTTTGTAATCAGACTTGAACACAATTTTTTCATGGTGCAGCGACTCGCTCACGACGCTTAACACCACTACATGGAAAAACCTGCGTATTTCCAGCCGTCCTTCTGAATACACCCCCCGCTGTCTTCCAAATAACACTCCGTTATCACCTGTCTCATCGTACAAATATCTGAGTATTCACTTAACACCCAATGTGTCCTGGAAAATGCAGGAGAACTGCATAACGAACCAGGTTGACCACAAGCTCGAATTCTTACGGCGCAATTTCATAGCTTCTAACAGCACCGTTAAGCTTCATCTGTATAGGACGTTAATAAGACCTAAACTAGAATATGCATGCTCCATTTGGGTTCCTAATAAGATAAGTTTAATTAACACTTTAGAGTCGGTCCAAAACCGCACCGCCCGTTTTATTGTTTCAAATTATTCCCGAACAGCAATCGTATCTGCTAATACCAACCCCATCCTCAAAGATAAGTTACTCCTTTCTTCATCTTATATATCTTCACGCACTGACTACAACTTCAAGGTAGGAATACCGCACTTCCGAACTAGCCTTTGTGTAAATTCATTTATTCCTTGAATTGGAAATGACTGGACCCATCTCCCTGCCTTCATCGCTGCCATCAGCGACGTTGAGGAAACCGCCGCCTATTTTGTATACCCCACCTCTGTGTAATGCCTCTGGCCCTGAGAGTACTGAAATAAATAAATTATTTCAAGGTACCGGAGCTGTTCTTCGAAGCTTGAGGCAAACACAACGACGACGTCCAAGTAGACGAGGCAAGTCTGCCACTTCAAGCCTGCCAGTACTGTATCCATGACATGTTAGGAAGTCGCAGGTTCCGAGCACAGGCCAAACGGCATGACTTTCTGGTATTTCAAAAGCAGTCTTCTCTGAGTCGCTCTCGTCGATTTCGATTTTCCAGTAGCTGGTTTTGAGCTCCATCGACCAAATATACCTTGCGTTGTCTAGTCGATCCAAGGCATCGTCTATCCGCGGGAGAGGGTATACCTCTTTTTTCGTGATTTTGTTGAGGCGACGGTAATCGACGCTGAAACGTAGGGTTCCATCCTTCTTCTTCACTAACACCACGGGGGATGCCTACGGCTCTCGGACGGCTGGGTGATGTGGTCGCGTAGAATTTCGTCGACTTGTTTCTTTATTGCCTCGCGTTCGCGCGCGGAGACTCGGTACGGGCTCTGACGGAGTGGGCGGACACATAGGCGGAGTTTTACTTCTCCGGGGGGGGGGGGGATGGGGGAGGGCTGGGGCCTGACCCATACCCATGTATGCATATATATATATATATATATATATATATATATATATATATTGACGCGTACTCTATCTAGACGTTTAAACGACGATGACAGTATGTGCATTAACTGACTCTAAAGTACCCGCCGTGGTTGCTCAGTGGCTATGGTGTTGGGCTGCTGAGCACGAGGTCGCAGGATCGAATCCCGGCCACGGCGGCCGCATTTCGATGGGGGCGAAATGCGAAAACACCCGTGTACTTAGATTTAGGTGCACGTTAAAGAACCCCAGGTGGTCAAAATTTCCGGAGTCCCCCACTACGGCGTGCCTCATAATCAGAACTGGTTTTGGCACGTAAAACCCCATAATATAATTTTTTTTAACTGACTCTAAGTAGTAGAACAGGGTAATTCGAGGACGAAGATGTCTTTGTGCTGGTGATTCTTAAGCTGTTCCGATGTCTAGTTTAACGCGTTGTCTCTTGTTCGCGTTGACTCGTGACAATACATATATATATATATATTACCCTTAATAAAAATTACACTGAAAACATCGTGTGACCTCAACAGATTGTTCACTGAAGTGGCGAGCTTATATGAGTATTTGGAAGGCCTTCGAGTGGGAGGCAATTTAGTTTTAAAGCCTGAGTCCCCTCGTACCACCAAGAGAGTGGCATCTCTCGGAGGAGCCATGCGACAAGCGGATTCAGTTAAACACGTTAGGGAGTTACATTTGTTTTGTGCGCATTACATCGCACAAATACACATTAATGAAAAAAGCCATGTAGCGCCTAGTAAATGTTTTAATACAAAAGATAAAATCAACAACTATTTTCCTAACGAAGTGTCAGTTATTGAGAAGATAAGACATAACATATATAAAAATTAAACCATGTATCGCAATTTCTGAACACAACTTATGACGAATTATTATCAAAAGTATAATGTGATTCCATAAGGCAATAGTTGCATTACTTGGCAAAGCAGGCTTTATGCCACTGGTCTCGTTTATTTTCCGGAGGCACAAAAATGAATCAGGTGCCAAATAAAGAAACATATTAACAAATAAATAATTAAGGCACCGACATCTCAAAAGTGCGAAAGGACTCGATAACAAATATAGGAACAGCGTGGATTGGGTTATTGAGCGGCAAATGCAGCATTTGACGAATACAAATTAATAAGGAAAACGCACATATGGAATGGGGAGCTTTACAAATAGCGCAACCACGCGTCTTTTCTTACCCAAATGGACTCGCTCTGCTTGCGCTGTGATGTACCCCATTTTCGTTCTTTTGTATAACTTTTTGCGTTGTTTTCTAAGCCAGGTGGTTTGCTTTGACTTGTAAGTTGGTGCCTTTTTCTCTCCTATTAAACACATCAGTTCGTTGTCTGATGCGATGATTTCACCATCATTGAAAAAGTGTTCATTCGCGCACTTGATCTGGAATTGAAGTCGTCGTCAATCTTATTCAAATTGATTTTGCGGGAGAGTTCTTAGTGGGCGTGCGAAATTGGCAGATGGTTCAAACGGACTTGTCCAGTCGGCAACCGCAAGTAAGTTTTCTGTCGCCGAAGGCAAGAAAAAGACCTCTCGGATGGTCTCGACCAGACCGGTATGGCCAACGCATTTTTTTTTTCGCTTGGACATTTCCGGCAAAAGGTTTCGCAGGTGTTTGCCCTTGCCCCCCGTAAACATGTGCACGACGTCCTCGAATGTGGGCAATGATGCCAACCTTTGCTGGCTTAAAATGTCAATCAACATGTCTCTGTGCAAAATCAGGCGTCCTGGTTCAAGGTAGTCACCGAAGAACTTCCCCATGGCAAACTGCTCAATGTGGGACTTATGCTGCCATATATCAGGTGGATACCTGTTGTTTAACAAAGCCAGCACTATGTCAAGTACTTCATAGAACCTCTGGCGGTACATGTCACTCGCTGATGGAAACACGTGAGCTGAGCAACCTTCTTGATAGCGGCATGGAGTCTTCTTTTGCATAGCAGCTAGACAAATGAGTCCTCAACTCCTGCTTTTCCTGCCTCTGCCATACATACATGCGCGGGTCACGCGCTTTATTTTGGAGTTAATCGGCGACGAGTTCAAGCTTGGGCCATCCGAGATGGCTGGTCCCTTCGCGTGCGATGTCTCCCCGCACGCCTAGTGCTATGTTTCCGCTGGTGCTTATACGGTGGAAAATACGCTTCCTTTTCAGCGTCAGATGGGTTCTGGCGAAGTACCGATAAGCGAGGTGCCCACTGTTGGTTTTGTCGTTGGTACTCATGCTGCGTTTGTAGCCGGTGCACAGTGCAACGTCCCCAGCCGCGGTAGAAACGAGCTCGACGTCTGTGTTCTATTTCTCCTTTTATTGCGACAGCAATTGTATCGACACTCAAGGCAAATTATCGCTGTCGTCGCAGCCGTGATATTCCGTATAAAGTCCAAAAGTCATATGAGTGAGCGTCCCCTACACTGTAGGTACGAGAAAAAGCGCGTAACACTAAGCCGGAAAGGATGGCCGCGTGGTCGCCATTATCTTCCCACGCGGTCAATATTCGGCTTAGTTGGAGGTCACGTGATCAAATGCGCACTTGGGGAGTAGAGCACGTGTCTTCTCATCTAGCCATGCCGCAACTGCGAATGACTGTGCGCGGTTGACTCTTACGCGGCCCGCGTGCCGTATCCAATTGTTGGTAATCATTGGGGGGTGCAAGGCGAGCAGGGATGGCTGCTAACTTCATGCGCGCTGTCTTCCTTATTAGGCTGTTTTTCCGCGCCACAAATGGTGCAGATGGAATAGCGTAAGTTAAAGGGATACGGACACAAAAGTTGGCGGGTGGTTTTTTGCATCGGAACAAAAGTTGAACTGTTGAAAATAACGAATACAACAAGCTGCTTTGAAAAAAAGAACTAGAAACATTTTTTTGCGATTTTCTGTTGCACCTTGCATTCAAGCGGCCGCCGGCAGAAGCCGAAGTTTGGCGTCATAACACCTACCCGCGGCCAAGGTCGGCCACAGCGGTCGCAGTGTTTGCATGGGTGTCGGTCGCTTGCAGCGTTTGTTTAACCCCTTTCGGCGATCTTCACACATGGTCCGTCTGAAACACTATTCACGTCGGCGGTCCACGCAGGTGGTGCGTCTTACATGAGGCTTCCGGCGGTCGTCGCTCGGTATTTACGCGTTCGTCGCGGCGGATGGAAATGCCCAGACATTGCTGTTATAACAGCATTGTCGGTCGTGACACGCCATCGCACACGTTTCCCAGAGACGAGAAGGTGCGTAAACTTTGCATACCTGCCTATTAGAGAGCTTTCGCTTGTCCGGTAATCGGGTAAACGCAGGCGTTGGGGCGTTCGGGTGGAACCGTAAACGTGAGCGGCCTGTATGGTGCCCCCACCTGGTGGCGCAGAGCTCAAACAGACACAAACAACTGATATTGCAGTAACCAAGTGTATTCTACTTCGCTGCTGGTATAAATCGTCGGCAGCAACACGATTACGCCACTGCCGAAAATGTACACCAGGAAATGACCAATAATTCTTGCATAAGTGTCTGGTGCAGAGCGAAATCTTCGCGCTACGGTTCACAAAAACCTAACCGGCACTTCCACGGCCGCCTGCTCTTCTTCGGCGCTTGTCGCGGAAGGCTCGTGACCGTAGGCGGAAATATTTCTTGCCAAGTTGGAATGGTCCTCGTCTCCAGACGTGTACTCATCGCTGGTAGACGCACCAGAACTCGAATCCGTGCTCGCGATGGCGGAGTCGGCGCGCTTCGAATGACCGCGGCCGGCCGGTTGGCTATCCGACAAGGGTGTCGTGACGTCACGCCTTCCAACTCCGGCGGGTCGTGCGGCGAGGCGCGCGCTCAGAAAAACTCCCAAAATAAAGCCATTGGCTAAAAAATGAGCTAAGTGACTACTTCTTTTCGGTGTAATCACACACTGAGGATTCATTTTCAGCATTTTCTTAAAATTTTCAGATTTTGTGTCCGTATCGATACCCGTTAAGAGACAGGAGCAAGTGGAGATTTTCACAGAGGCCGTCCTGTAGTGGACATAAAAATATGCAGATGATGATGATGATTACGAATCTAATTTTCGGAGTCGCGGTAAATCGCATGGCGGTACGAACCGTTCCTCCCCGCTGCCAGCGTTCATCATAATGCCAGCGTTGTGATAGCGACTGTTCGTGGTCAGCCAGCGAGATATTTACAAGCTTACATGGCCGGTGCATTGCACGGTGTTTGGTATTTTAAATAGTAAGTAAATGTTACTACAATTCATAAAGGCGATATAACCAACGTACAGACTCGTGTGAGGGCCGCACTTTTTTGCCACAACTATGACGGGCCTTACAGGGGACCGGACCGGACCGGGCCATTTTCCAACTACGAGTATGAAATCCGCCGTAAACCTCCGCGATCGCCTCCTCTCGCCATCTATAGTCGTGTACAACTTTAGAAGACAGCGACATTTGCCCCTCAAAGACGGATGAACACGAGCATCCACCAATGGATGCGCACTCTAGACTGACGTCATTAGCCGGACGGCCGGTGACCCCGCCGACAAAGGACATGGCAGCCCGCGCTTCGAGCTGGGCCGAGTCGCGTCAGCGGGACCATTTCTTTAGTCGCGGGGGCTATCGCCTGCTGCGCTTCAGTGATCAGGGCGGGGCGCCTCTCCTGTCTTCATAAGTTGTAACCGACTTTTTTTTATAAATGCGACGTGCGAAAGTACGCTGCGCGGGAAAATTCGCAGTGGAGCGCGATCAGAATAAGCGGTGAACGCGATTGCTTCTCGGTTCTATTAAAAAAAAGCATTTGCTTTCACGTTGAAGGTGCGGCTCTTACACGTATTTATAATGGAAGAATCTTCCTTCGTGTGACCTTCCTTCGTCTTATGCTTCGCTATCACTAATACTGCTTCGCCTTTGCGGCGAAACTGCAGCCTCTTTTTTTTTATTCTGAGTCCCAGTAACAGCTCTGCTGTGCATGACTGCTATCGATTCATATTTCGAGTGAATCCGGCTTGGCGTCACTTCGGTTGCTGAGGTATTTATATACATTTATGACCTCTGCATGCACGTTCGATGTTTCTATTCCCAATAAATGTTGTAAATTATTATAAGTTTTTTTCCATGAGACGCTAGCATTACCTACTGTAAAGAGAAGCAATGCCGAGACACATCATTCACGTGCATTTCGCACAACGTTGATAAACGACTCTGTCGAAGGGGTCACTGAAGTCTGCAGGTATTTTTCAGTGTCAAAAAAGCGTGCGAAGCGATTTGTAGCGAGTGGAACATACAGAAACATATTCATTATCTAGACATAGGCTATCCATATCATTAGAAATAATTGTATTGCATAAAGCAATATAGTATTGCAAATAATTGCATAAAGTTCTTAATGGTCAAAATTTGCTGCGAGAGGAAATACCCGACTTGAAAACAAAAACAGAAAACAAGATAGCAAGAGAACTATTTTAGCGCCTTCAGGCTCAGATATCGGAACTTAAATCTGATACCGCTGGCTTGGGCTGCCTTGAAAACACAGTAAAGACGTTTCAAGAGTCTGTGAACACTCACGCTTCCAAGCACATTGATATTAAGGATAGGAGTAGGCGTTCGAACATCGTTATTCGTGGTATCCTTGAAGAGCCAAATGAGACGGAATCTGATCTTAAACGCAAAATGATTACAGAAATGCTCGAGAATAAGCTAGGCGTTAAATGTGTTTCCATTGGCCATATTCACAGACTTGGTAGGACTGGCCCTTAAAGACCGGCCATAATGTTTCTTCAGGATTACAATGAGAAAGTAGCGATATTTAAAAATGTTTGTAAGCTGAAGGGAACCAACGTTTTATTCAAAACGACTATTCGCAGGCCACTTTGAAGAAGTGTAAGATATTGTGGGAAAGTGCCAAGCATGATAAATCGCTCGGAAAGAAGGTTTCATTTCAGCATGATAAGCTACGAATAGACAATGACGTGCTCATCTAGAATGGCAAAACAAACCAACGCGATATAGCCTTTAATTCCCGTACTAATCAGCATTCTGCTTGACCAGTCAATGGGAGGCTTATCAGATTGCTAAACATTAACTCACGTAGCATCGTGAATAAGACAACTGAACTGGAATCAGTTCTTTTGTCGCACTCACCACACGTTACAGTTATAACGGAAACCTGGCTTCATAGCGATATTAGCGACACGGACGTAATCCCTCCTGCCTACAAAATAATTCGTAGGGATAGAACTTCTAGGGGCGGTGGGCCCGGGTGGCTGTTGTTGTGAAGTCGTCCGTTGAGGCCATTCTGTTATCAGAGTCAAGGGACACCGAAAGTCGGTTCGTAAAACTGAATATTTATGGTCATGTTTTTGTTTTATGTCTTATCTCCACCTAGCGGAAATCCGCTAGGTGGAGATAAGTAATTAAAGGGAAACTGAGACATCCACCCAAATGTAGCAATTTGCTACAGTGGAAACCCAACCGGGTTCCTCGAAAGAAAGCCTCGCAGTTGAAGGAAAATTCGTCCTGGTCCGGGACTCGAACCCGGGACCACCGCCTTTCCGGGGCAGCCGCTCTACCATTTGAGCTAACCTAGCGGATTTCCGCTGAACTATTACGTCATACACTTGCCTTTGCTTCGAGTTGTCGACAAATTCGACTTTGCCCTGCCATCTGCTAGCCGCCTGGTTAGCTCAGATGGTAGAGCGGCTGCCCCGGAAAGGCGGTGGTCCCGGGTTCGAGTGCCGGACCAGGACGACTTTTTCTTCAACTGCGAGGCTTTCTTCCGAGGAACCCGGTTGGGTTTCCTTTGTAGCAAATTGCTACATTTGGGTGGATGTCTCAGTTTCCCTTTAATTACTTATCTCCACCTAGCGGATTTCCGCTGAACTATTACGTCATTCAGTAGCACTTTACCAAACTTTATTAAGGAAGATCCCTAGAAGCTCTGGAACGTTATCAAGGAACGGAATACGTCTAAACGAACATTATCCACGAAAGCATTCCAATATCTGATCCCAAGGCTGTTGCTAAGCTTCCAAATGTCCAATTCCACAGTGTCTTCTCCCTACCCACAGAACCCTCTTTCCAAACTTCGCCGTCCTGCTCTTTTGACGTTAATATTTCTCATCAAGGTGTGCTTAACATGCTCCTCCGATTAAAAGTGAAATCATCTGTTGGTCCAGATTGCATTCCCAACACCTTCCTTCAGCGTTATGCGGAACCTTTAAGTAAATTTGTTGTAATCATTTTTTAGGCCTCTCTACATTCCGCGGTACTTCCGCTCGATTGGAAAGTAGCACGTGTTTTCCCTATATTAAAAAAGGTGACCCAAGTTCAGTCTTGAATTAACATCCAATTTCCATATTATCGTCTTCTTGTAAATTGATTAAGCACATTGTTCCTGACTACATTAATGATTTCTTAAACGAGCGTAACATTTTTCCCCTTTACAACATGGCTTCAGGAAGGGGCTCTCGACAGTCACCCAATTAAGCACAGTCACTCGTTTCGTTCTATATATACTTCACAGGGCTGGCCTAGTAGATGTGATATTTTTGGATTTTCAAAAAGCCTTTGATGTAGTTCATCGTGACAAATTAATTTGTGAATTAGAATTCCTTGGTCTTCCTGGCTTTATCATGTCCTGGGTTACTGCTTACTTAACGCGTCGAAAACAGTGCGGACCGATTGATGGGCAGCAGTCCAATTCTCTTTCAGTAGCTTCTGGCGTGCCTCAAGGCAGTGTGCTTGGCCCACTACTATTTCTTATTTATTGTAACGACATAGTTGATTTAATAGAAGCGCCTGTCCATATTGGTCTGTTCGCTGATGACTGTATCATTTTTAACGATATTAATACAGTTGATGATCAACTATCTCTTCATTTCACCTTAAACATTCTTGAGTGGGGCAACAAGTGGGGAATGAAACTTAACTCTGATAAATCTGTGCTTCTACGTATAACAAACAAAAAAAAACTACCCCTGAAGTTTTCTTATTCTAACGGCCAAGTTCCCTTGGCCGAAGTGAGCGAGTACAAGTATCTTGGAATAACAATTACTAACAGCCTAAATTGGAATTGCCACATTGCTCCTACCGCCTCTTCTGCTTTTAGAAAGCTATGTCTACTTCGCCATAAGCTTAAACATGCTTCCCATGAACTGAAATCACTAGCTTATACCACTTTCATTCGACCTAAATTGGAAGATTTGTGCGTTATAATGGACGCGCTCACCAAAATCAACAACAACGCCCTTGCAAGGACACAGAGAAGAGCCATACGTTTTATTTTTTTTTTCAAATACTGCCGAGAAGAGTCTATAACTGAATTATTTAGGACAAATAGTTTTCACAGCCTTCAAACGAGGTGAAAAATTGCACGCCTGAAGTTCCTTTACTCCTTCATAAACCGTAAAATTTCTTATGATCCAAGTCCATACATAACCCTTTCTGCATCCAGGAGAACCCGCCATTCCCACCCCCTCGCTCTCTCCCCTTACGTTTACAAGACAAACCTCTTTAAGTTTTCTTTCTTTCTCGAACTATCGAAGAATTGAACCTCATCCCTCTCCATCAACTGAACTCCCCTGAATCAATTCAAACTCATATCATTAGTATTTCCCAAGTATCCCTGCTGTTTTGTGCTATTTTATTTCCTTTCCTTAGTTTTATATTTTGCAATTCTCCCTTTTGTACGCGTATTTTTTGTTACCTTGCCCCTCCTGCTTGGGCCAAACGGCCTGCAGTATATTGTAAATAAAAAAAATAAGAACTTCTGCAGCTCATCCCGTATGACCGTTCTGATCGTCTCTCACAGGTCGTCGGCGCCTAGTGCTTTAGCTTCAGCGTAGTTTGTCAGCGCACAGGGGTTATATTGCGTGGCGCGCACTTCAAGCGTCTTCTCGATCGTTGTGACCTCCGAAATAAATTCTGCAACATTCTTGGGTGGGTTGCGCATCAATCCAGCGAATAGTTGCTCTTTGACACCCCGCATCGAGAATCGAACTTTCTTTTCTTCAGACATGTCAGTGTTGGCGTGGGGGAAGAGGTGAGTTATCTCCTCCGTGACGATCGCGTTGTTCTCGTTCGGCAATTGCACTTTGGTTTCTAAGAGAACTTCGGCCCTTTTCTTTCGTACGACACTCGTGAAAGTCCTCACGAAGTTCTCACGAAATAGGCCCCCCATCGCCAAGGTGGTATCTCTGTTCTCAAACCAGGTCCGACCAGCGTCGTCCAACGCAAAATAGACATGGCGCAGCTTGTCGTCGTGGCTCCATTTGTTGAACGTCGCAGTCCTCTCGTATGTCCCGAGACAGGTTTCAGGGTCTTCGGCCGATGATCCGCGGAAGGTCCCGAGGCTGTTGCAGCAGGATGGTGGACGCTGGGGCTGCCATTAGGGTCGTTGACTTAGCCTTGATCGCTGTGATATTCTCGGGAAGTCCGTACTCTGGCAGAAGTCCTTGCTGCCTACGACTAGCTTGCATGTCAGTGGTGACGTTTGTGTTAGTCCTCTGGCTTCGGGCTTGGATCGGGGCTTTGCGAGGGCGTCAGTGCATTAGCACCGCCACCAGATGTGACTTAGTAGCGACGGTGAAGTAAACAGTCGCAAAACTGTGAAGGACAAAGTAGACTTTTTTATTGGGTGAACCTGTGCTCGCAAAAGCAAGTTCCACTCGAAGCACAACGGTCGTGGTGAACACAGTCGGCAATCGTCGAAATCTGATCAGCGGAGGAACGCGTCGGCATTTTGCGCATTAGTCGTCAAAGGTTCCACAGTGCTCATTGGTGCCCGCTTGTCTTACAGAAAGTACTAGACAATTCGCGTCGCTCATTCCATCAGATTACATAAGTGTCGGTGACAACAGACAACGGATAGAAGCATAGATAACGTTCTCGAAACTTCCTATACATGCAGGTGCGTCCTCCGACGAGCGATAAAGTTTAACATTTGTTAGTAGCTGAAAAGCGGTCACCGGTGAAAGATAAACATGTACACGTGTCAGTGTAACCTGCAAGTCGTCCATGTTCTCCGCCGCAAGTTACATCACGAGCTTGTCAACGTCAAGGAAAAACTAAGAAAGGTTCCCTGGCATTGTATGTAAGATACTGTGCGCGGATGCAAATATGTCTACAATGCTGAAAGTTCCAATATTGAGCGACGCCTAAAAAAAATTATGGGGTTTTACGTGCCAAAACCAGTTCTGATTATGAGGCACGCCGTAGTGGGGGACTCCGGAAATTTGGACCACCTGGGGTTCTTTAACGTGCACCTAAATCTAAGTACACGGGTGTTTTCGCATTTCGCCCCCATCGAAATGCGGCCGCCGTGGCCGGGATTCGATCCCGCGACCTCGTGCTCAGCAGCCCAACACCATAGCCACTGAGCAACCACGGCGGGTGAGCGATGCCTGAAGGAGCACAAGAGTGATGTGAAAAAGAAAAACGTCTCTTCCTGTGCACTCGCTGAACACGCAGAAACCAAGCAACACGATTGCAACTGGTGACTAGCTTCAAACATTGCCCAAGAGACGAACTGGACGAAGTGACAGTATCTGGAATCTCTGACCCAAACCACAGCACACACGCTTAATCGAAACGACGGCAGTCTCCCGCCAACATACGCAAGATGCCTGAAACGATTACTGACACGGATTTAGGCTCAAGGTTTTTTTGCCTCCCAGCTCACTGAACAAGCCTTCCGTGTGGAAGTCGAAACGTTTAAGAATTTTTAGACAACACCATTGTGGTCGGCGTTCTGTTTTTCTTCCTATTATGACCTTATAGAAGAATTCAAAAGTTGTTTCACTTCTGTATACGACCAAACATACAGATTGACGTCGGTGTGTGCACCATTCAAGTCTGTCTTCAGCCACCTTCGTTTCACTAGGTCCTTCCAGGTTCACGAAAGGAAGCCTGCTGCCAACGAAGCCGAAAAATTTGACGCTAATCTTCTTGCATTTGTCGGCAATAATTATTCCACATGAAGGCATAAGGGAAATCGCGACGGCCTCTGCTTTCTCCTGGCAGAAGAAATATCTATAGCATCCATGCATGCACCAATAAATGAAAGCAAGTGACTCTCTGGATCACCTACCTTTGTGCAAATTCGTTCCTGATTCAGTGTGACAAAAACTAGGAAATTGAACAACCTACAGTACTAGCCTGATGTCAGCCCCACTAGAAGCGCCGGTACAAACACCATGTCAGATGGATGAACAGCCCATCTATGCATGGCGCTGCATTTTCATGGTCACATTCTTGGTCCATGACCAATACGCACATACGACCAGGACAAATACGCACATCAAGTGCGTATGTAAAGAGGTATAGTTAAGTTTGCGTTGGAACTGTTTTGAGCACTTTAGGTCGGAGTCGTTAATAACATGACGGAGAACAACCCCATATTTCAACTCAAGCTCGGCAGTTCCTTCATGAAAACTTTCTGGGCCTGTGGATAAGATGAGGCTGAACCATAGCCTGACTTACAATGTCACCAAACTTTTCACCGCAATATCTTTTAGGGGGGGGGGGGGGGGTGATGTACGAATTCCGTTGTTTTTGCGTGAGATCCTGCTAATGTCAATATCCTAGATTATTGACATTAGCTACTAGACATACTAGAGGTATTTTCGACACAATCCACAATACATGCTTGTGCATTCCATCTTCAAAATGAAAAATCGCTTCATCTTTTGCAATGAAATACATAGAAAACACTTTAAGCATCGGTAATGGCGTGGTGCCCCAAATGCTCAGAAGCTGTTTCGCTTTTGCGTTTTTTCTGAAAGGAAATAACTATTTCATACTGTGGCGGTTGTTCTCTCCTTCGCATTCTTGTATGCGTGTTTATTTCTCAAGCCGAACCAACTCACTCGGCTCGTCATCCTTATTGAGTCCCTGTCTTCCCTATTAAACACTCATGTCTGTCTCTGCTAAACCCAGTCTATTCCAATACTATGCTATTTTGCCTATTTCTGTGCGCGGCATCGCATGGATACTGCTTTTCGAGTGGTGACCTCCTAGCGAGCAACAAAAATACATTGCGGTAGTATTATGACTTTTTGTAGTGTTTTGATAATCCATAAAGCGCCAAATTAGAGGCTAGAAGGATACTTTCGGGCTGCTTTTTTGGATGCGTTTTAGCAGGTGGGTCGTTTTGTCAGACTTAATTACGAAGTTACCATCAAATATTTAAGACGCAGTGCGTAAGACCATTAGCACCACTGGCAGCCCTTCCAAAGCTAGTAATAAGTAACACTGAACATAGTAATGCCGTTACTATTGGTAGTAATATCAGAGGTAAACCAGTTGCATAGAAAATAGATGGTAAATAAGTAATCACATACGGACAGCACAAAGTTCGTGCACACCAAATTCCTTCAAGATTACCCTCGCCATTGCGACACCCGAAAAATACGCGTGCCATCCTCATAGTCATCACACGTTCTGATCAAGTCGGCCAATATGTTGGATATCTCGTGTGGGGTGCAGGCATTGTAGGAATTTTGTGCAAAACATCAATGCAAAACCGCTATTCGTTTCGCCTTAATTTAGTCTTCGCCGCTATTTAAGCAAACGAACACTTACTGCATCGAAGATTGGTGGGGATATAGGACCGATTAAATTTACATCTTAGTCGCATCATTTATACTCATTCTAGTCCGCAAAAGAAAAATTTTTGTTACGAAAATTTATGCTCCAAGCTTTTCACGCCTTCATAGTTTTATGTGTGACCTCCCTTAAGGCTTACACCACGCGTCTTTGGACGTCACCTGTTCTTGTAGTCGGATACCTTCAGCTGAACACAGTAGAAAGAAGTAGAGCCCTCACTGACACGCAGCAAGGTACGTCATAACCGCAGTTGCAGAGCGCTTCCCTTCTCACCCTCGTTTCCACCAGCTCCTCAATCCAATTTGTCCTACAGATATCTAGGCCGATACCTGCGACCAACGAGATCGCTAACGAGGTCGATCTTTCCCGCCGATATGACCATGTGATTTGTGTCTTCTTTATTTATTCTGAGTAAAGGAAATTGTCAACCGGTTGGTCTATTTTACATCACTTGTGCACCACCTGTAATTGATAAAGCTTTCTTTGTGTCACCGTATATATTACAGTGTTTCTGCTAACAGCACAAGCGTCCCTCACGAGGAAATTCGTAAGTCTCGCCGCCGTCTCTATAAGGTTGTCTCTATATTGTCCATGCGGGGCTCGAACGAGGTCAGTCAGGACGAGGTTTCGTTGTCTTTGTTCAGATACTGGGCTTGGAGGTGACGAATATAAAGATGATACTTCTAGGCGTGCGTGCAAGCACTCCATGCCGATGTGCAATTTTGCGAAGCTAAGGAGTTGCCCGTATTTTTTTCTGGCTCATCAATAATGCACGCTTATTCAGTGCTTTGTTCAAACGGCGCCAAGAGTCACTCACGGGTCAATGAGCATGCGCACAAGAAATTCTGTTTTGGCGGTCTCAAAAGAAAAAAATAGAATGTTCTGATAACACTGCACTGCAATAAACGTAGTATTGTCAGCCTGATCTACGATGAATAGTCTGGACAACTGCATTACGTGAAAGCTTGATTCTGTGTTTCAAGCCATTTTTTTCCAATAACGTAAGGAACTAAAACAAAAATTATAATACTAAATAAATAGAAGAAGCAGGGAGCCTCAGCTGACACTGCTGTAAATGGAAGTGTAAAAAAAATCAGGTAAATATGGATAAGAGAAAATTGTGTTCTTCCTACAACTGGAATATATTGACGTTCCCATGAAGAAAGTAACAACGCTGTCAAAAAAATTATTGCTGTTATTTTGCAGGTTGTGGAAGTTTAGCGCGAGTTGGTTATGTCATGTGGACGCAACCTGGACAGCAAGCAACAGTTCTATCAATATTAGCACATGCAACCAATGCAGCACTCACGTTCTCGTCAGAGGTGGTGTATCTATTTCTTGGTGGTGGTAACTATGCAGAACCTACTCGAAAAAGAAAACGAGGAAAGGTGAACTGTGGGACCTGCTCGATAATGGCAACCTTTCGGTGTTTGGCATCTTCCTTTTGCACGAAGTTACCTCTGCTCCCTTTATGCAAGAAAGACGGTCAGCGAGTACACAGATAAGATTAAGATATATGCAACAGCACTCACCTGCAATGTCCACAACGCCACTGGGGCCCATATTGGTAACGCTACGATACGCTTCCTCAGCAACTTTTTGAAAAAAATTTTCTATTGTAAAGCGCCTCGACAGCAAACCATGCAGCCATACAAAAACAATGATAGGTAAAAAGGAAAGGTTCCAAAATAAGCGCTGCACAAAACTTGCATGGATAAGAAACGAAAAGTAAAATTTGGAGCATGCATAAACTTAGCCTTTATGAGTGGTACGCGATAGCATTCAAAGATCCATGACTGCTTGTCACGCTTCCGGGCACCTGGAGCTTTCTTTTTTTATCCACCTTCGCCTCCACGTGCCGCTGCCGCGGATGTGTGGAGGCGAGCGCCATCTGGATGATATTGTTGCAAGGAACCAAGCGGGGCGCACAGCGCTACGAATCATACAAACGCTGGAAAAGCGGTGTGTGTTTCAGTTTCCGCGTAACAGAATTATGTTTTCTCGCATATTCCAATTACAATCCGACGCTATCATATCTGTAGGTTGTGATAAAGTCGTACTTTACTATTTTTTGACGCATTTCACTTTGAGAAAATAAATTATTTCACCAACGCCTCTGCACCATGCGGATGGCCGGCGTTGTTCGATATGCGTGGTTCGAAATTACTTTTCGCTCACAAGACGGTCGGTGCCGCACGCCGGGCGCTGACGCCGGATTTTTTGCGACACGGGGCCCTAAACGATATCGCCTTAACATTGTGACAGAATGGAAGCCCGTGTTATTGGAGCAACTGCGCGACGGGGACATTCCCTTCCGTTCTGTTACGCAATTCAGCAAACTCTTGTTATACGTGAAAGCACTACCGAATACGTCGTTTACTGCGATAACCGGTGTTTTGGAGGACCATGGCCCAGTGAGGGAGGTTCCGATTAAGGCCGTACTCATACCTCCCCATTGGGTTTCAGTATTGGCCGGCTGAACTCAAGCATGTCCTTCCCGAGTGAATTGTACGTTGAGCTCCCCGTCGCGAAAATTCAATGCCCAGTCGACCATGCATGATGACGGCCAGCCTGTCGGTTACATTTTTCGATGACATTCACATTATTCCCCGCAGCATTTCGCGTTTGTTTAGAGCAATTTCCTTTCCCAGCCTGTGGCCGCTCGCATTGGTTCATGTTGCACCTTGTTATGGCAGTTTTATTTATGTCTATACTTTAGTCTTGCGTGTTGACTCAAGAGATTTCGCAGGCCAAAGCTGAGCGGCGACGCCAAGTGCTATGAAGAAGGCGTTGGCAGCACGCCAAGGACGCCCGAGTGCATTTCTACACCTATTTGTTTTGAGGCTTACTCTGATATTCGCAGAGACCAATCAGAGCGTGTTATTTATGGTTCACCTACATAAGCTTAATACTTTTCTTGGTTTAAACTCTTTCGCGGAACAGAAACCACGAATTAAAGCGCAAGTTCGTGACTAAGTCCACGACAATTTTGTTGATGTTGTTATCCTTTGTTAGCGTGATGCGTAAATGTAACGCTTCAAAATTACGTGTCGTGGTGTTGTGCCAGTGTGCAAGTCCAACGTTGCATGATTTTACAGATTCTAGCTAATATTTTAATTTCCAGCAAATTGTGAAACGATCGAAGCGGTTTTAGAAGGCCAATATGGTTGTACGCAATGAGATCCTCTTATTGAAAAAATTGCAAGAACAACCGGTCAGAAAATGAATCTCGGTGTTTTAACAAGGATTTAGGAAAGCTTAATGAAAACATTTAATGGATATACACTAAATGAAAACTTCAAAAAACTTTTCTTTTCAGGATTACTTTCTCTGGTATACGGAATGCTAACACCACAATAATGATTTTAACTTCCACGGTAGCTTTCGGAGCTGCGTATGTGACCATGATAAAAGAAAATATCGAAATTTTCTTCGCGATATTACGGACACGGGATTGGCTGGACGCGGCAAACAATAGTGTTTTAGTTTTGCGTAGGCGCACTAACTCAAGCTGCCACCACGTTCGTGGGGAAACGTTTATAAAAGGTATATAGACTAGTTTGCACAACATCAAATGGTCTGCGTCTATGTGAGAGAAATGCGCGTTTTAACCATGATATAATTGCTAAAGCTTTCCCTGTATATTCAAGTGACGCACTGCTTGTAAAGCTTAAGGGAAGGATCACATTGTGTACTGCAAATGTCTTATTTAAAGCCAAAGCACTGTTGCTTTGCAATAATTCTTCAGCACGACAATCGTGGGCTCATAACGTGTGTGCGTTGGTCCATGCAAGAATATTGAGTATACCTCGAGTCAGTGCTTATTTAAGTTCTCTTTTCTACTAAATTATTCTTTATTATGTTACAGGTAATCTACAGAGAGATGGCAGGCCTTTTAAATTATATGGCCTTATTTGATAGAACAGCGAGGCCAATATGCAGACACGCATTTGTCACGGATTTTACTTATTTGGTTATAAGAAGGTACACGCATTGAAGTGCCAAGCGCTCCTATTTACAAATGACGTCATCGGCGACTTGGATGGTCGTCTTGAGGAAGCAGATATGATGCTGGTAGGCCTTTGAGGTTTGTCAACTCATAAGTGTGACGGCTAGCATTATTATGACAAGGAATACGCTGAAGCCAAGGACACGTGGCTTCTTGTCGAAACGTTGAATTCAGCGACATTCCATGCTGTATCAATGTTAGCCTCTTCAAGCCTCCATCTTCCTGTTAGCCTCTTCCTTGTTTTGTGCCACTGTCAGTATTTTAGCACTGCCTACTAACGTAAAAAAATACACTGTAGACTTTCAGGAAAACATTTCCGGCAAGAAGTCGTTTCCTATGGGAGTAGCAGTAATATCTGGCGTTGTCCTACCTAAGCATTCAGTAAGTCAAAGAAACCCTTTGTGCTGTAGATGTGATGTGTCATTGCTGTGTGCTTGTCATGGCTTCTGGCTGCTTTGCACTTTAGGTCACTTTTCTTGTTTTCCCACGTAGTAACACAATCCGAAAGTGTGTTCACAGTAAACATATTTCTACACAGCTTTCATATTTTACCCCTAGTGATGCATTTGCAGCTCCTGCTTATAAAATAATGCCCTTAGTTTCAGGCACACATAACCACGGGCTCTTAGCGTCAGTGTTGCACGCACGAAACTAGTGTTACCTATAGTATCGCGTGTATATTGATAATGCGTGACAGCCATCTCTACGACAAGCTCGAAGAGGTGGTTCAAGGAGACCAGTTGGTCATCTACGGGGACCCTGCTTACCCTTATCACCCACTAATGATGAAGCCTTATGGAGGAGCTGCACTTACAGGATACAAAAAAGATTTGCCTGCGTCAATGACTGCCGTGCGGCAAGCTGTCAAATTGCGGTTTGGCAAAACTATTTCACAATCTGCATATTTACATTTTTTTGCAATTCGGGTGATTTTGCTGCGCGTTTTAACGTCAGTGTAGGACAGACTTACTGCAACGCATACGTGGACAGGAAACAAATTTCTACATAGGTTTGTTTGGAGGCACCTTGTCTATTCATTACCACTCCTGGATCAAGCACACGAAGACGTTCATGCCAGTGGAGCCCTGGACTAGGGGCCCTATCCACGGGACCTCAAATTTGGTTTCATTCATTAAAGTTTCTCTCTCTCTATTGGTAACCAGAGTGCAGCCAGACATTGGTTTCTGTGTGACTTCAGAAAAGCAGCTTTTGCGAGTGAAACTCTGTTATGAAGAGCTGCTTTCCTCGGTGTATGCATGAGCAGCACATGTACCATATAACATAGTCATTGCATTATACGCTGCGTTAGCGACCTGCAGGCGTTCTTCGTCACCAGGACCAGATGACATCACGTGCTCTGCCCTATGCCACCTTGGACAGGACGCAAGTAGTGAGCTGCTCAACTACTACAATGAGTCTTGGCGAAACGGCGTTGTTCCTAAGCAATGGAAATCGAGCCGCTTGATCCCCACTTTGAAACCTGGAAAGTCTCCGCGTGATTTATCATCATATCGTCCGACTGCGCTTTCGAGCTGCGTCGGCAAAGTGATGGAGAGAATGATTCTTGCTCTCTTGGAATGGTATCTCGAGCAATTCAACATCTATCCGGATGTCATGGCTGGCTTTCGTCGAGGTCGCTCGTCCATCGACAGTGTTATTGACCTCGTTACCTGGGTACAAGAACAGAAAGTCCTCAAGCGCCTACCAGTTGTACTTTTTCTCGATGTCAAAGGAGCATACGACAACGTCGCCCATGAGGCCATACTGAACTCACTTGGGGCTGTGGGAGTTGGTGGCCGTATGTATCAATGGATTCGGGACTATTTGACCAAAAGGTGCTTTTTCTTACAGACTAGCTGAATTTGGTCCAACTTCGGAACATTACATCTGCAGTGGCGTGCCGCATAGTGGAGTGCTGAGCCCTATATTGTTCAACCTCGTCTTGGTAGGACTTGTGGAGTATTTACCGCGGACAGTTGATGCGTCTATATACGCCGACGACATTTTCATCTGGGCCTCTGCAGTGACTCGGCCTCAGGTGCGGTCCAGGCTTCAGCGGGCGGCAACCATGATGGCGTCTTATCTACGAGAACAAGGCCTCACTGTGTCTACAGAAAAGTGTGCATTGGGTGGCTTTACGCGCAAACAAGTGTAACTGTATCCCGTTTCAATCAACGGTCAAGCTGTGTCCTATGTTAAGACGCATCGCTTTCCGCGTGTCATCATCGACCGTAACCTCTCGTGGACCCCTCATTGCGTCTACCCGAAGAAGTTATTTGATATTGGCTCAGGTATCTAAATTTCTCTGCGGGAAAAACTGTGGTGCACCAGTCCATTCTATGCTGCAGCTGTACAGGGTACTGTTCCTGGGACTCCTTCGTTACAGTCTGCCAGTTATGTCAAATACATGCAAGACGAACATTCGCGCTCTTGAGAGCATACAAGGTCAAGCCCTACGCACGTGTTTAGGGCTGCCTCGGTGCACCTCAACAACAGCAACAATAGCCATCGCGAGAGACCATACGATCCAGACACACGTAGCTGCCGACTCCCTCAGAGCGCACATTCGTCATCTGTCGAGGATCCCCTACCATCACGTAGCTTTCCTGCCAGCGGAGAGACCTCAAGCGACCTTTTCAAAAGTGATTAGCGCCCATCAAGAGAGTACACCGTCATCTTTTACACCAGCGTCGAAGTCTTCATCTCCCCTGTGGTGCCTGCGACAGCCTCAAGTGAATTTTGCTATTCTCGGAATCAGCAAGAAGGCTAATCATCCATCGCTGGCTCTGATGCAACTGACGCACCTATTAATGCACCAGACCTGTCATGATTACACACATATATATATACCGACGGTTCGCCCTCACCTACCAGCTCAACTGCCGCAGTCGTCGTTCCAGCCATGCAGGGTGCAGTTAAATTCAAATTGTCACAAATGACTACATCTACGTCGGCAGAACTTGCAGCCTCCATGCCGCTGTGACCTACGTCACCGAAGAGCCGGCACAGAAATGGGTCATATTGTCTGACTCTAAGGCAGCCCTTCACAGTATAAAGTCAGCCTTACATCACAGAACTTACGAGCAGATGATATCCGACATCAGGGAAGTACATCACCATGCTCTGGGAACAGGGCACAGCATAGTCTTCCAGTGGATTCCTGCTCACTGTGGCATCATCGGCAACGACATTGCCGACAGGGCTGCCCTATCCGCCCACGAAGACACCCAGACGCGTACAATACCTTTGGCGAGGACGGGCACTGCCAGGGAACTTCGTCTGCTTGCACGCAAAACGTCACAAGCTTTATGGAGTTCAAGTGCCTTCAATTGTATAAGCTGGACCCCTTGCTGCAGCTACAACTGCCATCTAGCCCTTCCCGCGGCGTTCACGATCGCTTACTCACATCGTATGGGAATGGCCGAGAGCCCGATGTGCGACTACGGTATGTGCGAGGAAACCATCGAGCACCTATTGTGTACCTGTCCTCGCTACGAGGTACAACGCCTCTCTCTCAGGACAACTTTAAACCGGCTGGACTCGAGACCGTTCTCTGAGTCAAAGATACTCGGACCGTGGCTACACCCGTCACTGGCACAAAAAGTGTCGCGTGCATTAGTACAGTATTTGAAGTGCACCGGTTTAAGAGACCGCCTATAGTGTCCCTGTACATCGTCTCACGTGTACTCAGTGCTCAATCTCTCCCTATTTTTCACTTTCTATTTCCCCTTTCCCTTACCTCTAGTGCAGGGTTGCAAACCGGATGCTCTTCTAGTTGACCTCCCTGCCTTTCCTGTCCTTGCTCTCTTTCTCTCTCATTGGATTATGCAGCTGTTTTCTCCCGCAATTAAAATCGCATTCCCTTCATTGCATTAATTTGTTGTTTATGCAGCTGAAATATGTTTCTCTGACTGTGCTTATTTTGGGACCAGCTTTCTTATTTTTTAATGTGTCGGGACACTTGAATTTCGTGAAATTTTTTGACCAATAAATGACAACCTGTAAACTATATTTTAAGCAAATGCTTGCTCATTTTGTTTTGGACGTCAGTGATGTTTATATTACATATTGGAAAAGTATAATTCAGTGAAAAATCTTCGGATTCTGTGGCAGCGCAGCAAGACAACTTGCTCATACAAACCTTTTCTAAGTTGCAAGTAGTGTTTTATTGGGCGTCATGTTCTTTGTGCTTTCTTAATTTTTCATCAAGTGCTTGAATGATACTAAGTACTTGCTGCCAGCTTGCGTTAAAAACTGATGCTGTTGTTTTTGCTTAAGTTAAATGGCACTACATACAGCATCCACGCATGCGTTTACGCCGCTTAAAAACTCTGTTTGTTTTCCGGTGTTTCAATTCGTGTCGTTTCCCCTACCTCTTGAGTTTCACTTCTAAGCGGTTTGTTTCATAAGCCAAGTGTGGCATTTCTAATTGAAAAAACATTTTTCCTTTAGGACCCTTTCATAATGCCACCTTTTTTCTTAAACATTGTGATCAGGGCTCGTAGCTCAAGGATTGGATTAATTAGGTAATGTTTGACCGCCTTCAGACAGTCGTGATAAGCATTGACTTTGCGCATTTTCCCTAAAAATAAATAAGTGACGTACAGTGAGCGCATTCTAAATCAATACTAAAATCAGATAAGGAATTTCGTTTATGTCACATACGAGAAGCATATACCTTGAACTTTAATACCAAATCTGGTCTAAAAAACCTTGAATGAGGCAAAGAAACAATATTTGTTCGTATAGTTTGCGTGCCCACTAACTATACCGAAATAGGAACACCGATGTCCTTTTCCCACATAGAGAACATAATTATGTGTTTCCGTCACTACGGTTTGTAATGAGATACAACACCCTAATATAGGAGCTTTGCTTCACTTCTTAAAACTTCATAAAACCAACAGCAGCAAATATGCATTCATCGGCGGCTACTGGCAATGATTATGCAGACGACACGGCACGGAGAAGAGCAAAACGCACAGCCATGTTGAACCGAGATGGCGTCGGTGCGGATATCGGCGGTGAGGGGCGGAATAAAAGATATATATATATATATGTGTGTGTGTGTGTGTGTGTGTCTGTGACCGATGAAGCGAAAAATCCGGCGTTAACATTAAAGACAACAAAACCCATGTGACCAATTAGTGACATCACGTTTGACATGATGACGAAACATTATTACATCATAACGTCAAAGTCGCGTGATGACGTCATCACACCAAAGGTCGCGTGAGTACATATTTATGTCAAACGTTAGATTACGTGACAACGGTATCGTCACGTCACGATATCGCCTGATGACGTCATGTGATGACGACATCGTGTCAAACGTGATGTCACGGGATGACGTCATCGCCAAGTGATGATGTCACCTAATGTCGTCATGTGATGCCTCTTGAGAAGCAGCACGTTGGGCACTTCCCGCTACCTTGCACTGTCTCCTGGATCGGCGCATGATGACGTAACGTTATTACGTAATCACACCAACCGTCAGGTGATGACGTAATCTCACCAAAGGTCGCGGGACGACATCATCATGGGAAACGTTGCGGAACGTGATAATGGCATAATCGTCACTTGACGATATCGCCTGATGGCGTAACCTGACGACGTCATCACGTCAAACATGACGTCGCGCGATGACGTCTTTGCCATGGGAATATGTCACCTGATGGCGTCATGTGATGCCTCTTGGAGAAGCAGCACAATGCGCGCTTCCCGCTTCTTTGCACTGTCTCCGTGATCGGCCTACATTTTTGTGTGAGTAAAGGTCGCGCACGCGGACAGGAAAAATCTTGACCACCTAGAAGCTAACAGCTTCACTGTAAAAGTGCATGCGCTTTGATGATTTTATGTGAAGGCATTCATCGCTGACGGAAGTGCAGGGTTTATTTACTTCAAGAACCAAACGCTTCATTGCAGTTGGATGCAGGAATCTGTGGAGCTACTTGGCAACAAGGACAATGGCTAGCAAATGCTGCCTTCTTCAAATCAACTGATGTGACTTACAGCTGCCATTTGTTTATTGGCCTCCTGCAATACACAGAAATAATGGCAGCATTCACTCACGTGCACCGAACATATGACTTTGGAAATAGTCCTCAAGGGTTCATATTGCTAGGAGGCACTGCAGTAGCGAACGACGATGACAGGACTGACGAAAATGACGATCACCGATAGTCGCGCGTCCGGGCTTCATCTTGTATACCTGTCTTCTGCCCGTTGTAAACATCTTGTATATATATTGTCAAGCGTCTTTTCTCACCGTACCATTTTGGTGGAGGTGCTATATCAGTCAACAATATCAATCTTTCTTTATACTTAAAATGGTGCGCCCACTTTATTATATGTTGTTTTTGCAGTCAACCGCACTGTGTGTCGTTCACCTCTCTGGAGTTTCCTATAAGAAATACTAGAGGGAACTTTTGCGCTGCGATGGTTGAGCCACTAAAGGTTAATCAGCCATCGTGGGAATAATAGTGAGTACATAGATTTGTCTAATACTTGTATTCGGTAATTCAAATGCACATGAGGCAATATTTATTATACCATGTATTTCTAAACACTCAGTTTTCCAAATCCAACAACGACATTAGTCTCAGCCCGCATACAGAGTAATTGCGAATGGTCGTAATTGTAACGGAACATTTCAAGGAAAATGAGAAATCTTCAAAGTGAAGACGAAGAATCGTAGGCAAATATAACTTCCTTATCCACCACTCCCATGCCGGCTAAAGCATCATACTTCCAGCTTCCATAGACACCAGCGCCATAATTTTCTCCTATTATTTTTGTAGACAACTGTATGAGACTTCCTAACCCTCTGCGTGCGGGCCGTGATAGCGTCGTCGATATCTTGACAGCACGCGTCTCGAGGGTCGGTGCATATTTGCGTTCACAATAAAAATGGGCAGCTTTCCCTCAGATGGTAAATCATATGACAATTCCCTTATTTTCACTACGTCGACGTTCCTTGAGTATGTAAAAACGGTAGGGAAAGAAAGAAAAGCATTAGTAGCAGCTGTGAGAAACCCGCTTTCTAAAGCACCAATTTGGAGAAACTCTGACGAGGTTATACACCTCTGGTCATGGAAAAAATACTACGCTTTTGTCATGCCGGTGGCCGCGACATAGCGAAAAACGTTTCGTTGAACCACCTCTCGGCAGCGTAGTGGGATCTGTTGCCTGGAAAAAGTGGCTGGCAGTGCGACAGGGTTGCACCTTCTTCCTCACGACATCAGGCAAACATAGATAGAGCGTCATTTGCTCTGATCGCATTTCATCTTCCGCCTCGAAGAATAACCGAAGGACGCCGAAAGATATTGAGAGAAATTGGCTCAATCACACTCTATCGCTTGCCAAAGTCTTTTTTGATAGAGTGAAAGCGGGCTTCAGGCATTCCCTGTCACAAAACTTCACAACAGATATGTTACAACCATTGACATGACCCAGTGCCACCGTTGAATGGATTCAAGTGCTTGAGCCTGTTTCATGGAACCAAACTGTATCCAAACAGCATCGACGTCGACGAAGCTGTTCAGCCGAGAGGGTTTTCGATCGATACCTTGAACGCTTCCATGCACTATAAGGACGAAAACATTGTTCCATACGAAGAAATGGCAAAGAAGATAAAGTCACAGTTTGTCTGCAGCTTTTCCCCATGCTGTATTGGTTTTTGTCGACCGTAGAGGCGTACAAAATGACCCAAGATTACGTAGAGTTATTGTCAAAAACAATTCTTTTTTGTGAAAGGAAACATTTGCCCATATGGAATCTTTGCGAGCACCTCCTTCATTGATGCTGTCTGGAAATTTCGCGTAGGTCTTTGTGTTTCGCATCTACCATATGTTCAGTTTTTTTTGTTCTCTTTAGTATTATCGTGTGTAATAATAGAAGCGTGTTTGCCATAGTGTTCGCCATATATTCAACACCTTCTTCATAATTATTGTGCTTTTGGGGATATACCATGCACACTTACTGATTGGAATGTCCCATCTACAGAGGCAGTAAGTTGTACTACATTCCAGTAATACTTCTCTATGCTGGGCCAAAAAAAAACTTGACTGTCGCTTTAGCATACGCTAAAGAGCATGAAGGCGAAAGCCTGCGCACTCGCGAGATATTCGTAAATTACTTAACATTCTCATGTGAATGCATTGTTACTTCCTATTAATTGTGTTCCCGACCAGTGGTGGTTCGCCTCCAACGAAATATTGTGGTTTCGAGTGCCTTAATAAACTTTGTCTTAATCAAGATACAGTTATCAAAGGCACTCGAACACACGACCTTTGTTGGTGACACCATGGTGTCACTAACACATGGGGGCGCCATACATTTTGGTTCTATGACGCCGGACGACGGATTTTTCGACCCATGAGCCATCAAAGATTTTCGCCTTAAAGTATGTTCTTGATTTCAATCTTACTTTTTAATCATACCTTCACACACGGCATCTTATTGCATCATATCCAACCGACACTATACAGCTACACCTGCCCACATTGCAACGTGCCAGACACTCTGGCACACCTGCTATTGCAATGCAAGCACACTCGAGCAAGCATCCCAATGACGCAACCAGCTGCAGGAGACGCAGACCCAAACCACCTCACTGAAACGTGGGAGGCTGCGATCTCCAAGCTGGACCTGGTCGACGAGCGCCAACTCGTCGCTCCGGCCCGGCGGGCGACCCAGACCAGAGGGCACATGGAATATGGGGCTCTCCCACCTCTAATGACAAGTCATTGTTTCAATAAAGGTTTATTCATCATCATTTTGCCTACCTGACATTCCGCATGCGCACCCCTATGCGAACAATTTTTCACTCTCTTGCGCCCTACTTCGTGCCTCAAACAATGACATTTTGATTATCGCCCGCTGCATGAATTCGGTATTTGCAGGACTTTTATTTTTCTTTTATTTTCGCGGCGCTCGCTTTTCTTTAGTTCTGCCTGTTATTATTGACATAGTTGCTTTATTTCGGCATACTTGGACGACACACGTCTATCTTTATCGAGTGTATAAGTACTCGCGTTTATACACAATTGCTCTTTTTGTTTTTTCCTTAGCGGCTGAATGTTGTCTTTGTTGGCAGTCCTTTGAAGAATACTCTGATGAGGTAACAAGTCTATATTCCTGAGCACCGTCTCAAGGCGCACTGGTTTTAGACTCGAACTGCACCAAAATGCAAGAAACTGCACGAAGCTTGTATACGGTGGTACTCCATTTTACGCAAATGCCCTTCTTCCTCCTGTTAGCCCCCTCGCCCCATTTCCAGTTGGCCGTCGTTTGTAGTCATCTTGGAACTTTGCATTTATGATTTGATGTTGTACGACCCAATCAAACCTAAGGCCTGGTGTCATAAGTCGGCAGTATTTCTGAAACAGATATGTTCTTCAGTTGTTTTGTTACCAAGCGTGCCCTCCCACTCATCAGATGCGTTTAATTTTCCACGCCAGTAGGCGACTGTTTCATTGCAGTTGATTTCTTGCTGTCATTGTTGATGTTTGTGGAAAGCCTGTCCGGTTTCATTGCCTTCTTCTTGGTATTAAGCTAAACGCAAAATATGGGACGGGGAGCTGAACTTGAACACTTCCTTGCTGCGTAGGCTCGGGTATTGGATGAAATCCTCACAGCGTTCTTCCACGTATTCTAAACAATTTTTTGCTTACTAGAACATTTTCTTGGGCGAGTGTGTTCATAACTAACAAGGAAAAATGAAGCTCGAAAGCATACAGTGCTGTGTACTCGTCTCGTCCTGATTCTATTGCGGTTGCAGAACTTCAGCACAAATTACATTTCACATGTGTTGAATGCCTTCAATCCTTCACCAAGTTCCTGGAAGTTTTGTTGTTGCCTTGTACTTCCCTTGAAACTGGTCTTATGTTTTGGTGCAATATATGGACACAATATATATATATATATATATATATATATATATATATACATATACAAAAAGACATAACAGACTCCGGTGGCCGGATTCGAGCATAAGGTCCTCCAACACAAAAGCCTGAGACTAGCCATTACGCCACAGTCACTTTCTCTTCATTTTTTATTTATTACAGCATTCAACTTATAAAAAAGAGAAGCGACAGAAAGCATTAATCTTAGCGCTGAAGAATCCAGTAAAATCTTCCCCATGTCTTTCATACATTTCAAACCACTTCAGTTTGTACAGTTCGTCCGTTATCTTGAGCAGTTCATCGTTACCACGCAACTTTTTAACACTTTGCGCAGATGTTACATTTGTACATAGACTGTGTTTGCCCCACCAGGCGCAATAGAACACCTTTAATAATTTACATCGTCCAAAAGACGTTTAGTATCCGCTAGAACGCTGTACCTTTCGCCCAGCGAGAGTTGCCCTGCTTTCTGCGTCGCATCAATATGTCGTATCTGCGTATAGTTTGAACATTGTGCGAAAAAAAAGCCCTTGTTCGTGTTGTTGCCTATGCAACTCGAAGGCTCATACTCACTTTGGGGTATTGTCCAAAAAATATGTAATGTGTCGAATAGTTCTTGTTGTTCGTGCCGATCCAACTCGTGGCTAAATTATTCAAACTTATAAACTTTCAGGACCGCCATAGAGTAAGGGCTCTTGACAGGCGAAATGACATGGTAATTGGAAACATGAATAGTCGAACAAGTACATAATCAATAAATAAAACCACACAGAAAGTTAAATAAAAATTTATACAGCATTTATTATTTATTTGTTTGTTTTATTTATTTATTCCATACTGCTAGCCTGGGTACCAGGCCTTAAGCAGGAGTATGCATACATAATTTTGATTAAAAAAAGTTGCAACATAAAACATCACCAAGACATAGCGAAAACAAATTGAAAAGTAACTGCACACAGAGAAAAACCTGGTATTTTCTACAATGAAATGCATCATTATACAATTTAGACTGGAACAAAAATCAGAATCGGTTCCTCAGTGCATTTATAAATAAATCAACTGTTTCACATCCTACAACATCAGCTGGTAAACAATTCCATTGATGGGTTGTTCTTGTAAAAAAGGTATTTTTGAACGTATCAGTGTGATTTCTAAAACCTATGACTTTCTTAGAGTGACAAAAGCGCACTGTACTTTCAAATGCGGGTTTTTATATATAATATCTTGTCAAGTCCAATCTTTCCATGAAAAACCAAATAAAAGAATTTCAACCTTTCCCTATTTCTTCTTCTTTGTAGTTGTTCCAGTTCCGCCCTTTGCAAGAGGAGTGAGGGTGACGTCTGCCTGCTATAACTATTAAATACATATCGGATAGATTTTCTTTGAACCATTTCACGCTTTTTTTAGGTTGAACGCAGTAAAGGGATCCCATACTACTGCTGCGTATTCTAACGATTGTCTAATAAATGTATTGTATGCTAGAAGTTTTATGTCGGGCGTGGCATTTGCAAGCCTCCTCCTTAGATAACCAAGCTTTTTCATGGCCCTTTTTTCGATGTACTCGACATGGTCATTCCATTCTAGGTCAGATGTGAGTATTATTCCCAAGTATTTATGTGCAGGGACCTCCGATAGAGCATGACCATCAATGTGGTAAGTAAACAAAAACGGTTGTTTTTTTCGCGTCACTCTCATTGCGACTGTTTTTTTTTTGTAATTAATTGTCATTTGCGAATTTATACACCATGTTTTCAGTGTGGTTAATGCTGTGTTTAAAGATTCATGGTCACTCGGACTGCGAATTTCTTGATATAGTATGCAGTCGTCCGCAAAAAGTTTTATTTTTACAGACACGTTTTGAACGATGTCATTGAAGAATAACAGGAAAAACAGTGGCCCTAAAATAGAACCCTGTGGAACACCTGATTTCACGCGCGCAGAGTTTGAGTTTGCACCATCCACTGTTACACATGGACTTCTCATGGAAAGATATGTTGCTATCCACGCAAGTAAAGAATCGTTTTTCATAATTGGTTTGAGTTTGAGCAGTAATTTCTGGTGACTCACACGATGGAAGGCTTTTTCAAAATCTAGTAATATAATATCAACCTGACTATGCATACCAATCACCGCCGCAAGGTCATGGATTGTCCCAACGAGCTGGGTTACCGTTGAGAATACTCTCCGAAAACCATGTTGATGAGGGGTAATTATGTTATTCCTTTCAACAAATAAGGTAAGATGTTTAAAAATTATAGGATGAAGAATTTTCGCACTAGAACTTAGCAGAGAAATAGGCCTGAAAGAGGACACAAGCGAGTGTTCATCGGTTTTAGGTACTGGTGTGATCTTAGCATGCTTCCAATCGTTTGGAAGTTCAGCGCGTGAAAGTGAGGCTTTAAAAATCAAACACAGATACTTGGCACACCACTCAGCATACCTGATAAGGAAGGCGTTCGGTATAGCATCAATCCCTGGCGATTTCTTAGGATCTAAGTTGAGAAGTGACAGTAAGCCTTCTCCGGAGATAGAAACATCCTCGATAGTGATTTCGTCATAAGTGGGAAAATCGGGGGTAAGGTAATCATCACACGTGTAAACTGAGCAGAAATAGTCATTAAATGCTTCTGCTATTTCCCTCTTATCATTTACTACTTCGTTGTTTATCGTTATGCTTGACAGTGGACTTTTTTTGGGCGAAAGGTACCGCCAGAACTTATCTGGTGACGTTAGAAGGAAATTCTTCAAATCTTCGCTTTCTTCAAACTGTCTTTTAGCTTTATACGCATCTCAGTTATTTTGTTTAGGCCAGACACTGACGGTCTAGTTTTTGTTGTTTTCTTGCCTTTTTTTACTTTACGTCCTAGGCGTACAATGTCCTTCGTCATCCAGGGGTTTGATTGGTTTAGTACCTTGCGCTTGTGTGGAACGAAATTAATAATAGATTTTATCACCATGTCCTTGAAGAAGCGCGGTGGGCGAGTAGGGCATTCGAGTTGTACTTCATAAGGAATTCGTGGACTGCGAAGCAAACGTCCCTGTGGTTGAATCCCACAGTAGAGGGCGCAAACCAGAGTCGAAGTGCAACGTTCAACTTTGCTATCACTGTCTATGCTTCGCCTTTCAGGTGAAACTGCCAGTTCTTTTTAGTTGTGGAACTTTATTGGTTGACGGACAGCGGCTTCATATCTTGTATAGTTACGAAACTACGAAAGATTGAAATGGAACTAATTAGCCAATAAACCACACTTTTCCATTTACTTCCGACAAAGAAAGGTTTTAGAGTTATATAATACGAAAATAATTCAAGGTCCGAATATCGCTCGTGGCAGCTTTCTTTGCAGCTTTCCTTACCGTAGTTAGCGGTATTTGAACATTTAGAATAAACACATTAAGTGTGCTTAGTTTCCGGAAATGATCATTACGTCGGTGTAATGACGGGCCATTGGGAGGAAGTGATACGTAAAGGCTGTTAACCGGGTCGAGTCTGTCAATTGAAGCAAAGGAAGGAAAGGGGGATAATGTTACTGTGGTACCAACACAAGAAGTCAGCCCTTCCACTGGGGTGGAGATGGAAGACCAGCGAGGCAGTACTATGGTGGAAATTGTGTATTTCAAATTATGGCTATAAAGATGTGATGGTGTAATTGGTTATTTGAACTATTAAAGAATGCGGCCTACATATTATCCGGTGGTTTTCATTTATTTAGTGACCACAGGGACTATGGCCTCATGGTCGCTATGGTACACCACAATACGGTGTACGGCATAGGTTGGCACGTTCTTCATAAACACGTCACCGACGCCGCACGCGTTCGGTGCGAACGCTATCAAAACGCCGCCGCCGTCGACAACTGTTGTGCGCGTTGTTTGTGCGACCGCACACAACCGGTGTCAAAACGCTGACTACATGACGAACGGCTAAACGCCCTTGTCCACAGTGTTAGGGGAGAGGCGGGCGAGAGCCCAGAGAGAGTCGGCGGCACAGGCAGCAGAGGCCGGCAGGGCTGCGCGCATGCGCCGCAGTGGGAGAGCGGGCACGCACAGTCTAGAATGACTCGATGCCCTCCCTACTCGCCCACCACTCCCCTTCTACTGGGAAGCCGCCTTTGCTCTCCGCCGTGCGTTCGCTCCCCGTGAAAGCGCGCGTCTCTCGCCCTCGCGCGCTTTCATTCGTAAATAAGTCGCCTTTGCTCTCCGCCGTGCGTTCGCTCCCCGTGAAAGCGCGCGTCCCTCGCCCTCGCGCGCTTTCACTCGTAAATAAGTCGCGTTTGCTCTCCGCCGTGCGTTCGCTCCCCGTTAAAGTGCGCGTCCCTCGCCCTCACGCGCTTTCACTCGCAAATAAGTCGCGTTTGCTCTCGGTAAATTGTTGTTTTGATAGGAGATTTGTTCATATGTTGCTCATTATTTACTGCCCGTTACACTGTCGCCTTTGTTGTCTATGATTGTCTTTTTTGTATTATTTTAGGTCGTTTGCCCGCTAGTGGTAAATTTGTTACGCAGAATGTTTTTTACTCATATTTCCTGTGCAATAACACTGTGAAAAGTTGTGCAATTGTAGGCGGGGGCAGAGACCTCTTTTAGGCAACCTGAGCGTTTAGTTTCTGCCGCCACTTCGGACTACAAAAAACTTTCAAGAAAAATAAATACTGCAAAGTCTCAAGCACATATTGAGAATTTCTTGTTCAATTTGATAGCGGTGTGTTTTCCGATGTCTTCTTACGTTGTCACGGTTGTCGCACCACGCTGCAATGTGGCATAGGTCGCCTAGCTGCTCGCCTTATTGCGAATACTTCGCTGTATCTGCAATTGAAAGATTTTTTATGGATTCTGCTGCCTGCCAGGTGTTGCCCTGCAAGCCCTATAATATTTTGGCTTCAATTAATTATTCAACATGCAGATCATGTTCTAATGAAGTAAAAATAATATTATTATGCTAGTGCCTTTTTTAAAATTGTATTCTACGGTGTGCCTTCCACTACTAGAGCATGCCTCTGTAGTTTAGTGTGGAACGTGCAAATCTAACTCTGACCTCGTTGAACGCGCCAAGAATGTCTTACCTATTTTGAAGCACCGCTTTTGCCATTGTGGCAGCCATCGACCAGCCTACTCAAAGATGCCTCAACTCGCGCCTCTAAACTCGAGACGTATTGGATCATCACTTTTGTACCTCTATGAAGTGGACCATGGCAGTATACATGCTTCAATATGCACAATTTTCTGTGCCGCAAAAGTATGCTAGGCAGCCATCCGAGTTTTCTGCACAGCCTTGTTGCCGTAGTCACTGTCCTATGGCTCGACTTCGAAAAACGTGTCATAAGTATTCTCCCTTTTTTGACATATTCCAGAGTTCATGCCCTGTGTTTTGCATAAATGTAAATAATTATGTTGTATGACTAATTCCTTTTTACTCCATTCTCAAAGTTTCCTTTTGCCCTATTTGTTTCTTTTACTCACATTGCTTTGTATAAAACATTTGTTTTTTTTTCGGTACATTCTGTCATGCCTATCAAGTTTTAAGTCCACCACTACATAGGCGCCGTAGGTGTTCTTGGGTACTATAATAAATATTGGATTGATTGATTCATTCATTCATTCACTGATAGATAGTGTTTCGTTTGAAATCTAAGATTCGAACGGGCCAATTCCGGGCAGGAAAAGAACAACTTGGTGTATTGAGCACACGTATTTAACAGTGTTAAAGTAAAGTGAGCTGAAAGAAAGGGTGATGTTCACAGAGTGTGCGCTGCGAAAGGTTATGGCATCGCGTATGTACTGACAGGTGCACATTAGTACATAGATACATTTTCCTTGCTTTAAAGGGGAAAAGTGAGAAGTAGAAACGCTCTCGGCAACAAAATAGCTCGACCTTCGTGCAGGGACTCCTGTAATAGGCCTTGAACAAAGCTCTCCCCGGCCGTAGGCTAGCCGATCTGGAGGTCTTATGTTGCGGGTACACCTTCTGAGCGCCTGGGCTGACGTGGACATCGTGCCTGTTGGCGGTTGGTATTAGACTGGTTCCTCCACTGCAGATCCTTTATCCGTCAAGACTTCATAAGACCTGGGCAGCATGCTGTTGACTACCTTCGTCTTCGTTTCTCATATATACCCTTGCATACGAACAACTTGTCCTTCTTGAGACGGTGGAAGGTGTGTCACTTGTTGACAGAATCTGCTGATGGTTTTTGTCCAAAGATTGCGTGTTGTTTCGTTGAAGTCCGGTATTGACGTGCGCAGACGTCGATCTTGAAGCATCTCTCCTGGTGACTGGCGTTTTTAGACGGGACTGGGCATGTAATTGAGTATTGCGAGACTAAAATCGTTTTTCCCTTCGCGTCTTTTCTTGAGAATTCTTTTAACGACTTTCACCTTTTTTAGCCAGCCGGTTTGAGCGGGGAAATCTAGGGCTCGAAATGGAGTGCTTGAAATCATAACTTCTTGAAAAGTTCGTCAATTCTCGGCAGGCAAATGGGAATTCCAAACCTTGGGAACATCGAGCTTAATTTGCTAATGAGAGTGGTAGTCGATGTGTCGCACCGTAATTCAACTTAGGGAAAATTTGGCACCGCATTGCTATGCGCACTGATACTTCTCCCGGCATACTCAAACCTGTCATCACCCACTCTGTACCACGCATGCTCAGGTGCACGTAAGTGGGCATGGGTTCGTATCCCACTTCTGACATCATGTTTCGTTGGGTATTTGAGATATGAACGGGCCAGTTCTGACCCAAAAAAAGCACTTGGTTTCTATAGCGCTCGTATTGAACAGTGTTAAGGCAAACGGAGCAAAAGGAAAGAGTCGTGTTTAGAGAGCCTGCACGGCGATAAGTTCCGGCATAGCGTGTGCTGTGAAAGGTGTAGTTTAGCACATCGATACAGTTTTATTATTTATTTATTTAAATATTTATTTACGTATTGCACATTTGTGTTATTCGCTCAATGTATTCATTATCCTACTACCTAAAACTGGTTCTGGTAAGGACTGGTAGCGTTTCAAATAACGCTGTTGATCCAGCCACCGAACAGCTTAATAGCTTCCACTTTTTTATGATTCTGAGAATAGCCTTTGGGGCTCATACTATCGGGTGTCGAGTAATGGTCAGAAGTTGAAGTTTACTTGCAATGTGGGAATGCTCGGGCAAAAAGTGAAAATCAATTCACTTGAGAAGCGCCCGAGCCCCCATGCAGGGGGGTGGAGCCAGACATTTTTATATATTTATTTATTTATTTCACCTACCCTCAAGCGCCAAGACTATATAGATGGGAGTAGGGTAAATGCGAAAAACAATAACAACGTATAATACAAATTTATATATAGCAAGCGACATGTGCAGTGGACGAAATCCTTAAGAAATTAAATAACATGAATACTATGATATTCAAATTATAGAAACCTAGCGACATATGAACTGGAAAAAAATTAAAGATACGGCACGACAGCGCTTGCGCAAATACAGCGCATGTGGCCACGTGCATGGTCACAGTAGAAAAAAAGCAAAGAAGGTTCGCCGGAAAAGTGCGCTGTCTTCGATTGACATGATAGCATCAGGAGGGTGGTTCCAGTCGTTCGTTGTCTGTGGAATAAATGAATATAAAAACCTGTTTGTGTGACAAAAAGTACCTCTTACTTTATGACGGTGATCAAGTCGAGATGACAGATAAGTAGGTGCTAGAATTAGCTCAATGCGAAGAATATGATAAAATACTTTATGCAATAGGCATAAGCGAAAAGCCTTTCTGCGCAGCGATAAAGATGCTAGACATAAGTTGCTTTTCATAACAGTAATGCAAGAAGTACGATCGTAGTTTGAGTGAATGAAATGAGTGGAATTATTCTGAACCATTTCAAGAAAATTAACAAGAGTAGCATTGTAAGGATACCAAATAGCAGCAGCGTATTCCAGCTAAGATCGAACTTGTGTTTTATACAATAGTAGTTTCATTGATGAAGGCGATTTGCTAAAGTTTCGCCGCAAGTAGCCCAACATACGATTTGCGTTATTGATTATGGAGTCGATGTGACATTTCCAGGATATGTCAAATGATATAGTTACACCTAAGTAAAGACAGGATGAAACATGTTCTAGCTGGACGCGGTTAAGCATATATGCAGGCACACATACGTCGCGTCTTGTAACAGTCATGAGCTTGCACTTCTTTGAGTTTAGTTCCATGAGCCAGTTTATACACCAAGCGGCGATGTTATTTAGATCAGTCTGTAGGATTTCCAGGTCTTTATTATCACGAATCTCATGATGCAGTACACAGTCATCGGCGTATAAGTGAACTGAAGATGAGACACAATCGGGGAAGTCGTTATTGTATATTAGAAAAAGTAATGAACCTAAAACAGAGCCCTGCGGAGCTCCTGATGCTACGTTAATTAAGGATGAATCGTGACCGTTGACAGAAACATACTGTCGGCGATTGATTAGGATGTTCCAGGTAAGTACATTATGGTCACGGTTTAAAGAGGAAAGTTTCTGCATAAGGAGCGCATGAGTAACCTTATCAAATGAATGATAGACGTTAGTAAAATAATAATAAGCAATACATTCTTGGATTATTTCTAAACTTTAAAAAGGCGTTTGATTTCATTAAGCATCCCATTTTGTTTCGTAAACTCCCTCTCTACGGTGTTAGATGTTTGATATTAAATCTGATACGCAGTCATCTATCCGACAGGGTGCAGTTTACTAGTGTAAATGGTTACCGTTCCCAATCACAACAGATAAGATATGGCGTACCGCAAGGCTCCATCCTTGGACCATTATTCTTTATTCTTTATATAAACGATATTGTGAATATACCGCAAACCCCTGACATAATTCTCTATGCAGACGACACTAGCATCTTTTTCACACGCGAACACTTACTTGAACTTGAAATAGCCGCTAATAGTTGGTTAACAGAACTATCAAACTGGTTGAATTTAAATCAGCTTCAACGAACTATAGAAAAAACTAAGTATATTATCTTTAAAAGCCGTAATAAACCTGATGACTATAGTACTTGTATTAGCTTTAAAGACTCTTCTATCGAACGGGTTCCTACTTATAAATTCCTAGGTGTTGTTTTCGAAGAGAACTTGAGCTGGACACCTCATGTAAACAAGCTCCATGCAAATATGTGCAAATCAATTTCAATAATATATAACATCAGAACCTTGGTACCAAAATGGTTAAAACTTCAATTATACTATGCCCTTGTTCATTCACATCTACACTACTGTCTACTAATCTGGGGTACAACTACTAAGACAAATTTAGATAGGTTGACAATCCTACAAAAAAGAGCTGTTCGTTGCATAGAGAACCTTAAACGAATTGACCACACAGCGCCATTTTTTTCCAAACTAAACATACTCAAAGTAGATCAGTTATTCCAATTAGGGCTTGCTATGTATACACATAAGAAAATTTTGCATGACCCAAATACCCTGTCCACATCTTCGCCATCTGACAACTCACAATATCACCTTAGGCATAACCGACTTAGAACACCTATGTTTAGAACGAATTATGGTACTCAGACACTCGCCTACCTAGTACCTCATTTCCTAAATAATAATCGAGAAATCGCTAATATGATTCAGAAATGCTGGTCGGCTTACAGTCTCAAGAAAAAGGTTAGAAATTATCTTTTACTTAGCTCTTAAAACTTCTGTACGGTGCTTAGCTCTTCTATTTGGTCTCAATATTTTTTCCCCATTTTTTAGTCTCTACTCTTTCTCTTACATTTTTTCTCCTATTTGTTGTACAATGTTTTGTAACACTGATTAGTATTATTTGTTTGTTTAAATATTTCCTTGTTCTCTCGCATTAACCGATGCTATACTATGTATACAGTGTAAGATTCTTGCTCTTTTTGTATTCATTGCATGCCGCATACACTTTGTTCATTCTTTTTCTACATTGTTGCACTATCCTTCATACTGTCCCACCCGCTGAGTAATGTATGGGTAGGGGGGCCTCTTTCAGGCAGTTGCATCTGCCTTTAGCCCCTTCATCCCAGACAATGAATTGTCTAAATAAAGCATTACCAAAAAAAGCCTTCGAGAAGTCTAGAAAGGCGTGATCGATTCTGGAATTCATCTTGAAACTGCAGCGCGCACACAAGAAACGAGGAGAATAAGGCGAAGCTGAAAGACAGGCGCTGGAATTCTTGTCTAGTATAGAGTGCAAGCGGTGAGTGAAAAGAAGTAATTGAGTTTCACAAGAAAACGAACGCCTGAAGCCTGTGTCGTGATGACGTAAAGAAAAAATTTGATTCCAAAAAGTTAGATTTTACTGTACAATACGTGCTCCATCAGTTTTCAAGGGAAACTTGTTAGCGAAATGGGCCGATAATTTAATGGAGAATGTTTGTTGCCTGATTTGAGAACAGGAACCACCTTCCCAATCTTCCAATCAAAAAGAAGGATACCATGATCAAGTGACTGCTGGAAGAGTTTTGCCAAAAACATAGATGTGTAATGTTTAGTTTGTTTTAGAAATTTAGAGTTGATACCGTCAGTTCCACAAGACGAAGAAATCTTTAGCAAGTTGATTAAGTGCACCATTTCAAAGTACTCGAACATGATAGGGGACATCAAAGGATAATCATGATGCGACACATAATTAACACAATGAATTCGACATGAAGAAAAATTGTGCGAAAAAACATTGTTAAACACTGAAGCGCATTCTTCGGGTGGTATAGGTTCATTTTCAGAAATATAAAGATAAATAACATTGGCTTCCGTCACATTTACAGTTCTCCAAAATGCTTTAGTATTACCTAATAAGAAGGCTGGAAGAGTATTAGTAAAGTAATAATCTTTGGCGTGACAGAGCGCTGCGCGGTACTCGGCTTCAGCATTGTTATATGCTTCCCAGTGATTTCCTGTTCTTCGTAACTTTGCTGAATGAAACAAGCGCTTTTTTTATTGGACAGACGCTTTAGCTCTTTGTTAAACCAAGGTAACGCTTTATTGCACTGAATGCGTTTCGGCGGAACGTATGCAGTGATAAGCTGCGCGACTTATCAGTTTTCTTGGACATTCCGTGTATCAAAATCAATGACGTATGCATCAAAATATGTGCACAGTTCCTGATTATTAATATCAAAATTTGCTTTTTTGTAGTCGCGGCAGAATTTCTTTTGTTGTTGTTTTTTTTCTGTCGGGAAAAAGACATGTTAATGTCGAAATGGAGCAGCGAATGGTCGCTAAAACCAGGCAAGTATGTGAGTGTGGAGATGAGATGTGTTTGTGTAAACAAAATAAGGTCTAATGTACTAGATGTACCTGCGGCAATTCTGGTAGGCTTCGTTACCATCTTCGTGAAATTAAAGCATGCACACATGTCTAAGAAATCCTGACAGTGCGACGAGAATAGGTTGAGTAGTGGAAGTCCATCTCACCCCGTGATGTTCGGATAATTAAAGCCCCCTAAAGGAATGATTGGTGAGGTAGGATACCGGCTAACAATAGCATTTACGACATCATGTAGGTCATCAACGATACTTGACGCGGCATTGGGGGGCAATAGCAGGCTCCTAATACGATTCCAGTATTTTTTAGCGTAAGGCACGCCCACACTATTTCTAGATTTGATTCAGTGTCCACACAAAACGACGGGATGCCTTGCGCTACTGCCATCAAAACACCCCCGCCCTACCGATCTTCCCTGTCGATCTTCCCTGTCACATCATAGGCCTTGTTCGACTGGAAAAGTTCCATACTTTGCCCTCATGGGTTAAGCCATGTTTCCGTTAGCACGATTAAATCAGCATCACACGAGGATATAGTAAAGTCAAGTTAATCACGATGTTTCATGATGCTCCTAGCATTAGTAAATAAAACCATGTAGCGCCCACCGACGCCGCAGTGCGAAGCGCTCTGGTCGGCGCTCTCAACCGGAGCCTTGGTGCCGGCAGAAAATAAAGAAGCGCCGCGCGTGCACGAAGCGCAAGCTCGGCACGCGCAATGTCGTTCTGAAAGCCAGCCACGCTCGTCGTCGCAGCCGCCGCTCTGCTAGCCGCCTTTGCCCTTCTGAGTAGGGACGACGGCACGGCTCCTCAGCCGCCGTCACGTCCCTCCTACACTGTTGACCCGGCAGAACGCGCCTTGCGCCGAGCGACACACTGCCATGGCCGCCTGGCCGTATACCCGCAGTTCGACCCACAACTGCCACCGTTCTCGTCCAGCTACGCCGGCGCATGGTTCGCCCAGTTCAAGGCAGCTCTGGAGCTGAACCACATATGGATCCAGGAGTTCAAGCACGCTGTACTCTTTGACATCCTGCCGCTTGCTCTCCAGCTCCACCTCGGCGTTCCATCGCTCGTACGGCCGCCGTCGCGTACCTCCTACAACCGTAACCGATAAACATGAAGAGGACAAGCCACCACTTCCCCTCGTCAATTGTTATTTCGGTGTACGCAAGGGGGGGGCGTTTTTGCGAATTGAAATGGTGTGTGCGAGCGCGTGCGTTAGAGGCAGGACCATTGTTATCACTATTTGCATTATTACTGGTGTCGTTGAAGACAGGATTGCGACTTCGTTCACGCACGCTATTGCTACTGCGATCATACGCATAGCACGTGTCATTGACAAACAGTTTATCATATCGAAGGTGGTATGGAGGCGACCCATGTAATGTTTTCGCAAAATTAATTAAACATTTTCGAACCTGAGAAGTTGCAAAAGAGAAATCTTAGTTACAGATATGTTACACGACCTGAGTTTCGAGCGCTGAAAGGGAATGTTCTGTCGAGTTTTAAAGTTGTAAAACCTGACAATGAGCGGTCTTCACTTATTATCCTGGCAGGGTCCACCTAAGCGGTGTGCTCGTTCAATTGCGTCTGAAGGTAAACTGCTGTCAATGTGTTGTGTTAGAAGGGTGATAATCTTTCCTTCACTTTTGCTCCTTGATTCATTATTATCAGTTACACCAAAGAAAACAAGGTTGTTGCGGCGAGACCTGTCCTCAACTCATTTAGGCGAAAGTTGATGTGGTTATTTTGTCGCGTTATATCGCAAATAGATTTCTGCTCGACATGAACAGCATTTTCAATATGGTCAATGGTACCAGTTCTGGCCATGACTTTTAGCAACCTTTCGCCCATCAAGGCAAACTTTTTTTCTAGCGATTTCTGTGCCTACTTGACTTCGTTTACGGCGGTGAACAGATCCGCCTGTCCCAGAGTTAGACTGCTCGTCTGGTGTTTCAAATCTTTTTAAAGTTCTAAAATTTCTTCTTGTGAGTTATCGTCAGGGCCAGGATTGGTTTCAATGTCACCACAGCAAAGCAATGGGTTTATTACGACAAATTATTCTTCACTCAAATCACAGAACACTTGGGGGCACGGGAGTAGCAGAAGACATCGATTGCTAGAACATTTAGCATAAAAGGAAGTGGCATTACAGAGCTTTATGAAGTGGTAGGAACGAATGTCAGCCATGTTGGTTGTAGCACCACTGTAGTGCGGGGCCTTTTATAAGATCAATTGGAACTGCTCTTGTTGTCGATGGGGCTGTCCCAGTTTGCCAGAGCAAACTGCTTCCAGTGGCATCGGTGATCAGTGATGGACGGATCATTTCCGGCGCAAGCAGGTAGGCGGCGGGCGGACTCGCAGAAGCGACACCATGGCCAAGGAATCCCGCGAACCAAACAACGGCCTGTATGAAGTGGAAGGAACGAATGTCAGCCATGTTGGCTGCAGCGCCACTCCTGTTCCCACTCCAAGGTTGTCCGTTGCTTCTGAAAGGTTGTCCCCTGCTTTGCTCCTAATGACGCTGGCGATAATCGCCACCATTTTGCAGTAACGTTAAAGCGAAACAAGCACCGCATAAATGCCAAACAAGCCATTTAATGACTCCGCGTTCCGGATGTGATCAGATACATGAAATCTGCTCAACGAGTAAATTCATGCATGCTCCAATACGTTTTGTGAGCATGACGAAACAATCTATTTTACGTGTTCTCATTTTTGTATTTCTAATTAGAATCGCAAATGATTATTAAAACCATTATTTTGTTCATGTGAATAATGAATGGGAATGTGCGAATTGACTACTCAACACTTTGGAATATATATATATATATATATATATACATTTTCTTCAGATATATATATATATATATATCTGAAGAAAATGGGCACTCAACTGTCCTATGTTGTGGTGAAAGACGACGACGGCAGCTACACATGAAGCACGACGCGGGAAATAAGAAAGGGCAAGGGGTGGTGGCGGAAGAAAAAGAAGACACGAGTGAATTTAATTTTGTAATCGAAACAAGGAGACTTCCATGCTAACTTAATTGTTTTACTTTCCACAACGAGAAAAGAAAAATACTAAATTCAAATTTTAAGATAATTTTGCATGAAAATTGATAATAACGATTAGAATTCATTTATTATCGCATTCTTAAATATTGAAATCCTATTTAAGTATTCTTCCTTTTACTAGCCACTGCTGCCCGATTCATGACCAATCCCCCGTAGTGGGTTGTGCAACATGTATAGGCACCAAACCAAACCAAACTGGCAGGTGTGGCCACGAAGGTCGATCGAACAAGCCGAGTGAGGTTCGTGGTACGAGTCCCGAGAGTGCTACCCGGGTGTACCGCTGGGCAGCCTCGTGACGGGCCGCGAGCCATCGAGCCAAGGTCCTGTCCGTGTCCTGTGCCTGGTCGGTTCCTGTGCTCATGCGATTCCTGTGCTCTCGGAGTTCCGACACTACCACGAACCCTGAGCCACCAACCAAGCTGCTTGTCGCTGCGTCACCGCCACTGCTTACCCAAGCCGCCTCCGCCGCATGTTTCGTGGGCATGGCGGATCCAAAGGTGCCTTGTCGCTAAATGGAACGCTTCTCTGCTTGGTGCAGGTTTTATTGCGATAGCAATTATATGGACACTCCAAAGCAGATTTCTGCCGTCGGCGTCGCCGTCGCTGTCGCCGTGAGGTTCCGTATGACGTCAATGGAGATGAAATGGTCGCCGCGCGCCGCCGAACGCTGTATGTGCGAGTGAAAGGGTGCGAGGCACGCGTGCTTTCAATGGTAGTGAACCCACGGCGGAGAAGAAACGCGCGTTCTGCGCCGTGCTCCCTTAAGGGCTGCAGAAGTAGGCGTCTCTTTCCTCCTTTACAAGCACCATATATGTAGAGCAAACGCGCCTTCTTCCGACGCACGAAAGGCCATGGGGGGAGGGAAGGGAGGCGACGTTCAGCTGCCGCACCAAGTGCCTATTTATATCAGAGGCTCCGGCAACAGTCACCAACGCCGCACGCATTTTGTGTGAACGCGGGCAAAACGCCGACGGCGTCGTGTTCTGCGTGTTGCCGGTGCTGCTGCGTGTCCAAGTTTATACAGCTGATAAAGCTACTATCATTACTACATATAGCTCTCTACAAATGTGCTATCACAATTGATGCTTCGCCTTTCAGGTGAAACTGCGACTTTTTTCTTGGTTTCGGTGCTTCTGGATGCGCACGCCCACTTGATGCGTCCTGCGACGACAAGAACCAGCTCATGAGCAAAGGCCCTTCGTTCCCAACACTGTCGTCATCTCACGACGCAATTCTACTGGCCTTTCCTTTCAAGAATCTGTGTGACGTCATCGCTTAGCGCCGCTATAAAAGAAGACCAGCATGATTTTGTCTTCTGTGGGCACGGGGGATCCAAAGCTGCCATGCCGCTAAACGGAACGCTTCTGTGCTTGGTGCAGGTTTTTCTTGGCTTCGCAGCTTCTGGATGCGCACACCCACTTGTTGCGTCCAGCGACTACAAGAACCAGCTCATGAGCAAAGGCCCTTCGTTCCCAACACTGTCGTCATCTCACGACGCAATTCTACTGGCCTTTCCTTTCAAGAATCTGTGTGACGTCATCGCTTAGCGCCGCTATAAAAGAAGACCAGCATGATTTCGTCTTCTGTGGGCACGGGGGATCCAAAGCTGCCATGTCGCTAAACAGAACGCTCTCTGCTTGGTGCAAGTTTTTCTTGGCTTCACTGCTTCTGGATGCACACGCCCACTTGATGCGTCCTGCGACGACAAGAACCAGCTCATGAGCAAAGGCCCTTCGTTCCCAACGCTGTCGTCATATCACGACGCAATTCTTTTGGCCTTTCCTTTCAAGAATTTCAGTGTGACGTCATCGCTTGGCACCATATAAAAGAAGACCGGCATGATTTCGTCTTCTGTGGGCACCGGGGATCCAAAGCTGCCATGTCGCTAAACGGAACGCTTCTCTGCTTGGTGCAGGTTTTTCTTGGCTTCGCTACTTCTGGATGCGCACGCCCACTTGATGCGTACTGCGACGACAAGAACCAGCTCATGAGTAAAGGCCCTTCGTTCCCAACACTTTCGTCATCTGACGACACAATTCTACTGGCCTTTCCTTTCAAGAATCTCAGTGTGACGTCATCGCTTGGCGCCGCTATAAAAGAAGAGCGGCATGATTTCGTCTTCTGTGGGCACGGGGGATCCAAAGCTGCCATGTCGCTAAACGGAACGCTTCTGTGCTTGGTGCAGGTTTTTCTTGGCTTCGCTGCTTCTCGATGCGCACACCCACTTGATGCGTCCTGCGACTACAAGAACCAGCTCATGAGCAGGGTCTTTCGTTCCCAACACTGTCGTCATCTGACGACACAATTCTACTGGCCTTTCCTTTCAAGACTCTGTGTGACGTCATCGCTTGGCGCCGCTATGAAAGAAGACCGGCATGATTTCGTATTCTGTGGGCACGGGGGATCCAAAGCTGCCATGTCGCTAAACGGAACGCTTCTCTGTTTGGTGCAGGTTTTTCTTGGCTTCGCTGCTTCTGGATGCGCACGCCCACTTGATGCCTCCTGCGACGACAAGAACCAGCTCATGAGCAAAGACCCTTCGTTCCCAACACTGTCGTCATCTGACGACGCAATTCTACTGGCCTTTCCTTTCAAGAATCTCAGTGTGACGTCATCGCTTGGCGCTGCTATAAAAGAAGACCGGCATGATTTCGTCTTCTGTGGGAACGGGGGATCCAAAACTGCCATGTCGCTAAACGGAACGCTTCTCTGCTTAGTGCAGGTTTTTCTTGGCTTCGCTGTTTCTGGATGCGCACACCCACTTGATGCGTCCTGCGACGACAAGAACCAGCTCATGAGCAAAGGCCCTTCTTTCCCAACACTGTCGTCATATGACGACGCAATTCTACTGGCCTTTCCTTTCAAAACTCTGTGTGACGTCATCGCTTGGCGCTGCTATGAAAGAAGACCGGCATGATTTCGTCTTCTGTGGGCACGGGGGATCCAAAGCTGCCATGTCGCTAAACGGAACGCTTCTGTGCTTGGTGCAGGTTTGTACTCATTCTAGTTCGATACGTAGTGATTGTCGAGGCTTAGTGGTCCTGCCGTGCCCGCGGCGTTGTTTTGTAATAGCGTATGACTGTTTTGTTGTTTGCAAACTACTAATTTTCGGCGAGGTCGAGGAAAGCCCAGGACCTACCCAGAAGGAACTGTGCAAGCAACTACTTGAAGGTCAGATAGAAATTTGTAAGCAACTACTAGAAATAAAAACTGAAATTGCTGAACTGAAAGAATAGAACTGAAAGAACTGAAAGAACTTCAGGCGCACTGTGGATAATATGGCATCTGAGCGCTCAGCACAGCATGAAAACACAGATCAATTGCACGCCACACTGAAATCGTTTGAACACGTCATGTCTTTTCAAACTAAAAAGCTAACAGACCTTGAAGACCATAATAGACGGTCTAATCTAATTATCTATGGTATAACTGAGACCTCAGTAGAATCAGATGAGGAACTAAAGAACAAGGTTGTGAAGGGTATTTTTCAAGACAAACTTGAAGTTAAATAGGAATCTGTATGGCGTATCCATCGACTTGGTAAGCAAGCGGGGAAGCGTCCTGTAATAGTGTACCTGCAAGACTTTACGAAAAAAAAATATTGAAATACGCAACCAAACTCAAGAGCTCGAATGTCTTTATTAAGAATGATTATTCCAGATCGGCGTTAAGAGAACGCAGCCTGCTCTGCAACAGCGCAAAAGAATCAACCTCATACACGACAAACTAAAGATCGACAAAGATATGTACTTTTGGGAGGATGCGCAAAACAGACGGGTGAAAATGACCAACTCCAATAACACCAGTCCTCAACAGCCTAAATACTGACGTGACGTGCATGCGCACGACAAGCAACTTCGTCTCCTTAATTTGAATGCCCGCGGTATTATGAATAAAACCGAACCCCTCGAAATTCCACTGCTGCACTACGATCCTCACATTACCGTAATAACTGAAACTTGGTTACATGAACGTGTGAATGATGACAAAATTTTTCCGCCTTCCTATACGGCTTTTCGTAAGGACAGGCAATCAAGGGGAGGTGGCGTGGCCGTTCTGATCAAAAACAAATTTGACGCTGTCTTGCTAGAGGATCTACCGGAACTTGAATGTATCTGCAAAAAAGTAACACTGTGGGGCCACTCGTTCATCTTATACGCATTATATAGACCACCTGACTCAACTCTTGACTACTTACTAAAATTAAAGGCAGATATGTCTAAATATCAGGACAACAAATTTCTTTTGGTTGGCGATTTTAATATGCCTGGAGTAGACTGTCAACATTTTGACTGTTTCAACCAATACCTGTCATGAAAATGCAGTGTTTGATATAATGCTGACACAGAATTTGACACGTACAATTAGTTCATGAACCAACGCATAACCACGGTGCCTCTAAATCTGTTTTAGATTTGGTATTCATTCCGCGTGATTTTCGCACATCCACCGTTGTAATTGATCACGGGCTGTCTGATCACTACCTTGTCTCAGTTCCTATTCCCCTGGTGCCACTTTCGCAGACTATGAACCCGTCCTTTCATCATGTGAAAGACTTTACACGTACCCGTTATGTACGCATTATCGACCACCTAGAAAATTGTCGTATAAATTTTGTTGATACGTATGTTTGTCGTAATTTAAAGGCATTTGCCTCTACTGGATTGAAAACTTCATACCGTATAAACGTGAAAAGGTGCATAAACATACGCCCTGGATGATGAGAGGTATCGTTCGTCTTAAGCGTAAAGCTAAAAGATTAAAGAAAAAGCATGCTGACCCCAAACTTATATCTGATACTTTAAATAACTCTGCGGATGCGGCGCATAGCTCCAAAGAATACTACTTAACACATCACTCGCAAACTTCATAAAAAATGAACCAAATAAATTTTGGAACTATATCAGCGAAAAAAAGAAACCCATATCACAAGTTTTTGTCGATGGTTCAGTGGTATCGGATCAGACCGCCATTGATCAACACTTCAATGAATATTTCCATAGTGTATTTTCTGCCCCTAATGCTTCTCTACCCACCAAAACGGTGGATGATGCTGTAAATGTTAACTTCATTACTTATCCTGGTGTCGTTGCTATGTTGCTTAACTCGAAGACTAAAACTTCTTGCGGGCCCGACAATATCCTTAACATATTTCTTCGTCGTTTTGCCGAGTGTGTTGCAAAATACTTAGTTATTTTTTGGCCTCTTTGTTATCAGCGGAATTACCAGATGACTGGAAGTCAGCCCGTGTTGTGCCGATATTCAAGAAAGACGACCGTCTATTATTGCAAAATTATCGCCCGATCATCGTATTATCATGTATTATCATCGTGTTGCAAACTTATCGCACACATAATAGCTCACAAATTAAATGAATTCCTAGAAGAACACTCAGTTTTAACAAATCATCATGTATTTCGAAAACCATTTCCTACAACAACACAATTGTTTAGTATAGCCCACACCTTTGCAGCTTGTCTTGACACTAACTGTCAAATTGATGTAATATTTCTAGATTATAGCAAAGCATTCGACACTGTTCCTCACGATAAACTAATTTTAAAGCTTCGGTTAAATGGCATACCAGAATTGTTTATTTCCTGGTATTTAGCTTATCTGAATAACCGTAATCAATACGCTCAGGTGGGAGAACAACAATCGGGCTGCCTTCCGGTAACTTCTGGCGTTCCGCAAGGGAGCGTACTCGGTCCCCTACTTTTTTTTCTCTATATCAATGATATTGTCAATGTGGTTAATACCCCAATACAAATTCGTCTATTTGCTGACGATTGTGTTCAGTTTAGTTAAATTACATGCCTTAGTGACCAATGTGACCTTAACTCTAACTTAGCCAATGTGTTAAAATGGTGTGAGCAATGGGGAATGCTTCCTAATGCAACTAAATGTGTCTCTCTCCCGATAACGCGCAGAAAAGCCCCCCTAGACTACACTTACGATTTGGCTGCAGCACCTTTACAGAAAGTAGCCTGCTATAAATACTTAGGTCTAACGATAACCAGTAACTTATCGTGGAACTTACAGATAAATAACATCTGCTCTGCTGCTTTCTGGAAACTATGCCCTCTACGCGACTAACTAAAAACTGCCCCGCCTAGTGTTAAACTACTCGCTTACTTTTCCTTAATTAGGCCAAAACTTGAGTACGCTTGTATATTTTGTGACCCTCGCACAAAAATTAACAGTAAGAACCTCGAAAGAATTCAAAGAAAAGCGGTCCGATTTATTCACAATAAATTTAGGACTACTGACTCCCCCCCCCCCCCCCTGCATTACTAACCGCAAACGGCATTGGAATAAATTGGAAAAAAGAAAAGTAGAGTAGAGTTTCTATCAAAATTAATCATAGACTACCCTTAGACACCGAAACATACGTATCCCCCTTGATAAGCAGACCCACTCGACACCACTACTCTCATTCACTAACACCAGTTTTCGCGAGGACTGACACTTTTCGGTACTCTTTTTTCCACAAACAATTGCTGACTGGAATAAATTAACTGAAGCATTCCCCCCGCGCCCGTGATCTGTATGCCATTTGTTTAATTAGTGGTGTTATTTTGTGTTAGAGTTTTTTTATAACCAAGTTGATTAAATTTTCTTAATCGTCTAGCTTATGACGACACACATATTGTGAAAAGCTTGTTAGAAACTTGTTTCATCCTGTTCCTTTGTGATGATTCTTTTGTATCCTGCTCACCCTGCTTGGACTTCTTGTCCGCAGTATTCTTTAAATAAATAAAATAAATAAACACGGCGTGCCAACGAAGTTTCATACCACACGTGAGTGAGCAAAGTGCCGCGTCGCCCGGACTTCGCGCATTAGTGGGCGAGTGACTAAAACCATGTAGGATGCCGCGACGCCGGACTTCGCACACTAGATGATAATCTGTGCTAGCAAATCTTGCTTGTTTCTGTGTAAGGGAGCAGTGGTAATTATATGTCTGCCTGTGCAACCCGTCCCATTATCGTCTTCGAGTCCTTTCTCGCCGCACCGCACGTCAACAAACGTGACAGTCCACGTTATTACTTTACATATGTGTTAGCTGCCTTGAGCCGAAAGTGCAGTTCTATAGTGAAGAGTTTGTGATGTAAGGAAGCAGGTGTTCTGCTGTATGCGTGAATTTTCGTGCGGGTAATTCAGTTCTTGTCGAAGTCTTTTCTTCGGACGTACTATTGTTTCCGTAAGAACAATGCTCATAAATTTTAGGCATTACGAATGAGGAATGCGTACCCTGAGTGCAGAAAATAGTGAGGCTGACTGTATGCATATTGGGTAAGAAAACATGGTACCTTCTTTTCTTGTGTCATTTCGCATTTAGGAAAGTTCACGAATGCCACTGCAGTTGTGCTCATATTTTCAAGTTTTCTTTTCATAGCGTTCATTGTTGCCTTCGTAGTGCGAATTTTTTTCGTGGAGAGATTCATGCTTCTGGCTAACTGAATAAACATCGTTTTGCAAACATGAAAGACGCTATTGTTTTGATGACACTGTTGTAGTTTCCATTTCACATACTGTCTCCTGAGCTTCATGAGAAATAGTAATAGGAAGAAGCATGTGCTTATTCACTTATCACTACAAAAGAAACAACTGGTGTCCAATTTGTCAGCGTGCCGCTTGCTTCCCTATCTCTTTGGAATGCAAATTGTGCAGCATTGGACAAAGCACACCCAGAAATCTCTCGCTGCCTCCCTCGCTGATTTCTGCAAGCGTATCTGCTCTGGGCTTGTCTTTGAAAAAATTTTGTTGCTCTCGTTGTGAAGAATTTTTTCTCCACTATCGTCGACTCTATCTTTTTCGTAAAGTAAGGTATTTTTCTCATGTCTTTTTTATTTTTTGTCACCCTCTTTTTTTCACTAAAGTTAGCGATGAAATTTGTGTCGATTTTTATGTTGGCCCGTTTATTATTCTTCTTCCTAAACACAAGTCTCCCTATACATAAACATGTTCGGTACATCTCTTATGATCGCATTTTATGTTCATGAACAACGTAAGCGGGTGACGAAAGCATGCAGGCAGTGTAAGGAGTGCTCATACACAGCACTGTGTTTGTACCTTCTACCCTTGTCCCAATCGAAGTCGCGCTTCCACATCAATGGTCAGCGAACACTATTGCCACAAAAACCAGCTAGCATTTTCTGCGTTTTCTTAGTAGTCTTGCAAAATGCCCTAATGTAAAGGAGGGCACGACTACTCAAAACCAATTTGAAATCGGAGTATAGCGATATTCTCGTTGGTCCTGCCCATTTTAAGTTTCAGTGTGGAGAGTCTCTTTTAAGACGTAAGGCCTGACAGCGTTATTATTTATTGTTACAGCAGGTTCAGATTTCCAAATGTTGAAGGCCTCCATGTAAAAAAAAACAATATCGACTTTGATAGGACTATGGGGCTGGTACGCGGGAGCAAAATCAACATTGAACTCAAGGCACATGGAAAAGAAATCAATACACTGCACGTACCATCCCCATTATTTGAATTATATGTAGCGACGTATATAGATAAGCTGATATCTCAATACGCGTACGAATATCACTACACTGCATGTGCAGCGCACAAAGAGCTTGCACTTTTGCAACAATGACACACCTCAATGCATAAATAATAAGTACCCCTGAAATCAATCGTCCCGGCTTTGAGCAACTAAGAGTATGGAAAAAAAGCTGTACATTGATGCTAATATGTGGTGGATAGGCGCGAGGTATGCCATGCATCTTTTTTCTTTCTGTTTTTTTTATTTCTTTCCCTCTTCTTTTGACCCCCCCCCCTTTCAATGAAATCTAACCGTGGCGATCAATGCTAAGGGTAGCTGACGAACTAGCATAGTTTTCAGTTCAGCAAAGCATTACGAGATAGACCGGCATGTACGTCTAAGGTGAGAATTTGTGTGGGACGAAAGCAGCAAGGCAACGGTGACGTCACCGACGTTACTAAAACGGTGATGTCATCACAACTAACTTATTTATTCTGCCGAAGAAACGTTGGACCCTATACCATGGGCTGATCTCGTAGGATGTAGAGTTTCACACTATAGAATCTCAATCCCGTATAGCTGCCATGACCGAACGTGGTGAAAGTGGGCTGATCCGGAAGGTGGTACATTGTCCCACTAAAGCGTCTCAACGCACTGCTGGGCGCACGGGCATATAGTGGAACCACCTTCCGGGAGCATCCCGCTAACGCATAGTATGACGGATAACATGGTGTGTGTAATAGTCTCGCTGCAGACATTTAAATTAAGGACAGAAATGTGCCTCCCTGGACTTTCTTTTTAAAGGCCTCCATAGCAAAGGGTATTAGCAAATTCTAAATGAATGGCCCCGGACAAAGTGCAAACACAAAGCACTTTACGAAGTCTGTCTCTTCACCAAATACAATGCAAGGCCGATGAAAGCGGTCGTTGTAATGGCGTCCATCGGGCCAGTTTCTTTAGTGAAGGAAGCAGTGACATGTGTTCATCTTGCACAATATCGGTACAACAGCAGTGAATGTTGTCTCAGTGCAGTAAATGCAGTTTGTCAAGAATTATTTCGTCCGTACGTGCATGTGATCACGTGATATATTTATTTCGATGCGAGTAGTACAACCTGTGTGTTGTGCTTTCTTTCTCGTTATTCTCATTCTGGTTGGAAAAAAATTTGATGTCACTTGTAAAAGATAACGCGATTTGGTCAGTTTATCTTGATTGTATGAAGAGGAGGACGTGCAAGACAAATAGTAAGTGGCTTTGTAGCTAATTGAAAAAGTACACTAATATGTTGTTTTTATTTATATTTACTTATTGAATTTCAACATTGAACTGAGATGTAGTAAAGTCATATCGGTTTTCCAGAAATACTGAGATTAGCATCACTTTTGAGATATCTGTATAGAAAATCTCTTACTCATTTGCGTTGTAGTTACTATTATTCCGCACTATTAGAGTCAGGCTCTTGTGAAACTGTTAAGAGTACTTGCAATATATTCTGTAGCACATTTTGGACGCGGATATATCAATATAGTGCCTAGTCATAGGATTTCCATTAAGCAGACATGGCTAATAACAACACTGTTATAAATTTCACCATGTAATATAAAGTGAACAATTAACTTCTTTTATTACTACGAAATTAAGATGTGGCCGCCATTATTGGCGCCAGCTACTCCTTTTCGCAGGGAAAGCAAAAGCAAATGCACCAATAAGTGATAAGCGCTGCTGACAGTCGTATAGCAAGAACGTTTACAAAGTTCTATTTACAAAAGAAACTAGGCGATACACGCATTTTCATGAACAAATGAAACTGTACAAGAGCCTGAAAACACCCACATATGCTCAGTTTTTATTTACACAACAAAACACACAAGAACATTATCATCGCCAGACATGAGCTATACGTAAAAAAAAACATTACACAACCTGCGATATTCAAACAAAATGTAATAGTGGGGTCAACCACGATACGTTTAGTAAGAGAGCTTTTTCCAAAAGACACTAGTGCCCTCTTCTGTAGCGTTAATATTGGGCATGAGCCAGGCACCCTTTTTTTCACAGTGATTTGAATCCTGGGGCTTTACGTGCGAAATCCACAATTTGATTGAGGCACGCTGCAGTGGGGGGACTCCGGATTAATTTCGACCACCAGGAGGTTCTTTAACGTGCACCAAATGCACGGTACACGGGCGTCCTTGCATTTCGCTGCCATCGGAATGCGGCCACCGCGGCCGGGATTTGATCCCGCGACCTCGTGCTTAGCAGCTAAGTCACCACGGTGGGCCTTTATTTTTTACACCGCAAGCTGTTATGGGCTCAATCCAATAGCCCTTTGGGGTCGCGATGGGGCCGCGGCCGGCGTCCGCCACGTAAAATCTATCGCGGGAAACGCGAAAAAAGTACCCGATTCCCGCCGGGATCGAGCCCGCGCCCGCTGAGTGGGAGCCGGATACTCTGGCACTGAGCCACGTACGCAAGCGCTTGCTATCGGGCCGAGGAAACCACCCTAAAGCAAACGTAGGGTGAGACGACTCGAACCTCCGCCAGCATGGTAGCGCCATCTTGGTAAGATGCCTGCAAACACAGCGTCCGCAGGCGCAGACGGCGATACGCGATTCAGACGAGGCGCGCAACCAACGCGCTCCCAAGCTGCCGCGCCTCTGCCAGTATGGTGGCGCCATCTAGTTAAGGTGCCTGCAAACGCGGTGCTTGATCGCAGGCTTGATCGGGCTCTGCACACTGCTGTGGAGAGAGCATTAGAAGCCGCAGCTCACCGTCGTTCAGATCGTTCAGATCGTTCTCGTCAATACGAGGCGAAAACACTGGCGCGAAGACCCTATTGTGCGTGGTGCCCAAAATTGGAGCTACACTTGAGCCGCTCCACCAGCTTACGCTGTGACTGTGCTGCGTGTGCCACGCAGGCCTGTGACTTTTTTTTCAGAGTGACGAGTCTACGATTTAACAACAATAAATTGGCCATTAGCCTTCGCTAAGCGGTACCGTGCCGCGGACACTGCAAATGAAATTGTGCGTTGAATCCTTTATAAAAAGAAGCGGTGTAAATGCTGTGCCAAACCACATATGGTTCAATAATATTAGAAAGCTTCTATTGTCGCTCAACCTCGGCGGAATGGACAATTTATTGTTAGGGTCTTTAAAGAATAACTTTGAGCACTTTCATTTCGGATCAAACCAGGTGTTTGTGCATATTGGACAGGATATGTTTCAGGAGCAGGCGGATTTCGCTATGGGTAAGAGGGAGATTTATTCTACTTCCTTTTTCGAGCCCCTCATTTGCAGCAGCGTCCACTGCAGTGTTTTGAGGAATATGGCAGTGTCCTGGCATGCACTGATACACTATAATGTGATTTCTTACAATGGTATTTGTGTGTTCCTTGATGCTTTCATATGCCAAACCAGTATGGAACGTGTTTAGTTGAGTGCTATTTATTTCCGTGAGGGCCCGCTTGGCAATCGCAAAAATAATCAAGTTCTGTGCTATATCCAATGATGCTACAAAGCTCAAAGCGTAGTGGATTGCAAACAGTTCGCTGGCTATAGAAGATGTCATGTGGCATAATCTGAACATTTGTTCTATATTCAGGTCCGGTATAAGGAATGCAGAAGTAATTGAGGGCTTGTTGCAATACGAGAGTGGTGAGGTGATGTTCCTCCTGGTAGGACCACTTGTGTTTGTCCGCGTAGTACACAGAAGACACCGCGAGATGTGTTAACTTGATGCGTTGTAGCAGGCCATGGCTCATAGCCTGCGATAAGTTTGCACTGTCTTTGCCTCACACAGTGCATCGCAACGTGGAAAAAGTGTAACTTTCAATAAATTTTGCGTCTCGAGGTGCCAAAAAAGAGATATCTAATTATAAGGCATCGCGTAGTGAGCGACTCGGGATTAATTTTGTTCACCTGGGTTTCTGTAGCGTGCCAATAAATCTAAGTAAACGAGGGTTCTTGCATTACGCCCCCGTGAAAGTGCAGCCGCCGTTGTAGGCATCGAACCCGCAACCTCGAGCAACGCCATAGCCATTATAATACCGCGTCGGGTACAGAAGTGTTTATTTGTTGGGCGGCCGCTGGCATAGCGTCGTCTTGACACTGCGGTGCTTTAATGCGGCATTGCGCCTGCACGCCCTGCGTCATTTTCCCGCAGGGCACGATGTTTATTTCGACAGAATTAGCAGAAACGTACCATAGCGTACTTTAACTCGCATATATCAACTCAGCCCCCCCCCCCCCCCCCTGTTGCCAAATTTAGTAGTATTGACGAGACCCCAAACGCCGTATGCGTTCTAATGTAGCATTGGCGCTTTCCCGCACTGTGTAGGCGAGCTGGGACGAGGGAAAATCGCTAAAGAAAATCGGTGCGTCGGTGACGGAATTTGCAAGGCTACTGGTACTACCCATTCTTTGCCTCCTATCCTTACTCCCTCTCAGGACTGTTGCACGTGAGTACAAAGGCAAACGGTATAGCTGCTGCAGTGCTTTTGTGGGCAAAGGACATTGCGGCGACTCCCACCGAGCTCCAGAGGGCATTATGGCCAAGGTCCCTAAAACCGAGGAATGCTTTTTGACATCGTCTATCTCTTTTGCCGCATTCCTACCATGTGCTTTCATCCACTTCGTGATGCGGCGTGCAAGACAGCGACAGGCGCAAAACCGGCAGTGGAATAGTCAAAGAAAGAGGCAAGAAATCCTTGCCTTTACAAATGCATCGGAACAGCCAACATTAGCTAGCAATGCAAGCAACACCGTTTGATTCCAAGAGAGAGAGAGAGAGAAACGATGCGTAGAAGAACAGGGATGAACGCCTGGAGAATATCCATGCTCCTTAGGCACATTTTTTCGCAATTATTGGTAAAGAGAGTAAAAAAAAAATATTCGCCAACCGCTGCTCCCAAGCCAACGAGCGTCACGGAAGGCTCATGAGGCCCCCGAGTCGACGCCACTTCCGGATGGTTTTCGCCTCACCTGGTCTTTTACGACGAAAAGTCAAGCAATCATTAGCGCACCCTGCTCATCGCACAATCGAGCAAATAACTTCTGCAGTTTAATTTTGTTATGACGAATTTCCAAAGAACCATAAATCTTCCATTTCCAAAATTATTTCGCTGTGGCATACGATCACCCCGTGACCGAAGTCATTTGGGCGACAGAGAAAGGTGGAAGAGACGCTGGATATACTCAAATAAAGTTTACGAGGTTGCCCTCACGGATAGTAGAAGTGACTCTCTAAAAACCGGGACTCAATTCACAAAGTATATCGTTCACAGGAACTCGTTCCGTTGGACTGCCGTCTTCGGTGATAGTATACTCAGCCCCAGGGCTCACATTCACAAAAAGATTTTGCGCTCGAATTTTTCGCAAAAGCACATTCCGGTGGTCACAGAAGTAATTTGGAGACAGGTTGGAATTTTCACAGACTGTTCCTAAATTTCAGCATTTGGAGGTTTTGTTGGTGTTCGAGCGTCCTACACAATATGCTGAAATAATACAATAATATCGTCTAAATCAATATTCACAACACAAAAAACTATATTACCCCAATTTACCAAAAAATGGAAGATTAGTTATTGACTTCGTCCTCACCCTAGTCACGTTTCCAAGACTTCCTTTTTTTTTTAATCTTCCACAGAATGCGAAATGTGAGCGTCTCACGCGAACAGCTAGCATAGAAGTAGGACTCCGCGCGTTATCGAAGACAAAAGCTATAAAAGTGAGTGTCTACTAAATAAATATTTATCGAAGAAGGAAGCCGAAAGCAAAACACTGTACGAGAAAACGAAAAGAAAGGCATCAAGTGCGAGAATACTGAATATGTGTGCAGGCTTTCAGAGACGTACTCTAATGGTGTGCAGGGACTATAGAAGAGGGCAAATGACAAGCGCTACCGCAGGAATAACGTAGCCCTTTCTCAATCGTATGGGAGCCGTTGACACTGGTATCGCTTCCGTTGCCACAAAAGTATGCACATTTACCTCACCGCATTAATAAATAATAGACGGAATTCGCTGGAGAAGTTCGCACATGAAAGAAAAATATGGGTGGATAGCGTAAATTATCCAGGGAGCAGTTGTATTCAGTGAGATATAGTAGAAGAGAAATGACAAAATATCGTCTGGAATATACGAGCGATGTGACGCTGGACAAACGTGCTCACGTTATCTACGTGGAATAGAACTGCCGAAATTGTTAGTCGAAAAGACGACTCTTTTGCCGAGATAAGGTTAAACACATCAAGATAGTGTAGACAGAAGGTGTATATCCGTCCAAAATTAGTGTCATTGTGGCTGTTGGAATTGCCCGGCACCTTTATATTATATTAAAAAAAATCCAATCCGCAAGACTCCTACGAGATGCTAAAGCGTCCAGACGGAATAAAATGACTTATCGTGAGCGAATCTGTCGATAAGCCATCATGATGAAAGCCACAAATTGGGCTGCAGAAGAAACCCTCCTCCTAGGGAATGGAAATGTATTTAGCTATCGTAATGTTTACAGACTGCCCAAGACAGATATTGCTTTTTGAGGATTTGTTTTTTAATCTTGATCCGTTATATCTCTGCAATAAATTGAAAAAAAATGTTCTTAGGCTGTAGATAATCGATACGTTTATTTATATCTGTTTATGTATATATATGAAAAAGTACCTCAAACCTAAAAGGCACGATACCTGGCTCGAAAGTGGGTTCATTTTATTCTACCTTTTATATGATAGTGGAGAAATGTCGCTAAGCTGTCTGTTCTTGTCTGTTTCAGTCAATAGAGTCAGCGGACAAAAGTACATACGGTTTACTATTATTTATTTCAGTCAATATATTAGGTAAACCTGGAAACAAAAGAGAACAGAAAGCGCATAATAGTCGGTATTGCTTCCTTTCGAATATTTATCACCAGAGTATTGCAGACATTTGTCATACGTATCAAGACAACAAATACTAAGGGCCTAAGGTCTGAGGTTCGTTCTACGTCAGAGAGAGTTACACTACCATCGGTAGAGAGTTCTCCGATGTTCCTTTCCTTTAAAAATGAAAATAAAAAGACATAAAATTAAGCCCAATCAGTACTTACGAGACAGTTGCATTTCAGTAGACTCTCATTTTTATTCCCGTGATAAAAGAAAAAACATGGCAGATGAATGTAGTTTCTCCATTTCTAAAGAATGCCTATTTTTCACATATGGTGCTTGGTACTAAGATACTTAGAGAGTATTTTTTACGAGGTGTCCCAGCTAATGTTCGCCAAACTATAAAAAACTGGTAAAATAGGTAATTTTGAAACCTACGGCGCTCATTCATCAATCCTCTTTCGCAACCACAATATTTTCTTCTACTAATTCTCTCGCTCATTGAGGAACACTATTTACACAGGAAAGGGAAAATTGGCATCCACCCAAATGTAGCACAAAGCCACAAAGGAAACCCAAGGGGTTTCTCAGAAAGAACACTTCGCAGTGGAAGAAAATGTCGTTCTAGTATTTGAACCCGGGACCGACGCCTTTCCGGGGTGGTCGCTCTACATCTTAGATAACCAAGAGGCTAGCGGATGGCCGCGCGAGGGCGAATTAATCGACAACTGGAAACACACGAACACAGAATATGGCGAATAAGTTCTGCGGAGTACTTCCTGCACCTTGCGGGATTCCGCAGAACTAATTGGGCAATATTTACACGTTTTTAATCTTGGTAATTTGGTCGTAAAGTCAACAAGAAAGCTGTTATTACACTCTGAACAATCTCATTCTGTTGTCGTCGCGCTATGCCCCCGATTTTGTTTTTGACAGTTTTACTTGCGGCACTAAAAATACTGGTGGCCTCATCCAATGTTCGTCTTGAGCCCTCCAAAGCACGATCTTTCGGACACGTGACCTCAGCATTTACCCGTAGTTTCGCCGGCGAAGGGGGATCACCATTCACTTCGTTCACAGCATGGCCAAGGAATTTTCCCTCAATCCTGTCTCCGTGCCTTTTCTCTAGCAGTATCGACCGAACACGTGACCTCTGAAATTGAGCGCGTTGGCCGGAATGTTTGTTTCCTGGTAGTTTTAGACGAAAGCTTTCCTGCCTTTTTCCTTCAACATTTCCAATGCAGTTGCTGCTGCTGTAGCTGCCACCGTGTATAGCACACGCATCGGGAAGCGGTTCAGAGTATATGCAGTACAGGAGCATGGAAGAGAGGAAATGCGATGCTTGAGACTCGTTTACACCTTTCTAATGCGTATAGGTGATTCCCCTGTGGAACTCCGTGGGCGTCGCCACAATACTCTCTAGACTGCTCTAACTATCCGTGAGCCCCCGCAAAAGTATTACAGAAACTGGAGAACTTACCTTTGTACTAACGCGCAACAGTCCAGAGGCAAGGTACATAGAACAGTGGAGAGGAGGTAGAGAGAGGAGGCAGATAACGGGTAGAATCGACGCAAACACGTAACGAGTGAATGTACAGTTTTATGGTACCCTTAACGTAACAGCGGGATTAAGGGAAGTAGCGTTCGCCGTGCGCACACAAACTTTGCAGAAAGCGAATTTATTATAGCGTGATAGCGTAGCTTTTGTGCGGGACTCTAATTGCGTCTAGATTTCATATACATAGTGCCCATATGTTCTAGAAATGGTTTCAGGCGCAAAAAATAAGACACGCATAACTGAATAAAAGACACGGACTGACGCACGTAAGTGATTTTATATATTCGCCAAGCTTTGAGTGTGCCTCCGAAAAATGCGAAAAGCAGTGCAGTGACAGCACGACTTTCCATATATGCCAATCCTTCATGAAATCGGCACAACCTTGGCGTTCATCCTCCGAGATTTACCATGTCAGATGCCATATGCCATTGCGCCCTTCTCTGGACTTCGCCATTAAATGGCGCGGCCATCCCGAAAGTTCGTGATCCAGAATGAGATCAGGATTCCTTAAAAGGCGTACTTATAAATGTGGTACTGGGGCAACAAAACTAAGAGGAAAGAAGAAGAGACAGAAAGAGCGCCAACTAGCAACTGAACCTATTACATTGAAACACCCATATTTTAAACACGCAGGATTGACATGCGCAGAACCATGCGCAGAAATGCTATTTTACAAATCACCACGGTGCATCTAAAAATTGGTAATGATTATCGTGCAATGGAACCGACGGGACACTGACGCAAGCATCACCCTTCTTCTTTAGCAAAACGCCTGCAGCAATTCACGTGCCAGCGTTCCCCGACTCTTAGCTAGCAGACGAGTGTCTCCAAACTGCGACTAGCAGCCACACGAAGCAGAATGAAAGGGCAGGTAGGAACCTGTACCGTTTTTAATCCATAATTTGTGCTCCCTTAATCGGTCGTTAGTGCAACATCCAGTTCGGCCAATATATTCTCGGCCGCAATCCTGCGTGTATAAAATACGGGTATTTCTATGTAATAAATTCAGTTGCAAGTTGGCGCTCTTTCTGCCCTTTCTTCTTTCCTCATAGTTTTGTTGCGCCTGAACCACATTTCAAGCATGAACCAACTAGCTCAACATCACATTCTGCGTACTTATAAAGCGAGGTACACCAAGGAAGGATCATGTGGTTGCTTCGGTAAAGCCATGAAAACAACAGAACATGTTTTAGTAGAATGTGAAGATATCTGTCCAGCTGTCGGTTTAAGCTCCTCTGGTCTGCTTGAGGCCATAGGTTTCAGCAATAGCTGGGGGTCCGCAATATAGATTACTCAGTTGCGATTGACAGTTTGGTGGCAGAAAAGTAGGGATACAAAACATAACGGATGCGTACAAAAACAAAGTTCCCAATAGTGGTTCAGAAAGTTTGATGCTGACAATTTCTTTTGTTTTAATTTGACAGCGAAGCTGTGTACCTCGATCTAGTTGGTCGGATAATTGCGTGGCGTAAAGGCAAAACTCCAGGTTGTCAATTGAAGTCAAACGGCATATCTATCTTTGCAATCAGGCATACAACATAGTATATATATATATATATATATATATATGCGGTGGTTGGGCGGTGATTGCTTACAATTGCTATATGGACGCGTGCCCATATTTATCCTTTTCGCGGGTACTGTATTTCACCCACTACCAACTTAATGTCATCGCTCAGCGCAAGAAGCGCCTGCATTATTTGGCGCTTACGAATAGGTTATCGTTGATTTTATCTGTGAAAGTGAAAGCCTCTATATCGTCCGTATCTTTACAGAAACGGTGACAGGAGCAATATGAATCGAGGCCTGACAGTCTCCTGCTCCGTTGAAAGTGTTTGGCAGCAGCGAAAGCTCGCATGTAGCACAAAAGTAAATACAACAACGTCGTTTTAAGATATTGTAACAAAGACAGCATTCTCAAGTAACAGGTTCCGTGACAAATAAACTCCTACATTTTAAATTAATTGCTGCTTCGTGACATGCGAGATATTGTTACTATATTACGTACACTCAATATAAATATAAAGATACATCACAAATTTTCAACATGATAACCAGGGCGAAATCGATACTAAGTAAGATTGTGGCTGCTCTATCGTTAAACAGCATGAATACCTTATCAAAAATATCACAAGTAGCAAGCAACAAATATTAACAATGTAGTAATTAGAGCACACACTAAACATACAATAGGAAGTGAGAATAGTCAAATATATTCGATTTCATTTTCAATTAACAAGACCTTGAAAGATTTCTTAGTAAGCATATTGCACTCCATAGATCCTAGACGATTCAGCAAGGCAGAGAGTTGAAACGTAACATGTTGTCTGCCATAATTGGTTGTCGTCCGTGTAACTGGAATGGTTATTCTTTTTTTTTCTTGGGGGGGGGGGGGTAGGATTGAAGTGCTAAAACCAGTTGTGATTATCAAGCACGCCGTAGTAGATGGCTTCGGAATACTTTTGACCACCAGGGGTTCTTTAACGTGTACTACAACGCAAGTACATGGGTGTTTTGCATTTCGCCTCCATCGAAATGCGGCCGCGGCTGCCGCGATTCAATACCGCGATCTTATGCTCAGCAGCGCAACGCGCGTAAGTCGAATAGCTTTCCTACGTAGTGGATACTGATTTTGCGAGCGATTGTGACCCGTGCACATAAGATAGTTTATTAACTTTATATACTGTAATAACTTATAATAATAAATTTCGGAGGCCTTTAGTAGGTCATGTTTTATAAACAAAGGCTCTGTTCTCAAGTGTTGCGGCCTTCCTCGATAATTCTCGAAAAATCTCAGCACACTCTTTTATAATATAATAAGTTTCTTGAAATGCTGCGTATATGTAGTGCCCCATAGTAATATACAATACCAAAGCCTAGAATAAAATAATGAATAAGATAGCACTCTTTTTATCTAAACACGTATAATGTCACTTATTTTAAACAAACAACTTGTTTTTTGCTAAGCTCCGCTCTAAGGTCCTTCATATCTTCATCATAGGTTCTTTCTAAACCACACCCCAAGAAACTTGTGAGCTTGTACCTTTTCCAGTTCAGCCCCACGAAACTTAACTGTATTTTATAATGACGTGGTTTGTTAACTGGGGCAAATAATATGTACTTAGTTTTGTTAACACTTAACTGCAGCTTATTCATGTAGAACCAATTCTATAGCCGATCTAAATATGTAATAATTCAACTTTGCAATACTGCCGTCGATCTGTCTGCAAAAAACACATTAGTATCATCGGTGTACAATTATTTTTGGGGAAAATGGTATTAGTGCAAGATCAATAATGCCAAGCTTGAACAATAGTGGACCTAATATATGCCTTTGCAGGACACCATTTTGAATTTTTAGTTTCAGTGACTTTACTTCAATGACTGAAACATATTGGTTTCTATGTGTAAAGTAGCTTTGTAATAATTTTAATACAGTACCCTAATCATGTAGCTTATCTAAAGGCACGTCATGATTCACCGAATCAAACGCTTTCCTTAAATCTATTAATAGCCCAATAGTGTATAGCCTTTGTTCAGTTTTCTGTGATTTGATGTTTTTTAGCATTCAGTAGTGCTTGCTCACAAGATCTTCCTTTCCGAAAACCGTACTGTGCATCACACATAATATTGTATTTTGACATGAAACCTTCAATACGGATATTTATGACTGTTTCAAAAACCTTCAATAATACAGGAGTACTGAGATTGGTCGAGAATTACTCGCACTGTGATCTGTTCCGCCTTTATGTATTGGGTATACTCTAGCTATCTCAAGCGCATCAAGAAATATACCGTATTGAAACATCGAGTTAGCAATGTAAGCTACGGGAATAGAAATTATGTCGGCTACACGTTTAACCGGAACTGAAAGGATAACATCAATACCAGAAGCAGTATCACTTTTTAGATTTCTGATTATGTTCACAACTTCACGCATTGTTGTAGGCGAGAACACAAGTGAATTCAGAAGTCCCTTTCTTTCGGTGTTCGGCGCATTTGCCCAAGTAACGCAAAATGTTGCCATAACGTTCTCTGAATGTGCACAAATGTCGGCGTATAACGTTGCCTACATGCTGCTAATGTCCTCTTTTTTGATCGCCACACAACGTTGGGTCGTAACGTTGTGGCAGCGTTGAGCAGCACATTCACGACGTTAACATAACGTTAACAGAACTTCCTGGCAACGTAATGTGGATGTTGCCTTTGTCACTTGAGCTTTCAGGCAACGTACGTATGTGACGTTCAAGCAACACTCAACTGACATTGCAGAATATTTGTAGACATGCATAACGGCAGTGCTGTCAGCATGACACGGCTGACAGCACCGCAAACCCTTAAATTTATATTTGCTTGACAGATAATTTACTCTAGTAGTTTTCATGTTGCATATGCATGAAAATGTGAAACAAGAATTAGTGAAAAACAGCGTTTATTACGTATATATCTTGTGTAGTTTACCAAGATATCTGTGTACCTTACCTTGTGGTACGTGTATAGTGTACCTTACCTTGTGGTAAGGTACACTATACACGTAAAATAATGCTGTTTTCACCAGTTCTTGTTTACATTTTCATGCACATACGACATGAAAACTACTAGAATGCATTATCTGTCAAACAAATATAAATTTAAGGGTTTGCGGTGCTGTCAGCCGTGTAATGCTGACAGCGCTGCTGTACGGGCAGCTCACCTGTCTTGCACTATATATAGTACCAACGCGCCCTAAGCCAGAATCTTTAAAGTGTTTAACATGGTGGTTTGCCTGACTTGTCTTGCTGTTGTCCATAGCACAGCATATAAATGCTAACTGCAAGTAAAAGTGCAGAATGCAAAGCTGCGAAGTGGTTCATAAGAACAATTTTTCATTTTGGCTATAACAGCAAGAGAAGCAGCATGCACGTCCAATGTGCAGAGGTTCTCGTATAAAGGTTCTCGCAGCAGGAAAGTAAATATATTCCACAAATGTTCATTTCCTTAAACATATCATTTAAGCTTAGACCACAGAAAAAAATCAGTCTTTGCTTCCGACTTACTGCTCTAAAAATCATGTGTCGGTAGCTGCATGTGCTTTCAAGAAATTGTATAATAGCCAACATCAGCTGCTAAGACCAAACGCTAGTATGTAGGAATTGTTTGTGCAGGAGGAATGTGGTGGTTGAATATGCACCCATGAATATGCATTGGTCCACCTTAAATAATAGTGAATGCCATAGACAAACTTGGTTATAATCTCAAACCATGCATTTATTTACTGTCTGCTTACATCATCCTGGCAAACAAATGACACATAACAGTAACTTAAACACTGATAACACACTGATAACACACTTAAATATATTTTCTATTAAACATCAAGGTCTTCTATCGCATATTAAGACTCTACTAACAGCTACAACTACAACACAATATATTTTGCTTTCCCATGTAGGTCAGACTTCGAAATCTTTTGCTTTGTGTCGAGTTCCCTTATTTCAATGGCAGAACACAATTTATACTTCTTAATAACAGCACAAATACTGTCCTCCATCACTTTGTAATGTAAAACACAACACAGTAACACTGCGGTTGGATACTATCTCCTGCCAAGCATCCAGCCGGTCTTTTTGCCTAAGCTTGCAGACATGGCAGCAAGTGTGAAGTAGTCAACACAGCCCAAGGCGTAGAGTAACAGAAAGTCATCCAAGCACTGACTGCCAGCCATCACTTTTGCAGAGGATGGCCAGCAGCACAAGTGATGCACACATGCCTCCCTCGGTAGCTTCACTTGCATCCAGACCTCACTGGTTTCCAAGTCAATAATGCGGTAACCTGCAGAGACATCAATTACATCAAACTATAAAGTGCCATCTGAAACACTGAAGTAAGCCATGTTTACTGTGAAAACAGGCTATAAAAATGCTTACAAACAACTTAAGCTTCGCATAACTGTGAAACAAACAATAGTGACTTTACACAGGAGAATAATGCAAAACATCAAAAAGCAAATTTCAGTAAAACCTAACCATTATAGCTATAAGTTTGGACACAAGTGCAAGGAAAGCACAATAAACAATACCCACAACTTCCTTTATTGCGCTAAGCAGTTAAGACGTTAGTATCAACGTATTCCTTTAACATAAAGCTTCCTTGCAATGCCACGGCTGCTTGTTACATCCAGTTCAGTCTTTGAAGAAAAAAATTAACAAATGATGTGAATGCTCTACCACGGTACCAAAACCACATTTCATTCGTGATGAAAGAAAGTTCCAATGAGTTAGTGATAAATTTGACTTGTTGGTACAACATATTGGTGAATTGCAGCACAGATATTGACGACAGAAAAGACGAAACAATAGACGTGTGCTGACTTCCAACAAAAAGCTTTATTTTCAGCGACCCATGTTTATAGCCGTCACTCATCACATTGCACACGTGCAATTCACACCCTTAGGTAGGTCAACTCTGTCTGATAAGTGTACAGATGCTGACACACATAGAGCCAAGTCGTGCAATCTTTTCAGCTTCAATAATTTCACGTGTTAGTTGATCACCGCTACTGCTGACAACAGTACACCGAGCAAACAATGGTTCACTGGCACATGAACTGCAACAACATGCAAGCCAACTGTCATGCACGTTTTTCTTGACATTATAGAGTGTTCTCTCAGCTGGTCATTGATACAGCGTCCTGTTTGGCCTATGTACTGTTTACCACAAGAAAGAGGGGTACAGTAATTCATGTTGCTAACATAGGTGACGAACGGATTTTTGTGCTTTTTGTTACACTTGTGTGCTGCCCTGAAACATTTCCTTTGATTACACAACTTTATAAGCTTCTGAGGTGCAAAGAAGACAACTTTAACTTTGGAACGATCTGCAGTTTTCACGATATTGTGAGACAGCTTATGAATGTATGGTATGACAGCCACTTTAAGTCGGTCAGATACTGGAGTGATCACATGGCAACCACTCGGTGCATGCGCTTTTCAGAGTAGAGGTCATGTGGTCACTGCATCTGACAGACATAAAACTGGCCGTCATACCCTACATTCATAAGCTCTCACAATATCAAGAAAATTGCATATCATTCTAAAGTTGTGTAATCAAAGGCAATGTCACAGCACGCCACACATATGCAACAAAACACCAAATTCCGTTTGTCACCTGTGTTAGCAATGTGGTTTATTGTATCCCCCTTGTGGTAAACAGTATATAGGTCAAATGGGACACTGCATCAATCACCGGCTGAGCGAACACTCATACAATGTCAAGAAAAATGTGCGTGACAGTAGGCTTGAATGTCATCGCAGTTCGCGTGACTGTGAACCGTCGTTTGCTCAGTGTACCGTTTCCAGCAGAAGCGGTGATCAACTAACACGTAAAATAATTGAGGCTGAAAAGATTTCGCGACTTGGCTCTGTGTGTATCAGCACACCTTCTGTACACTTGTCAGACAGTTTACTTTCTTCCTAAGGGTGCGAATTGCGCATGTGCAATGCAGTGACTGACAGCTATAAACATGGGCTAGCAAAAATAAAGCTTTTTGTTAAAGAGTTGCCGCATGTCTCTCGTCTTAACTCTTGTGTTGTTGCCTACATCTGCACAGCAATTCAGTGCCTGAACGACCAGCTACAACTACGCTACAGGTGTTGCATATCGGGAGAAGGGTTGAATATTGCTCTACACTGCAAAAGTTGCCGTTGCTATCCGCGGATGACGAATACGGAAGTTCTGGCCTTGAAAAAACCAAATTAGAACGCGAGCTTTTGGAAGCGGTGTTAATCGAAAATTCTGGACCTGATAAGTAGGTTAGCGCCACTTCACAGGCACTTTTAAACAAAGAAATGCAACTCATGAGTAGCCACAAATAAGCTGGTTTGTTAATTCTGCTTTTGTTTCTTCTTAGGCTACCTAAACGCGAAAAACTTTGTCACTCGATTCAACCGCTCGGCCAAAACCAAGCATGAGAAGATGATTTTTTTCTCCTCAGGGGTACCACATTTCGAAAGATATGCATCAAATGCATCTGAAAAGTTAATCATTTCGGTGCAATACATGCATTGTTACAAACATTACAAAAACTTGGAAAAATGTGAATGATACTTACTACCCACAGCTTCCAATTTATCGGGGCTCAATGTCGGCTTCTCAACAGCATTGCCGTCCTTCAAGCACCGACAAGGAGCCCCTGTGATACTCCTACACCGAGCGCCAGGGCTCCCCACATCAGTTATGTCAGTTTTTTGCAGAACAGGGAATCCCGGCGATGGCACTGGAGCAGGCCCCAGTTATCGTTGCCAATGTATACAACATTTCCTAGGTGTACCTGCAATAAAAGATGGCAGAGACACATTAAGACAGCTTGCGTGTGGGAACGTGAAAGCACCTTTAGTCAACCAAATGGCTGCAATGTGACGTGCACAGTGTGACACGCACTAGGCACACCTTAAGTCAGCCAGAACCAAAGAGCTGCCGTGGCGTAAGGGAAGCGTGCTCCTTTCACACTCCAGGTTCTATTCCTACCCAGTCTGCACAACTTTCTTATTAAAGCAATTAATTTGCTTTGTTTACATGAACCTACCTAAATTTCACATTACTCCAAGCGTTTTGATGTGCTTTTATTGCTTGTGCAATAGGCCATCGGTTTTATGTCAATAAGTGCTGGTAGCAAAAAGAAATATGTCTAACCGTGCGATAAATGTAACCGGAAATGGCAGGTACGTCCAGTGGCATTAGTGTGGGGGCTGCACACAAAATTATATAGCTTACCCTGTTTCAAATTTATTTTAAAGAGCAGTTTCAGTGAGCCCAAGTAGAGTCTTTCAGCTTTTTGCAGTGCAGAAACATGTACAGTTTGTGCCAGCCAACCAGATGAAGAGCTCTCCTAGTAACTGTCTCTAATCACCCTCTCAGCAATTAGTGGTAGCCAAAGTATAGCTTGTATCTCTACAACTGACACATGTCCCATTTCCTTAATGTGGTATTCGTCACTGATTTTGATGGTCAATTGGTTGCCATAGAGGAACAATCGAAATTTGGTGCGCAGCACCAGTCGTGTCAGTGCATTGTCAAGTGGCACGAACATATTTCTCCCTTGAGTGAATTATGGTGCTCTCCTGGGCACATGTTGAGGCACCAGCCAGTCTGCCCCATGTACATTTGACTGAATATATACATGATCAAAGGAACAGACTATGCTACCCCTGACGAACACAAGACAAATTGGGTTGCATCTTTACCTCAGCAAGCCTCAATTCTCATGTGGACTGCTATGCACGCACATTTCCAGCGAAAAATAAAGTAGGCAGGATATGCACGACAGTTCACAAGTGAATTCAGAAAGGCGAGCAGGCAAGGGAGGTTTGCTTGGTTAAAGATACCACCAAATTTGTCTAGTGTGTATGAGAGGCAGCTCACTGTATTTTTTTCACAACTGGTCAAATGTACACAGAGCAGACTGGCCGGTAACTAAATGTGCCAAATAAGTTCCCATATTTCACTCAAGAGACCAGCTTGCTCATCTAGTTTGGCCGTGCATTGCCGCGATAGGACTTCAGGCTGAATTAAGATCATCTGTTTTCACCTACGGTGAAAAATTGACACGAGAGATCAGTGAGGCATACCACATAAAAAAGACATGCGAGCCAGACCCCATGATCAATTCATGAAATAAAAGGCGTCCTTTCTGGATGACAAGTGATTGAAGTTAGTCTGCGCCCATATTTACTTTCCTTTTTACACAAATATCATTTATTGTGATTTTATGCCTTTATATTACAACTTACGCCTTCCCTCTGAACGATATTGTGCACAACATAAGCACACATCCAGTGTTGCTATTTTTAATCCTTCCATCAAAATAAATGGTCAGTTAGCAGCAGTCATGTTGTATGGTACCCTTTTCCTCCCCATATAAATTCTATCCTGAAAAGTTACATGAACTGACCGGCAAAGTCATACGTACACTACAAATTTCACCTAGCAAACACGGCTGGTTCTTAGAAAATGCACAAATACGGTGATAGGTATCTGTTGGCATACTGTAGCAATAGTAAGTGCCAGTTAGCTTCAACACTAGACAGTTTTAGTATAGCATATGCAACTAATAGCGTACGCCTATACGCTATAGTACAGTGTACGCTAAACAGCACACATTTATTAGTTTTAGTTGGCCTGCGAGATCTTCCGATCTCAGAGGCCATATGCCATCGTCGCACCTATCTCTCGACTTCACTGACAGGTGGCACTGATATATGTCGGTTTCCCTCGTTAGGCTACGTGTCGTTCGAAATGAGAAGCGATCTCGAAAACTCCACAAGGTTAACCATATTACACTGTTGTCAAAGCGGCCTGACGGTAAGCGAAAGTTGCTTACACAGTCATTTTCTACGAACGAAGCGAATTCTGCAAAAGCCACGCCAAATTCAATTCGAAGTGGGCAGCGGGGACCACCGCCATGTCTAACGTAAACTACGCAAACCACGCACAGACGGTAATGCTAAATCTGAGAAATAGCATGCATACGCTAGAGGTCGGATAGCGTTCTGCACATGCGCAGTGATGACCCACTATTTTATATCGTACGCAATGACATAGCGTACGCTAAACTAAAACTGTCTACTGCTGCAATACTTCAGCTGTCAGGCATCTACAGTGCTTATGACACCACAGAAGTGTAAGTGCACAACAAAAACAAGTGGCGCATCAACCATAAATTTGACTTGAGAGTAGTGACAACATAGACCGTTTCGTGTAGCTAAAACACTAGCCAATATGTAGAAAGTATATGCACAAGTATACATACCTATAGATATTTGCCTACCTAACTTAAAACTATAAGAGTTGCAGTGCATATGATGCTTATTCTAGACACTGGTATTTTTGACAAAAATACTCTTAGAATCAGATATAATGCTTTTTCAATTCATCCAGCCAGTAAATGAAGTCGTACACATATCACTATAATTTGGACTTGCAGGTTGAACATATTCTGACCTGAGCAGCGCCAAGCAGAATGAATAGACCGAATGCCCACTGTGCTGACCAAATACACAGGATGAAACAGAAAATATGGAAAGGGACCCCAAAGTATTAGAAATACTTCTTGACAGCTGTAGAATTAGGGCTTGTTGGTTGATTGTCACTATTAAAATTACACTAAAGCCAATAAGACTGTTCTGTATGGTGTAGTTGAAATCAAATTCATTTGACAAGCAACATTGCAATAACCAGCAAACATGGCAAGAGCAAGCAGACATGTGCGAAATAGTGTGCTTTTTTAATAATAGAGCATCAATACAATGAACTACCTACCAGTTAGCTATGTGTTCTATGCTGTATTGACTTGAAAAAAAGAGAAAAATAATGTAACTGGACATAGACTCGCAACTCCTACAATGCCTACTTGCATGAATAGGGATAGCTTGCCAAGAATATTAAAAAATGGGAGAGAAAAAAGCAGGCTTACTAGAAAACACTTCAGAACTGTAGTAACTGCAGCACAGTGAATACTGGCCTTAATGTATCATTTCAAGAAGTTTGAGCTCATCAAATGTGTATTTTCCAGTGGCAGTTATTCTTGGAACAAGACAGAAATAATCGTGAATATGAATGTTAAACAATGGTAAGCACACTGTGTGCTTACACCTATGACATATCTGGCCCATTACACTTTGAATTCTTATATACGCAGAAGCTGCACAAGAGTGTAGTGTAAACACTAAAAATTCGGAAATAAAATCCTACAGCATAGGAAACAGTTTCAAAACAAGAAAACGAAAATGAAAAGTAATAAATAGTGTGTACTAAGCAAAATTAAAATGTAACTTGCAGCCAAGCGATTGATGCAAGAAAAAATACTTAACATCAGGACATGTTAGGTCTACTTTTATATAGAACACAATAAGGTGTGCATAACAGCTATGAACACAAATAAACAGCAAGTTGCATAAATATTTGGCCTATTTAGTAAGCTGTGTTGACTAATGTCGATTAACTTATCCACAAATGATACCAAGATGCTACTTTTTGGAACACGTACACTACATACATACCTGACCCGACCATCCAGATTATACGTTGCACTACGGCAGGCATAGCCAAGGGGTCTGGTGGCTCCTCCGTTATGTAGGCACTGTTAGGGGTCATAGCCTCGCCACTATAAAATAAGTTCTGTGTTAACTTATAGCAGTGGCACACAGCTTTATAAAGCTGTCAAATTGTCTAGACATGCATGGAGCATCTAAATATAGTCACGAAAACAATGTTTGCATTATTGCAGGGTGGCAACAGAGCACAAAGTAGAAGTCACTGATGAATGTCTTGATAATGGGGACCCTTTGATCACAGTAAAATTATTGACACGCAGCAGCACATAGCAAAGAAATGTTTGTTTACAAAACAATTCATTTTTTTTTCATGACTCAGTTTAACTTTCCCCTGTCATGTTTAGTTACGTATAAGGTATGTCAAAACATCTTGTCTAAAAAGGGAAGTTGGACTAGTAGCAAGCTGTGATTGCTTAAATTTTTTTTCTCTAAAGCTGCCGTAAACCGAAAACTTCGTAAGCAGATATTATTTACAACGTTGAGGCAAGGAAACATGGCAAGGAAACAAGTTTCCTTGGACAAGTAGATATGAAACAAGTTTCCTTGGACAAGTAGATATGAAACAAGTTTCCTTGGACAAGTAGATATGAAACAAGTTTCCTTGCCATGTAAGCAAGGAAACGTCATTGCAATAAGAATCGGTAAAGAGGCAAATGAGTCATTATGCAACTTCAGGAGAAAAGCGGGAGCTCACGCGCCGCACGCACATGATGAACACGATTATTTTCGAACGTTATATTTCTCATCGGAAGAAAACGTTTATCAAGATTTTCAATTTCACATCGAAGCAATAAACTTGCGTAACTAAGCGCTGACAACCAGCGTTCAGCAAGCATCAGCACAGGTATCACTGTTGTCGCGGGACTTCTATTTCATACGCTCGCGCACGCTATGCGCACACGAGAAGCTCACACAACACGCGCGTAGTTAGCCAGCACGATTACTTACCTTTTGAATGGTACGACGCGGTCGCGAAGCACTCTCCAAGTTGCCGGTGCTGCGTCGACGATGTTACTCCCCGCATACATGCCGCTGCGTAGTGGACGAGCTGAGGCGCGCTAACACACATTCTTTGCGACGTCCACCCAACTTTCCAGAACGAGAACAAAGAAACCGCACTCCACGGCATAAAATCGTTGGGCCACATTTGCCTGGCGCGCCACGCATACGGCGAGTTTGCAACGTGACACAAGGTATCTTCAGGCACTTCTGTGCACGCTAACTGCGACCTACTTCATAACAGCAAACACAAAAACACACGATCAAGCAAACGCGACGCTCGTAGCACCCCGCACATACGACCGCCATCACAGAACACGGAGGAAAAACAATAGCGCCACCTGCATACTTGTGAGAATGTTGTGGCCTCTGTGATGACAAAAATATTAACCAGTACACTCGCATACTAAAATTTTGTGCCGGGTTACACACAACTACGTATAGATGTTGCGAGACAAAATAACTGTAGAACAATCTATATTTTACACTATAGTTTGGCGTAGAAAGAAATTCTAAAACGTATTTTACCTTTGAATTGCTTCCGCCATCTGCAGCCAGCATAAGCATGGCCTTCGAGATCAGCTTCGGTTATCCTTATCAAGCCGTCGCTGTGGCCTGATTTGAACGGTTTGGGCTGTCTCGAAGCTGTCTCGAAGCCAATCCATGACGTTTAGCGATGCTGCCTACTTTTCCTACGCCGTCACTTAGTTTTAGATAACTTTCTGATGTCGTGAACATGAATTGTTGCCTCAGGAATTGTTGACACGATATCGGAGGTACAGATGTGCAGTGTTCGATGTTTTCGTGTGCGTTGTAACTGTTTCAGGTGGAAAGGATCAAATCCACGAGGGTTGATAGCTCGTGTGGCGCAGGTTACACCCGTATCGTCCGCATTTCCTTTCGTGTCGGTGTGTTGAATGTGCGCGGGTTTTGCTCCTGTCGTCCGTACCTTCTGTGTTTATCGTGCGGCTCGCGAAGATTCCTCCTAAAAAAACATGTCTGCTGCGTGCATGTGTCCTGTGTGGTGTGTGAAACAAATGTGCGCTGGTGTACGGTGTGTTTGCAGCCCTATTGGTGGCTTATAGTCCTTTGCTCTAGTGCCGTTTCTATGCTGTAAACTATACTTGAACTGAAAAAAATGCACTGTTTTTTATATGGACAAGTAGATATGATCTGTGTGTATCCACTGTGCAGTGTGCATGTGTTCGTCATTTTTATGCAGCTCGTATCATGGGGCTTGTGCCTATTCATGATGGCCCTTGCTTAATGTTTCCACTTTTAGGGGCATGTGGCGTGCAAGCAGTCACAAAGTCTTGTGCATTTGGTGTGGAAGAAGGGAATACTTTTATGCGTAACTTTGTCTACTATAGGTGAACCGTTGCAACAATTAGCATTTTTTCCATGTGAATGCTTCTGCCATTTGATATAATTTGTAGCAGATCTTATCTGTGGAGAAGCATAATAAACATAATTTAACATGGTGTTCCTTAGAAGATATTAATTACTGCATAACCACTGTACATCTCCATACCTCACTGTATGATAAAGATGAATGTTCAGTTGAAAATTACAATATCTTATAGTTGCATGAACGTATACATGCGAAATGCTACAGCAGCCTGGCATCACATTAATGTCAATATTGGTGACATCCGGCAACGTTCTGGGAACGTGCTGTTTTGTAACGTTGCTACATTGATACCATTTACACGTTAAATTGATGTTTACACGCAACGTTGACACAACGTGGGTGTCAGGACGTTGCTGTGACATTTATTTATGACATCACTTGAACGTACAGCTGGCAACGTACATTCAACGTTGAGGTTGGCTGTTTAACGTTGCCTGACATTTGTTACAATCAGGCAACGTTTACGCTACGTTCTGTGTTACTTGGGTGATAGGTGGCCAGGTAGTGTATATTCTCCACTACGTATAAATTGAGCATTTGGTGCTGTAGCAGGTTGTTCATTATGTAGAGTACCCTGAGCTGTCGTTATATTTATGTCGTTACTAGTTTGTTTCCTATTAGTTATATCATGTACAGCCTGCCATACCTTCCTTGAACTAGCTGAAATCCGAATAAATAACTTTTCATAATACTGTAGTCTTGAACGTTTTAAATGAGTATTAAGCTTATTTTAATAGTCTTTAAACTCGGCAAGTTTAGTCAGATCTCTACGAAGGTGTGGTATAATTTGTTTTTGGTCTAGATTCTGCTCAAAAGCAAAACAGTAACCCACGGATATCTGTTCTTGTTTTTACGATTCCTACTGTATTTAAGAGGAAAAGCCAGGTCGTAGCAATACTCAAAGCTTTCATGAAAATAATTGTACGCTTTATTTGGGTCCGTAGTTGTCATCACCAATTCCCAGTTTAATTTTGCAATCAGTGAGCGGAACGTTTCCAGTGACTGTGAATTGACGCTCCGATAAGGCGAAGCAGATATTTTAGTGTCCTGAGCTTTTACCACCAGCAGGGGATGGGGGGGGGGGGGGGGGGACGAAGCCTGGCAGATGATCACTAATATTTGGCGTCAGCAGACCAGCAGTAGCATCCTGGCCGAAGATATTTGTAATGCAAACCTCAAGCAACGTTGCATTCTCCCGTGATCTGCGTCGATAAGTTGATACGATTTTCACGTGCGTATGATTTTATTATATTCTTAAATTCTCTTGTGCTTACAGCGTTTCCAAGCATGTTAATATTCACATCCCCAGTAATGAAACCATAGAACCACTGCAACTAAAAAATTAAGAGATCTTGTGCAAAATTAAGAAAATGTCTCTTGCTGCCCCAGCGCAGCCTATAGAAAACACAGAAGTACCCGCATTTTGTATGAATAACAAGACATTCTACATTTTCATTCATGACTGTATATTAGTGTAGTACTTCATACTGGATACACCTTTTGGCATACATGGCAAGACCGCCACCGCGACAGCAGTTCCTTATTTGTTCTTCATATGTATATCCATCAAATTGTGGTGGACTATCGCGTTCAGTAAGCCACGTTTCTGAGAAACAAAATGTCAAATTTGCATTTGATGTTCTCAAGCGCCTCTTTCAGTTTTTCTTGCTTATTTTTCATACTTCGTGCGTTTAAGTGAAACACGGACATTCAGTTTTTATAAGTTATATCACCATAATATGCATTAAATGATTCATAATCATGATAAGAGCCGACATTAATGCCGAGTGCCATCATGTTTATATCTCCGCTACTAATAGATGAACCGAAAGTAGTCATCGGGTAGAGTCATCCTTGTTAATTATAGTGCTTAAAAAGTGCAAGGAAACTGGATGAGGTGCTTCACAGTTTACATTAAGTCCTCCAAATCGCGCTTCCTTCGAATAACCACTGCACGTTCACCATTTTTCTTTCGCACTAACACCTTACCATTCACATGCCAGACAAACGCATATCCAGCGCTGCTTGCCCAATCCTTAGTTGTAAATAGAAGTTCATGGTAAAGTCGAGTCCTATTGTTGCAGATGTACACACTGCCACTTTTTTTCGTTAACAATTTTTTCTTTGCAAGCCAGGAATGATGCTGTTCCTGTGTTGCAAAGCGATATATGACCCCACGCGTCTTTCCCGGCTTCGCTGCAAGTCTGTGCACAGATTGACTGAATAGATTAAGAAACAATGAAACCACCCACGTCACCAAAATTAGGCAAACGTCGGCAAGCAAAACAACACAACATGTGAGGGGGGCGTATTGTAACAGGTGAACTTTACGAGCGCACCTTTCTGCACACTTCAAGAGCTGCATTGCATTGCAAGTGATAGCGGCTTCAACGCCCGTCGCTATCGGTGGGCGCTCTTACGGTGGGCGCTGAAAAAAGGTATTTATTGATAATGATCAAGTAAAACAGAATTCTCTCTTCTTTTCTCGCCATGCGTATATAAAATTGATTAGGAACTTTATTTTCGTTGAATGAGTCTAACTGTGTCTCTCTTTATTTATAAAAATATTTTTTCTTTCCCAATGTTTGTTCCCTCCAAACATAGTCGCGCTTCAATCGCTGCTCCCATAACCACCCTTGCTGATGTCGATGACAATGCGTTCTGAACCGCTTTTCGCCCGAGAGAGAGAGAGAGAGAGAAAACTTTATTATGATGAGGCACGGAGAAGCGTCGATCTCCGATCTTTTCGCCCGAAGCTTCGCGACCTATGTGAATCGACCTTGCTCGTTCAGCCTTGTGCTGACCACTAGGTTGCTTACGTAAGCGATGCAGTGGGCGATTGGGCTGACCAGATAAGCTTTTCAGTTGTAGTGAAAAAACAGCTTCATGGCCTTGCAGACAGGTACGGCAGGTAGGACAGCACACAGCAATGCGTCTCCAGGAAGCAGACAGGTAATGTTCAACAGCTATAAGTACAGTAAGAATAATTCAGACGACGTGTCTACCGCCACTGCGCTGCCGCCAAATTCCAAGCACCGCTCGTTCAGGCTTGTGCTGACCGCTCGGTTGCTTGAGTCAGGCGATGCAGTGGACGATTGGGCTGACCAGGTAAGCTTTTCCGTTGTAGTGAAAAAACAGCTTCACGGCCTTGCAAACAGATAAGGCAGGTAAGACAGCACAGAGCGATGTGTCTCCAAGAAGCAGGCAGGTAATGTTGAAGAGCTGTAAGTAGAGTAAGATGAATTCAGACGACCTGTCTATTGCCGCTGCCGACAAATGCAAAGCAACGCCCGGTTCAGCCTTGTGCTGGCTGCTTGGTCGCTTGCGTCCGGTGATGCAGTGGGCGATTGGGCTGACCGGATAAGCTTTTTAGTCGTAGTGGAAGAATAGCTTCACGTCCTTGTAGACAGATACGGCAGGTAGGACAGCACAGAGCGATGCGTCTCCAGGAAGCAGACCGGTAATGTTGAACATTTACTGACCTGAAAGGTGTAGCGAAGAAAGACGCTAGTGGGTCCAGCTCTAGTGGGCCCAGACGCTAGTGGGTCCAGCGCTTTTGCTCGGGAGTGATAGTCTGAAGGTCGATCGAAGAAACAGCAAGCTGGGATAGTGTGCAGCAGGTATTGTCCTCAAGCAAGGGAGAGCGTGATAGGGCGTCGGCGTCAGAATGTTGGCGTCCGTGGTGGTACAAAACGCGGATATCGTAGTCCTGCAGGCGAAGTGCCCAGCGGGCAAGACGACCTGAAGGATCCTTCAACGATGACAGCCAACATAGTGCACGGTGGTCCGTGTCGAAATCAAATGGGCGGCCATACAAATAAGGCCGGAACTTAGTAAGAGCCCAGATCATCGCCAGACTTCTCCGTGAGAGAGTAATTGGTCTCGGCTTTCGTAAGGGTGCGACTGGCATTATAGGCCACGACATATTCAGGAAAGCCAGGTTTGCGCTGCGCAAGGACAGCGCTGAGGCCAACACCGCTGGCACCTGTCTGTACCTCTGTAGGGGCCGTCGGGTCGTAGTGGCGCAAAATTGGGGGAGTCGTCAGCAAACTATGGAGTTGTGCGAACGCTTCCTCGCACTCTGACGACCAGGAATGAAGGGGTACGTTGCTTCCAACGAGCTTCGTCAGAGGGGATATGATGGCGGCGGAATTTCAAATGAAGCGTCTGAAGTAGGAACACAAACCTACAAAACTTCGCAGTTCTTTGATGGACGTAGGTTTAGGGAATTCGGCGACGGCACGAAGCTTGGCTGGATCGGGGAGAATTCCATCCTTGGAAACGACGTAACCCAGTATCGTCAGCCGCCGCGCTGCGAATCGGCACATCCTTAAATTTAGTTGTTGGCCGGCGTTTCTCAAACACGTCAAAACACGCCGGAGGCATTCAAGGTGCGTGGAGAAGTCCGGAGCAAAAACAGCGACGTCATCAAGGTAGCTCAAGCACGTGTGCCATTTCAAGCCACGCAGAACGGTATCCATCATGCGCTCAAAAGTTGCTGGTGCATTACAAAGTCCAAACGGCATGACGTTAAATTCAAATAAGCCGTCGGGCGTGACAAAGGCTGTCTTCGGTCGATCGTCATCTGCCATAGGTACTTGCCAATACCCGGAGCGCATATCGAGAGATGAAAAAAAGTGTGCTCCTTGTAGGCTGTCAATAGCGTCGTCGATTCGCGGAAGCGGGTAAACGTCCTTACGAGTGATCTTGTTGAGGCGCCGTTTCTTCATAACAAGGACGACGGGAGATGCCCATGGATTGTGGGAAGGTCGGATCACTGCGCGGCGGAGCATATCGGCCACTTGTTCATTAATCACGCGACGTTCTGTAGGCGATACACGATATGGGCGTTGCCGCAATGGCGATTGGGAGCCAGTATCGATGTAGTGCGTAACAGTGGACGTCCGGCTCAGAGAAGGTTGCCCGACGTCGAAAGAAGTGCGAAATTCTTGTAAGATGCACAGAAGCTGTGATCGCTGGCCCGGTGTAAGGTCATCTGTAATAGAAGAATCGAACACATTTATGGGCAATGGGTGAGCCGTAGAAATCAAGCCGAGCGTACTGGAACGGGCACAGTATGTGTCTTAGAGAACGTCCATAATTTGTACGTCTTCGATAGCTTCGACACTGCCCAGACATTCTTCGCGGAGAAACAGCACAGGGTACGGGAACGGGTTACAAATAAATATAGCACTCGAGCCCTGTGTGATGTTCACCGTCGCAAAAGGTAGCAGTAGACATTTTCGAGTGGAAAAGCGGCCTAACGAAAAAGTAGTGCGACGGCGACGGAGAGGCTGCTGCAATACATAGAGACAACCACTGACCAGTTAGGAGGAACGGTGGTGTTTTTTCTGACGATCAGTTTGTTCGGAAGAGAAGCATTGTCGGCGAGTGTCAAATCGGAGAGCGGCGACAGTTCTAGTTCGGCCTGTGCGCAATGATTGACGGCGTTGTGGCGGGAGAGAAAATCCCATCCGAGGATAACGTCATGGGAGCACGACGATTACAATAAATTCGATGGCGTATACAACGTCCTCAATGACAACACGAGCTGTGCACGCCGCTAACGAGTGAATACGCTGTGCGCCGGCTGTGCGGAGGAATAGTCCAGTAAGGGGCATCGTGACTTTCAGAATCAAGCGATAAAGTTTTGCGTCCTTAACTGACACGGCGGCTCCGGTGTCCACGAGTGCAGATGTGTGAACACCATCAACAAACACGTCTATCACATTCGTCGGGCTACCCTGAGGACTTTCGCGTTTCGCCGGCGTCGCAGCTCTTGCCTCGTGGACTGCGACGATTAGTTTTCCTCTTCCCGAGCTGCGGGACAGGGCCGCATCGGTGATAGCGAGCGTCAGCGTTGAGAAGGTGAGCGGCGGGTATTGGGCGTTGGGCGGAACGTCGGTGACGATGCCGAAGGGTCGTCGTAATACGGGCGGGGAGAACCGACCTTATTACTTGGCGCTTATGTTGGAGCGCTAGGTGACTGCACGCGATTACAGTAGCGTGCGACGTGACCTGCGTAGCCGCACGCAAAACAGATAGGCCGGTTGTCAGATGTACGCCACCGATTCGCTGTGGTGGGCCCTGTCCATGTAGGAGGACGCGTTGTGCGGGGCGGCTGGTGATATTGTTGCATGGCGGGCTGTGGTCGGGGCACAGTCAAGACGTCGGCGTAAGTGAGAGGCCCACCTTGGGGGAAGGGTAGGGGCCTGGCGACGACTTCAGCGTAGCGGAGAGGTGCGGCCGGAGGAACATGTTGATGGCACTCAGTCAAAATCTCGTTGAGTTCGTGCACGATGGTGCGGCGGAGCGGGGGTTCAAAACTTGACGTTGGCTCTTGTACCGGTGGCGGTTGTGCAAAGGCCATCAAGGAGAGCTGGCGCGCAATTTTCTGGCGCACAAAAGCCTTCATTTCCGCCATCTACGCTGACTGATCAGAAATGGCCGTCAAGCCATATATGTGTTCGTCGCGCGATGTAGGGCGACAGGTCAATGGCCGCTGCCTGCGTAGGTCCTCGTAACTTTGGCACAGTGTAATTATCTCTGCCACAGTGCAAGGACTTTTCGCAAGCAGCATGTTGAAGGCATCGTCTTCTATGCCTTTCATAACATTCCTGATCTTATCAGACTCCGACATAGTCACGTTGACTTTCTTGCATAAGTCCAGGATGTCTTCCATGTAACTTGTGAAGAATTCCCCTACTTGCTGAGCTCGTTTCCGCAAACGCTGTTCGGTGCGCAGCTTACGAACAGCAGGGCGACCAAAAACATCGACTAAAGACGTCTTGAAGTCTGACCACCTAGGAAAATCCGTTTCATGGTTGTTGTACCAAACGCTGGGCACACCCGCGAGGTAGAAGAGTACGTTGCTGAGCTTAGCCGCTTCGTCCCATTTATTGTGGGCGCTTACCCGCTCGTAGGTCGTAAGCCAATCCTCAACTTCGGTGTCATCCGCGCCTGTGAAGATAGCAGGGTCCCTGTGGCGAGGCACACCAGAGCACGGTGCCGGTGCAGGGGGGGGGGGGGGGGGGCACTTGCTGGGAGGTAAGTACAGTAAGAAGAATTCACACGACGTGTCTACCACCACTGCCGCCAACAAAAAAAAAAGATCTGTTGCGTCTGTCGTCGCCGAATCGTGTGTAATCTAAGTGTATATGCGACGCGAATTCTGAAGTATTTTCTGGAAGACACGCGGGCACCAGCGATTACGCTGGAACCTTCGACAAGTCATGTATAAAAGCCGATTCGCTTGACCCACAGCTCATATTTTGATTATCGCCGACTTTGCTCACCGCTATCATTGTGCTTTGAGTGCAGCCTGTTTTTCTGGGCACAAGTTCACCCAATAAAGAGTTAGTTACATGATCCGCAGGTGCTCCTCACGTTCCCTACAATGTGACATTATACTGCCCCGAAGTAGCAATTGCTCAAAACTAATAGATTACATTAACGTTACTTTCCTCGATCCATTTATTAACATTTCACTATTACAGTAAATAGAATGAACTGCCGGCTCTTTCAATAGCTCCTTTGTAGCCCTTCACACGTTGTTTATGTTCATTAGGAATTGATTTGAAAATTTCTTCTCCGTAATGTTTCATAGTTTTCTTGGGAAGACATTTGCAATGACACTGACAACTCGCTCTATTTGCGCACTGGCAAGTAGGGCTGTGTTGTAACGTACGAACACATTTCTAACAAAATTGTAGTTTTTCAATGACGTGATACTAGTGTCTGGATCCTCTGCAAAGCCACATTCAAGGGCTTCAAAGAGAGAGAGAGGGAAAAATTATTACATGAAAATTGAGAGGTGGGACATACATGAGAGGTGTAAAAATCTGCAGGCCCACAATGTTCAGGTGATCGAGGCATACCTGCGAGACGCTCATTGGGAGAAGGAGGTAACCCATGTGCATATTTTCATCCCTTTGAACACTAGCTACCGCCAAGTATAGGTCATCAAATATGTGTCCCCTGTTGTAGTTTGTTCTACCAAAAATGTAACTGGTTACAAGTAATTGGTCCATGAAAAAAGTAATTTAATTACAATGAGCTGGTACTGTGTAAACAAAGTAATCATTAGGTTACAAATTTGCCAAAAACAAAGTTGATTTCAGCTAATTATTTACATGCAATTTGTTACGCACAAGTATTCAATGTCGCCAAGAAAAATAATACACCAGTGCCGAAATTGAAACAGAGAACTCAGCCTCATATCTGGAATATTAGTAAAGAATCGGACGCGCTCGCACGAGTGGATATATAAACTTCCGCTATGTGACGTGACGGTGTTTGGAAAACGCCTCTTCATAGGGTTCGGTATTGTACTACGGCTGCAAGATACACTCCTTGAACCCGTCGCGGTAGCTCAGTCAGCTAAGGCGTTGCGCTGCTGAGCTCGAGATCGCGGGATCGAATCCCGGCCGCGGCGGCCGCATTTCGATGGAGGCGAAATGCAAAAACGCCATGTGCTTGCGTTGTAGTGCACGTTAAAGAACCCCAGGTGGTCAAAATTAATCCGGAGCCCTCCACTACGGCGTGCCTCATAATCAGAACTGGTTTTGGCACGTAAAACCCCAGAAAGATACACTCCTTGAATAAATCAGTGCCGAGGTGTCAAGGTAACGTTAGATCTAGTTTTCGAACTTTTTTGTCAAAATTGGCCTCTCTTCCTGCGCAGAAATCCCAAGAATTCGAGATGCTTGTTCAGTTGAAACGGCGCAAGTAATAGCACAGTAAACCTCAAGAAGAGTAGTGCAGTATGTTTGTTTCCTCTTGAAGGCGCGGAATCAATTTCGTGCGTCGTAGTTCTGTTCATGCCATCAGTGGCATGGCATTCGCGGACCACAAGGTTTGAGGCCCTGTTTCCAACTCGGGCTGATCAGAAACGCTCGTTGCTTTCCTCAGTATTAAAAAAAACGAAAACCAGCTAATGTTGTCCTCTAAGTAGTTTTCCCTGAAGTGAGAAAATCTAGAAAAATCTGAGCAGTGCAGTGTTCAGTATCTAAAATGGGGGTAAAACCTCGCGCGTACGTATTCATGAACAGCAAAGGTTGCGTGCAATTGCAAGGTGGCAATTATTGTTCACGGATTGACATGCTGAGTCCGCAAGAACCTTTATGTGGACTGGAAATGAGATATCAACATACCTTTTTGAATATTTATTGTGCTTTGCAATGCCACACCACTTCTATTCAATATTACGCTTATTTATTATTGCGTGAGCTCGAAAACGATGAGCCTACTGGTATGAGAACTGCGGATCTGAATACACTTACTGCAGCAATTCTGGTTCTTGCAGTGGGCAAGATGTTTGGAAAACAACTTCCTTGCATCCGTCTTTGTTCACCACGCTATTACTTGCTGGGTCCTCTAAAACCTATGCAGGTACGTCACCACTCTTAGAGTGGGCATAACACACAAAATCTCACGCGAATAGATAAGTGTAAACGCTGCAATTTAGTCCAGTGGTTAGCGCAACCGCTCCCCAAATGCTCATTGCTGCAGGGGCAAGGCTTCAACGTCTAGTGGCCAAACTTACATTTTCTCTCCGCCGTGTGGTAAGGGTGAAGTCGACGACGATGGAACAATTAAGGTGGCACGAAGACAGCGTAACCCTAATTTTAAATGCGTAAGCATTTCTATGGTTACGCCACGAGAAAACTGTCAGTCCATCCGCCCATCCTTCGCGTAGGACGATCGCTTTCAAGATAGAGCCAGCAGCAAGGTTTTCGCCAGCTGCGGAAGAAGACGACGACGACGAACGCGCCAGCAGTGGCACGAGGGCGTCTCTGTGACAACGGGACGGGTGAAGTCAGGCCCACACTAGGCACACCTTTAGTAAGCCAGAAATGTGGAGCAGCCATGGCTCCGAAACGGAACGTCATCAGCGCACCGGCAGTAGTTTGCTTGCCTCCTCAGATCTCGCTGCGCTGCCTTCCGCATCAGTTCGTGTCGCCGCAGCGCTGTCGCATTTACTGTAATGGCGCCAAGACGAGCGCAGTCGCTGAGCAGTGCTAGGATTACCAGCATTGTTGAGTGTGAGCACGCCACACCACGGCGTTACTACGGAATGCTTACGCATGAAGCATATAATTACCTGAATAGATTGTGCGCAAATTTTATTAGAATGTGAAGATGGCTGCCCAGCGATCGATATAGGCACCTCTGGTTTCCTTCAAGCCTGAGGTGCCTTTTGTTCAGCGAGAGCAGGGGGAAAGTACACATGTCCACAATAGAGATTAGTGAGGGGCGACTGGAACATTGGTGGAAGGAATGTTGGGAAACGAAAAAGAATGGACGCCTTCAAAAAACAACGTTCTCAAAGGGGATTGAAATAGTTTGGTGATGGTAATTCGTGTTTTTATTAATTAGGGGAAGTCCATAAAAGCGTTGACGTGGCATCTAGCGGTTTCCTGCAGGCTGCCTGTTCATAGACTGTTTTACACTTTTTTTTAACCAAATGTTTGCAAGATATAAGAACCCACTCGGAAATCTACCCCCAATTTATACCAAATGTAATAGACTCCTCAAACACGCTTATATATTCGCAATGTACAGACTTTTACTTAATTAATTACTTACTTACTTACTTACTTATTGACCTACCGACTGACCAACCGACCGACCGACTGACTGACTGACTGACTGACTGACTGACGACCTCGAACTATGGCGTGAACAATAATAACGAGATACCACACAGGATAATATAAATATTTTGTGTAGCCGCAATTGTGTCTATAATAAGTAAAATCACTCTACATGAACATATGAACAGCGCTTAGTCATTTCCCTTATAAAAATGACTATTGAAATGTTGTTGGCATATTGTTGAGGAATTGTTGACACAATATCCTTTCAATAATGTCTCAATAGTTATTGAACGTACACAACAATACCTCAACAATAATGTTGTTGAGCGCTTCACAACAGTAAAGTCATTGACTAATTGTTGTTGACATATTGTTGAATAATGTTGAGTACTATTGAGAATTTTTGAGCAATATTGACATTAAATATATATCTAAAACACACACATGTAGACGTGTATGTGTTTTACACATATAGATTGTTTTATTGTTCACTTAATCAACACTAAATATATAGAGTGTCACATAACTTGAACCAAATGCCTATCTCTCGAGTCGTAACTGGGGGAGCTTGTGGCAAGACGACGCTGCCGCAGGCGTTCCGCTTCGTTTGCCCTAAATTCAGGGTCGGCGGCTCTTCGCTGACGTTTCGCCTGGGCTTCGGAAGCCGTCACGCTAGAATCAGCATGCTAGAATCGGACGACAAGCTTCGCTTATTAGAATCGGACGACAAGCTTTGCTTACGAAAGATATGCCTTTGCTTACGTAAGATGCTTACGGCGACAAGCTTTGCTTTCAGATATATATTCAATGTCAATATTGCTCAACACTTCTCAATAATACTCAACATTATTCAACAATATGTCAACAACAATTAGTCAATGACTTTACTGTTGTGAAGCGCTCAACAACATTATTGTTGAGGTATTGTTGTGTACGTTCAATAACTATTGAGGCATTATTGAAAGGATATTGTGTCAACAATTCCTCAACAATATGCCAACAACATATCAATAGTCAGTACTCCATTTTCTCGACAGAGGAAGGGCTGTTAACTTTGTCTCTTGGGTCCCACATATGACAAGGGCAGTTCAAGGAAGCGTTACAGGTCCCCGTGCCCACAGGGGATATATGTGCCATTGAACTTGGACCCTTTCTGCACAGCCCCCAGGATCGGCCCACATGAAACGGGTGCCATTGATCTTGGACTCTTTCTGCACTGCCTCCAGGATCGGCCCACTTTATCTGCCCCTGTATCTATCTGCCTTTTGAACGTCGCTATTGGAAATGACAAAACTTCAGCATAATAGAAGTTACAGCTTGAGTGATATTGTCAAGAAACATTGGGAAGAACTCGCAAGCAATATTTTTTTGTAATTTGTTTGGAGAGTAACTAGCATGTGTAGTAAAGGGTTGGTGCCAGAGACCGCCTTTTTTCAAGTTTGACTGGTTGCTCGGATGATCTCGTTTTGTTCTCGCAACTTGTCATAGTGGTTTTTGATGTGTGGCAAAGCCAGTGTCAAGTAGACACCATTTACTATTTTGTTTGCTCATATGTTTTGTTTATATCAAGTACAATGCATTGCATGTACGGTACGCTATATTGCACTCTACGTCCATGCCACAGTTGTACTCGTGCCTACGGGTGACAAAATTTCATTTTCAACTTGCCGGCATGTTCTCGTTTTGATTGCCCGGATAACACCTTTGGCTTTTGGCTCAAGGTCACTTGAAGATCGCCGACAACGGGAGCTAAAAGCATTTCATGCTTAAAAGAGTAGGCAACCTTAAACTTTGACTTAGGTGTTTCTTTTTGGCACTCGCTTCCCGGCGTCTGTGTTCTGTGCTTTGGTAAGCAGTAATAAGTGATTTCTGATCAATTATAATTATTCCAGACACTTCAGTAACTCAACTTGAACTAAGCTTATGCTTTGATATCATGTCTATAAAGAAACCGATGGATTTTGCGCTGTACTACTTTGTTTCTTTTTTTCCTGATTTATTTTTAATCTGGTCTCAGCTAATTAGTTATAATTATCCCAGACACTTCAGCAAGTCAGCTTGCAACAAAACTTATGCTTTGATATCATATCTATAATGAAAGTCATGAATTCTGAACTGAACCATTTTTTTTTCTATTTTTCTGATTTACTTGGATTGTATCCCCGGTCGTCTCAGCTAATTAATTCTAATTATTCCAGACACTTCAGTAACTCATAGCTAAACGTATGCTCCGATATCATATCTTTAATGAAATTCGTGAATTTTGTACTGTACTATTTTTTTCGATTTACTTTCACCTCTTGATCATCTCAGGAGGTGAACCGGAAGTACTGTCCAAAGAACAAATGGCACTCGACGCTCCTGCCACTGAAAACTCCCGATACAGCTTTGTATTGCTCAATACGTGCAACATAAAATTGATTTTTTTTCTTTTTTTTTTCGAGCGTGAAAGAAGCCCGCGAATACACGCAAAATTGCCGCACAACTAGCCGCTCGATCACTATGCGTGTGTCCGCGGGCTTCTTTCACGCTCGGAAAAACACTTTTATGTACCACGTATTGGGCAACAGAAAGCTGTATCGGGAGTTTTTCCTGTTGCTCTATAATTTTCTTATTGACACTTTTCATCTAAATATAATATCTGAGAAGCTAATTATTTATTATTAATTGATTAATAATCTTTAATTATAATGATTATCTAATTATTTATCTAATGCAAAAAATTGAGTATCTGTAAGCGACGGCAAACAACATTACCTTGGTTCTGTCCAGCTACGTGGCATTTGCATATAGTTAAGTGTCGGTGCTAGAAAGTTGGGACGCCCTGTATATACTGGGTGTTAAAAATTAGGCTTTACGAAAATTTTTAAAAATCGCTTGTAGCAGCTAGCATAATTCGTATCGCTTAGCTTGGTTATTCGAAGAAACGGACATTAGTAACACAAGAAATTGAAACTAATATTCTAATAATTAACAAAATTGACTAATGACCTTCTTAGTTAATTATTTTGCGACACATATTGCAATATATGAATTGTAGCCGGTGAGTTTGCAAGACGCATCCACCTAAAATGAATTGCCAGTATAACACTAGTTTCGAGATATTATTGCCCAAAGTGTGGGACGAAATACAAGGGCGTTTTAGTTACTTTTGCGCTTCAATGTATAAAACAGCATTTTGGTAACAAATTCAGTGCATTTTTACGGCGAGTTTGATGGCGCATATCTCCAAACTGGTGTCACTCTGGAAATTCATTCCAAGTGGATACGCCTGACAAGCTCACCGGCTCAAATTCGTAAATCGCAATATGTGTCGTAAAGTAATAAAATAAGAAGTTAATTAGTGATTTCTTGTTAATTAGTTGAATCTATGTTTCGATTGCTCGTGCTACTAATGTCCGCCTCATCGATTAACCCAGCCCAATGATAAGAATTATGCTACCTGCCACAGGCGATTTCTAAAAATTCCGTAAGACTTAAAAATGACCACCCTGTAAATATATATATATATATATATATATATATATATACAAAATTGGAGCACAAGACAAACGTCCCAACAAGCAGTGACCAATGACCGATGATTGGGCACCTCCTGGATTCCCATCGGCTTCTATTGTAAGTGGCCAGTGCCCTGTCTGTGTCAGAAAACGGCATTGCCTCCATGTTAAATATGGGCAAGATGGTGGGAAAAGTAGTATGTAAGCATAATAAATAAATATGTTTTTTAAAGAGTGCGTTTTGTTTAGTTGTTAGCCCTTAGCGCACAATAAAATGAAACAAGTTTGGGTGATCTCTGCGACGTGGTGTCAATATTTTACATGAAAGCCTAGGTCTATTCTGTAACACGTAGAGACGGGGTGCTGGCCAGTGTGCTGGGAAACTGCTTGGCCACCACGCACAATCTATGCTGTTATACTTTGCCGGTGGCAAATCGTAGCGCAGAAGCAGAGGTACAAATGTTTAATCAATGGGACGGCATGCTGTCTACCGTTTGTCATGATGTCAAACTAACAAGCACGAACAGCGGCAATTGTGTACGTTGCTGGTCCGTAGTTCATTTCGCGCCGGTTGCTTCACGTATTAAAATAAACATTTCTTTTTAATACAAACGATTAAAACTGTGCGCGCACACAGGGCGCGACATTTGCGACGTTTGAATTTTGCACTATTTCCCGCGCGCTCCGTACGTGACCAGCCGGCGCACTGCGTTACGGCGATAAAGAAAATAGTTCCTCAAGGAAGCTAAGCAGAAAACTTTCACATTTTTGCAAAACACAGAAATTGTTAAGAAATACCATTATATTACAAGATTTGTTAATAAATATGGCAATTTGTATCTATGAAAGCGTGGATTTGTATGCGCGTTTTTGTGTGAATGCGCGCTTGCGCTGTTGACTCTGGCGGATTCCAGAACTTTGTGCGTGCGGCGTATGTGTGCGGGTTGCGTGATGAGTTTGCTGCGTTTTCTGTGCGCTTTGCCTCGCTGTGACATCTTTGGTATATTACAACTTATTGCTCGGTCTTAATGGGCTACACGTTGCCTCGAAGATCACCATGATCGCCTCCGACTCAGCCACATCGAAGGTGAGTGGGTGTTTCGAATTCCACTTGCTCACGCTATCAGCAAACGTGCGTACAGAGCCCGTGCATGTCTTCCACGCGCCTCTGTGCTCGTTTTCATTACTAGTACTATCCTTCCGTTGCGAGAATTGGTTGTGCAGCACTAGATTTGTGATATTGAGCATGGAGTTTTGTCCTGATTTAACTTCACAGCGCGCTTGCGGCGACGTAAAGCAGCTATGTGGAGCCAGCTAAAACAGGGCATGTTGTGTCACGGCCGGGCTCGACTGGCGCGCGCGCGGGCTCGACTGGCGCGCACGCTCGCTCGCTTGCGAACGCGCGCGCCAGTCGAGCCCGGCCGTGGTTGTGCGCGCCACGATTTTTGGTACGGCGTTCCAGCACCGATTGAAATTAGCCTTATCAATGAGCGCTCGTGCTCTGCCGTTTTGGTGGGCAGCTATGTGGAGCCAGCTAAAACAGGGCATGTTGTGCGCGCCACGATGTTTGGTACGGTGTTCCAGCACCGATTGAAATTAGCCTTATTAATGAGCGCTCGTGCTTTGCCGTTTTCGTAGAAACAATGCGACGTGAAATAATCCGAACTGTACTGTAATCAAGTATATTTCGTTCACGCAACGCCATCCATTGACGTGCATCTACTCCATGGCGTGTCGGGATCGTCGAAAATATGCGCGGGGCGTTTTGCCGTTCTAATGTATTCTGCTGCGCTGTTCGCTTCAGGATCGAGTGCCCAGAGTTCGCCGACACGCCGTGCGGTAGACACGCGCTGTGGTGCGATAATAATAAAGAATTGCAATGGCGTATATGTGATTCTATGTGATAGGTGAGATAAAAAAGGGCTGATGCCAGTGAATGCTGTGAAATCATCAGGTTATGTGTGGTTTGTTTTCCGCCGGTACGCGCGCGGTGAACTTTTTTTTTAGCCATTATCTCCCTTCGACGCCATCGAGTACTTCGCGCTAACACCTTCGCGTAGGCGCTCTATATTCACGGAAAAGGCAGATTCTGTGGGATGCTATGTTCTGCTTTAGTAGGATGAAACATTCAAAATAATGTCATCGTGTGAAGTTTCAGCCTTTGGCCCTTCAGTAACTGATTGATATAACTAAGTTCGAAAATCAGTAAAGGAACGAGATGCTTGGGCATATTAGCCGTGTCGTCCCACTGTGCTCCCAGAGGCATGTAAGCGTTATCGACAAATGTCAAAAATTAGCAAGGCTTTTTATGAGATAGAAGCAGACAGCTATGTCAATAAGTTATTTTTGGTTTGAATTCACACACTAAAGAGGAGAGAGAGTTAAAGGGGAGCGTATCTTGTGATCTAAATGATGCTTTGCCATAAGCTTGGAACAATGGTTTGTTGGTGGAGCAGTTCTGTGGAATACTTAGAGAGTAAGCAAACTGCAGTAGCAGCAGTTAGACGGGGAGTAAAAAATGCAACACTGGTTTTATATGAACGAGCTACCTTTAAGATGTGGCCGCAACAGTTCATGCAGTAGATGAGCAAAAATAATTTTAAAATTTAGGAGAGAAATTAAAAATAAATTATTTGCTCACCTCACACTGCCAGTGGCAAGAGCAGCCATGCTTTAATGTTTTCAATCAGTCATTTATATCATTCCATTTATGTCGGCTTAATCGTCCATGTAGATGTTTTGATTGCTGCTTTTGAGTTATCGTGGCGTCACATTTTAATACTGACATCTGTTTTCAGAATCAAAATGAGCCTGGAGACGCCACAGCCGGAATGCGAAAGGTGAATTCTTTGGCCATTCATCGTCTAGCGTCACCATGATCAAATGCACTGTTGCCAGGAGAATGTATTGCTGGGAGGTATTCTCCTTAAGATTTAGTAAAAATGGTAGCATTAAGTGTCTCCTTTGCGATTTTGCATAACCTTTGATTTGCGAGTCGATTCATTTATTTGATGAGGTGGGCAGTTGGCACACCCTGTCTTTGTGTCTTATGTACACATTCAGCTGAGTAGGTCTGGGACACAGCAAGCGAATCTGATGTGTAGTGGTAATCGCATTAACGTCGACAGTTATCTTCCTGTTTGAGCTGCTTCCTACTGCTGCTTGCCAACACAAGCAGCAGTTGCCCACGATGGCGTGAAAGAGGTTCATTGAAGAATGGCACATACTCTGAGTCACATACCCAGAGATCCAAGCAGGTCCATCAGATGGTTATTAACCCACTTCCCGTCTACATAGCAGCCCTACCCATTAGGCCATTGACCACCAAGTGACACAAATTGGCTGGAAAATAGTTAGACAGACACCTGAAAGTATGTGAAGTATCCTAAAAATGCTACTTGCATTAAAGTTTTCAATGCTTTGGTTTACTTACTATTTTATTTTGTACTGGGTGAATCCTTGTTTTTCTGAAGCACATGGCATCCTAACAGCATAACAAGCTGTGACATTAGTTTTAGTTGTTTTTATTAGTGACATTAGTTGACATTTTAGGTCTGGAGCAGACAGTATTTCTGTGATTTATTCGGAGTGTGGCTGTTGTGTAAATAATCCTTAAACTACCTCACTAATATTATTTACCTAAACGTGCCGTTTCACATAGGTTGGAGAAGTGCTCATTGAGATGATCCTGGCACAGCTTGCCATGGTGGACCAGGCAAGTTTGCAAGGGCCTTGATTCACCATGTGTTCACAGAGAACCTCATGGGCCACTCACTTCTCGGAAACAACACCACCAATAGGCAAAAAGAGGCTCTTGACCTTATCAGGGTCAACGCTGTTATAGGCAAGTACCGTACATCCTTTTACCCATTGCATTTTTGCCTTCACATTTTGTACTTGGAATTACCAGCTTGCTATTAGCACAACAAATGACTTTCAAGTAGCCTGTGTCTGCAACTACGTGCTACAATAGCCTACTATTTGGAATGAATGTTCATTTGATCTCAAGTCTCTAACGCCTCCATACTAAAGTGCTAAATTTTAAAAGCAGCCTTAACTGCCAGAAGTGATTGGTGGCTCCAACTGACAAAGTTAGGTGTATTTGCGCATTAGTTGCACTACTTGACTGTCTTTGCAATGAACAGTTGGAATGAAGCAACTACCAATCTGTGAAGCTTGCTACTAATCTGGTGCTATAGCGGGTGTGCTTAAGTAGCCTGAAAGTGTTGTTATGATATAGGAATTGTGGAGAAGCTATGCTCAAGTGCAGTTACTGCTCAACTCGAGGGACAGCACTTCCACCAAATTTCAGCAATCAATATGGCCCTCCAGATTCTGTAATGCAAAACATAGTGGTTTCACCTATTTCAACAGACCACACTGAATTAAAGTTGCTCCTGTCTTGAAGGAGGTCCATGTGGTGGTAGACAGTAGCCTTTAAGCAGAGGGAGCTTAAGTTACGGGGCATAATTGTTTGGTTGTTTCGATCAAAGCAACAATAGGAACAGTTGCCAAATTCGTTGTCAACATTGCTATGTTTATCAATGTCCATTCATTCTAGGCACTCAACCAATTAAGATCCAATTTATCGCATTGTATTCTAGGATGTGGAAAAAACAAAGGTATTTATTTGACTTTTCCTCACGTTCCCATAAAATGATCAGTACTCAATAGGCCCTTGGCAGCTACTATATAAAGGTTCTTACAGAACATGAGGCATGTCCACAGCTCCCACTCTGAAATTGTTGGAAATGTCTCCTGCTTTCTTACTTCAAGGACGCACTTGCCTGTTTTCAGCGTTATTATAAACCAGTGCTCAAGTACTATGGGTTTAGATTTATCAAAGATTGAATGAGCTTTGTAGGTGTTCATGTTTAACCCTTTGAGGATCACATATTTTCCGGCAAACATCCCCCAATTTAAGCGTTATATTTTTATTCTGGATTGTTCTTCAGTGACCTTTCCAGAAAAAAAATGGGTAAATAATTTTTTAGGTCACAACGTGACAAAGGTTTCTTAGTGTCCGCTGTTTTACACCATGTTTATTGTAGCATGCAGGGCAAACTAGCATAATCACATTTTTTAAATGTAATGACACTCACAAAACATTAAACTAGGTGAATACTCCCAAACTACTGCAGTGATGGGCACCATAGAATAAAGAGAAAGATCAGTTTTGCAAGAAGCCAAGGAGCAACAGCACAATCAGGATTTTTGTAGAAGTCGCAGAAGGTTACAGAATCTGTAATGTGATGCTTGGGGACACTTCATTCTTAAAAGGTATGCTTATTTATATGTTCTTTCGCCGCCTCATATTTATGGTCGTGACCACACGATTTGTTTCCACCACTCTACATGCATGGCAGTGACCCTCAAAAGATTAGCAGAGCCAGTCCACTTGCATATTTCTCTTGTAAGACTGAGCATTTCTTCGTATTTCTTCTTCGCATTTATTTGTGTTAATGTAACCAGGTCGGCGTGCAACTGCAGTAAATCCTCGTTATAAGCAGTATTTTGTTTTCAGTAGAGAGGCATAAGAATGGTCATCACGATGCGAGAAGTGCACTCCAGTAGCATATGAGCTTGTAAAACAAATTCAGATATACCACACTCAATTCTGGCCGCATAACCGTATTTGGAGCAACTCCTGCAAGGAAAAGTTCAATAAAGTGCTGCACATTTTGATTATGATTGTTGAGAGAACTAATTTTAGTTGCCAGTAGTCTACCTTTAAGCTTTTTCACTAACAGTATGAAGTTTTTTTTCCACCATTTTGTTTCTAAGCAAGCAACGTTCACATTTTCACATCAAGGATATTCATGAAGTTATTCTGCCACAGTGGGCTTTTCCTGTTTGCCTTCTGCATATTGTAATATGTGGAGTCCTCCGGTGCCACTCCACTTTGAAAGCTGGTCATTCTCTGGAATTGAACTCGTGAAAACTTGGAATAAACAAAACAAATGAAACAGTTTCATTATAACAGGGTGTACTGTATGTCGCACTTTTGCATGTGGAACATTGATCTTTAACGTCATGCTGTTTTTCCTTTTTTTACAGGCTTTCCCTGTCACAAGTTTCCTGGGACAAACATGACCTACATTAAGAACACTCTGGCCTCACTTCTCGCAAGGGACCTGAAGTGTCCAGAAGAGCTCAAGTCTGTGGACAGTTCAAGTGTTGTGCACTTGCAGCCCTCAACATTTTTTTTTGTTATTATGATGTTTCTAGTCACCTGAAAAGCCCAGGTTGGATGGTTCAGGCACAAGTACTGTGTTGTGATTAATAATGAATTGCACAAGTGTTGCGCTTTGTACTTTAGTACATTTTTACGTAAATCTTTAATATATTTCTTCAAAAGCTAGTGTTTCTTGACTATTTTATTTCATAGGTATCTCGGGTCATTTCATGCCAAGACTGTTCCATGACGGCACACCATTTCAAGTTTGTTTGATGAAGTAAAAGTAGGCCCAGTGAGAAATTTTACAGAAAATTAGGTTTCATACGTACACCTGGAAAGTGGAATCTGTGCTATTGTCAGAGTGGTTCTGTTTAAGGAAAACTACATATTAACATTTGTTTGTAGTAATGGTTTATTTTGCTATTTCAAAACAGTAAGAATTAAGTGTTAAAGTTTGCTTAAATTCAGAGTGCAACAACAGTTCTCGGGCAAGGCAGCGATGTGCTTTCTTTCATGTATGCATGAAATCTAATTTCTTGCAAATTCTTTCATTTTAACTTGTTTTGCGGCACTCAAAAATTTTAAAAAATTTCCTTATGCCAGTTCCATTTAAGTCTTCCAGCAGGTAACTAATGGCCACTGTGTATCAGATAAAAATCTTAAGTAGTCGGTGAATAACTCGCTTGGTATGTAATGACCTGCCCAGGAACCTAGTAATCATGGCAGAAAACGCGACTGGATCGTGCAACAGGCAATGCAGCACAATAAACTGCTCCCATGGCAAAAGTTATTGTAATTACCATGTCGTTTCAGAGGTAGATAACGTTTCGTAAAATGGGCACACCATTTAACCAATAAATAAGAGTCTCAGTGGGCTCATGCAGATTGTGGCATGATTATTAAGTTACTGGCTACCAAATAGAGAAATCAAGTACATTTTAAACGGTATTTACTGTAATGCTAGTATAATATTTATTTTCTATTTATTTAAATTTTGAGAAATGTTTTACTTTAGGGCCACGCAAACTTTACATCTCTCAGTATTCAATTTCGTTATTGTATCAAGCTGCTGGCAGTTTGTAGATTGCGTTAGGAATTTTTTGATCTCAATGCACACATGGCTGTACAGTTAACAAATGTTTGGCTTCAATAAACAATTCAGCTAGAAAAAATGCTTTTTGTCCACATCAATTTTGAGCTGTTGATTTTGTGAAGGAGTATTGATTTTGTGTGTTAAGCCAATTCGAAAACTGGCTTAATGGTTCTGCTAGCAGCTCTATAACATGTTTTATAACAGGCTATACCTGAAAGTGGTTTTGATCCCTGGGTAACCCAGGTCTTCAATACAGAAATGCCTGAGTTTGCCCCTGTCCTCTAGTATGCAAGGACCACATCAATATGGATGGCATCAATGGTAATGCCATGAGACTCAACGTAGCTCAGCTGTATTTATAGAAAAGTCTAGTGCAGTTTTCAACACTATTCACCAAACAGCATATTTCAGTGCGCTCTCAAGTGATTTCAATAGTGACGTTCAGCACTGCTCCAATAATATTTAAATGGTGTTGCATTATTGACTACCATTGCACGTTGGGCTTGTTGGTATAATATAATGGAGGCAAAAGGTGCTACATATCAGAAACAGGACACAAGAGGAAGAACTCAGACAACACACACGTTTGGTGCTTAACGTGTGTGTTGTCTGTGCTCTTCCTCTTGTGTCCTGTTTCTGATATGTAGCACCTTTTGCCTCCATCAAGCAATATTGACGTTTAACGCTCATCCAATAATACTTGAATGGGGTTTCAATATTGATGTTCAACAATGCTGCAATAATATCTCAATGGGGTTTCAATATTGATATTCAATACTGCTCCAATAATATTTCAATGGGGTTTCAATATTGACATTCAACACAGTTCCAACATTATGTCAATGGGGTTTCAATATTGGCATTCAACATATTTCAACAATGTCTCAACAGGTTTTCAATATTGACATTCAACACATCTTCAACAGTTCTTCAATGGGCTTTCAATATTGGAATTTAACATGGTTTCAACAATACATCAATGACTTCTCAAATTGAAACGACCCAATGATGTTTCAACAAAATGTCGCGGGCCAATTTTCAACACCTCTCAACAATATCCTCAATAATGTTTCAACAAAGCCTCAATGTGCTTTCAATGCCATTTGTTGACATTGACCAATGACTTTTCAACAACTTTTCAACAATTTTTTTTGTAAGGGTTCTTATGGAAGAAGGATGCTCGTAAGCACCATCTGCACTAATCAGGCCTTTCTTGGCTCATCTGGTTTCGCGTGCTCTGTGCTTTTCAGGCTCACGGCTAATCTTTGCTGCGAGACCGCACTTGCTTTCACAATCAGTCCACTAAACAAAAGCTCTTTACATAGCTTCTTTTCCTCATAAATATTCCGTGTTGCTCATTGTCTGATCAAGTGCATTTATTCCGGCTTTCAATCTGTCGACCTAATTATTCATTCAGTAAAAGAAGTCATGTGTGCGTCCTTTTCTTCCTTAAGGAATCCTTAGGTCCTAGTGTTACACTTTTCCTAAATTTTTGTTACGGAAACATGTGTTTTTTTTCTGAGGGCAACAGTTTCTACCAAAAACGGTCGATCTCGCATTATGTTCATGTGTACGCTTCTGTATCATTCTGCTTTTCGAATGGCTATTCAAGTGTTTTAAAATGTTAAGAGAATAAGGGGGACGCTGGATGTAATCTCCCGCTCCCCCTCCCCCCCCCGCCGAAAAAAAATGAGAGAGATAGAGCATAGAATGGAGCCGTTCAATGAACACCTTCAAAGTGTTTTGGCGAAACGGAGGGCACGCACCTTTGTCTACTTTAGTAGCTGCTTCATTGCTTTCTGTCGGGCTTCTTTTTAATTTCTTCTTTTGTAGCGTTAGCTACACTGGCCTAGCCAAGCCCGTTTCGCGCGGCACATCAAGAGCCGTGCTGCGCATCCGCAAGGATCAGTGATGTCACACGGCTTGCGCACGGGAGCCACCGGAGCCGGCACCTCTCGCGCACTCCGCCGCCGCCGCGCGCGACTCACCGCCGCCGGTCTGCCAATTCCAGAGGAGGGACGTCGTAGCCGTGGTAGACGCACTGGCGCCGGCGCGCGCTCGCTGTGCAGTTGCCGTCTGACACTGCGCTGGAGCCGCTGCGCTTCTGACTGGCGTTTGCCAGTGTGGTATAGACATGGAGAAGGAAAGCGCAAATGCTGTTCAACAGCGCAGAAGAACGGAGAAGCTTGACTCATCGGATCCCGAAGTAGTTGCCTGGCAATTAGCGGTTGAGCGTAGGAGGAATGAACAGAAGAAGGCTAAACGTGCTGCGGAGACACAGGAGCAAAGGGACGAACGTCTAGCAAAGCGGCGTCGCCAGGAGGCTGAGCGACGTGCCCGACCACCCCTGCAGCAACAACAAAACGCCGTCGATGACGTCAAGGCTCGCCGATCGACTGAATATACTGTGAAACTCAGCGAAAGCGCCAGTGCGACTCGGACCTTCCAGACGGACTTCGCAAACAATCCGTTTGGATATGTGTGCGACGTGTGCGAAAGACTATGGCACATGAAAGACTTGACGCCGCTGAGTAGTGCCATGCGTGAAACGTTGAGTTTAGCGGCGGCGCCTCAGTGGGCTGAAACCGTGGCGCGGGTTTGTGCAACGTGCAAGAACTTTCTCGTTAAGCAGAAGATTCCACTCTTTAGCGTTACCAATCCTTGACAATCTAGACAACCAGGAAAGCTAAGAATAATCAGCTGAACCTTTGCTAACGCTACGTATATCCTGGCATAGCCGAGCTAAGCCACTGCAAGTATTTTTTTTCCTTGTTTGTTTCGTCTCTTCCCCTGTGCACAAAACGAAGGCGTTAAGTTTGTGCATTAATGAGGCGATCCTTTGTGTAACCACTCCCGTCCTTTGAATTACTTGAAAATACAGAACGCAACATAACCTCCAACTTTAACTTCAATCTAAGCAAATGTGAAACCTCTGGCAAGATGTAGCTGCACCCTCGGCGAAAAGAGGCTTCATTGCCGTAACACTTTGCTAACTTAGCTGCTAACGGGAAAAGGTTCAAAACACAAGTATGTATAAGGCGACTAACAACCCGCCGTGGTGGTGCTGCTAAGCCCGAATGCGTGGCATCAAATCTCGGCCGCGACGGCCGCATTTCGACACGGTCAAAATGCAAAAAAACGTCCGTGTACCGTGCATTGGGTGCTAATTTAAGAAGCGCAGGTGGGCAAAATTAATGCGGAGTGATAACGGATGTGATATGAGATGTTTTATTTTTCTCGAATTTTTCCATCAAAGGAACAGAAGCTAAAGGTATGACAATACCTGACAGAGGCATCTTACGGTTAGCCTAATACACATCATACGGTGCGCCTAATAATCTCATCCTAGATTTGAAAAAAAAAAACGCTCCAGAATTTATTGCAAGACGACTAAGAGAACAATTCTTGCGAGGTAAGGATTATTTACTTTGCCACTGGTGGGAAAAAAAGAGAGCCGGCAAAAATTTTTGCTTCCTTCTCAGTGCCACTGTGCGTGACAGTTTTCAGTCACGTGTTTTGTTTATTCTGTGCCGCGTTTCTGGTGGGATGGTTTCGTAACACGAAAATCACGTAGTGCGCGGTGCACAGTGAAGACCTGCCTGCTGTCGCATGATGTAACACACACGCAATCGTAACATCCACTCACCACCGTTACATTTAGTCGCGTGCCGAATAATCGCCCACTCAGCATTCTGCCAAAATAAAAGTGCGGAACCTATTGTGTAGCCTCGACAATAACTCCAAAAGAAAAGGAAATCGCGACAGCCGTGACGGGGCACGAAAAAGTAAACATATCGGAAGGGTAGGAGGAGAGGTGCAGTGGAAGGGCAGGAGGAGAAACATATTTTTTCGTTATGCTGCTGTTCTCATAAGGAATGAGCTTAATCCTTGTCTGCAGCTTCTACCCTTTAATATTTTGCTGTGGACACGCCTTGTTTATGTGTTTAAATTGGACGAGGATGTCGCCCAAAAAACGAAAGCTGATCAAACAAGCTCGTTTACATCGCCTCGGTAAGTAACCAGATAAATTTCGTTCCGAGGCACACGTGGCTTTGAGGCACGTGTTCCGGACCCGCCAACCAGGCTTTGTAAGGCAGGATGAGCAGACGGAAGAAAAAGCTATTCGTGCTTTATTGCATTGTCTCGGGAGAAACAGCATGGCATCCCTGCTTTTGTTCGTGACGCTGCTTGTCTGCTTTAGCTTTGGAGAAGCTGAAGACAGAATTATTGGACATAGACCCACATCGATCACAAAGAAGAATGCAAGTCGCCGATGTATGTCATAAAGCTTATTGCACCCCCACCGTGATAACAAACACGCTATTCGTGAAAACCAAAGGTGCATCACAAATATTGTTTATCAACAGAAATGCTTCGGAATTCAGTGCAGGGTTCGGTAACAAGGCAGCGGTGAGAAGTTAACTTGAGGCCCTCAAGCGAACAGTTTTCTGTCTCTCCAAAGGGTAGAAATAAATGCTTCGGTTTTTCAGACAAACACAACGCGCAGTTGTTGTTTACTTTGGTCTCCTGACAATTTCTACATTTGCCATGTAGTACGAAGTTATGAGTACGATGGCTTTTCTTGGGTGCATTTGTACTGGCAGTGACTTAATGTTTATCAAGTCAAATCTCTAAATAGAACGGCAGTGAGTAACGGTTCCCTTAATTTCAATCGAAATGAAATGAATGGGAGACGCACTGTGACTTTATATATATATATATATATATATATATATATATATATATGAAAAAACAACTGTCCGCAGGTGGGGAACGAACCCACGTCTTCGCATTACGCGTGCGATGCTCTCACCATTGAGCTACCGCGGAACCGTTTTCCCATCCACTTTCTGGGGTATTTATGTTTTACAACTATAGAACTAACCCTGGGAGTGTTAGCCAGCACCACCACTCACAAACCTTGGGGCGGATGTGGAACACCCTTTCTGCCGCAGGCGTCACGAGCACGTGATGTTTTTTGGGTGTTGGCAACTGCTCAATAAACCCACATATGCTACCTGAAGGCATCAATCCAGAAAGTGGATGGGAAAACGGTTCCGCGGTAGCTCAATGGTGAGAGCATCGCACGCGTAATCCGAAGACGTGGGTTCGTTCCCCACCTGCGGACAGTTGTTTTTTCATCCATTTTCATTTCCAACATTTTATGATTTCTTTATATTCAATTAGTAAGTGCAAGTAATTTCCCCTATGTTGTCCTTGGTGTTAATGTTTGTTGGCTTCTTATGATATGATTATAAAAATCGGGCCCCTCGGTTCCCTTTCTTCTCGTTCATTACATAACGAGGGCTCGAATCCCGCAACATTGATGCCTTCAGGTAGCATATGTGGGTTTATTGACCCGTTTCCAACACCCAAAAAGATCACGTGCTCGTGACGCCTGCGACAGAAAGGATGTTCCACATCCGCCCCAAGGTTTGTGAGTGGTGGCGCTGGCTAACACTCCCAGAGTTAGTTCTAGTTGTGAAACATAAATACCCCAGAAAGTGGAAGGGAAAGCGGTTCCGTGGTAGCTCAATGGTGGGAGCATCGCATGCGTAATGCGAAGACGTGGGTTCGTTCCCCACCTGCGGACACGCGTTTTTTCATCCATTTTCATTTCCCTTATTTATGATTTCTTTATATTCAATTAGTAAGTACAAGTAATTTCCCCTATGTTGTCCTTGGTGTTAATGTTTGCTGGCTTCTTATGATTAATAAAAATCAGGCCCCTCGGTTCCCTTTCTTCTCGCTCACTATATATATATATATATATATATATATATATAAGGAGATTTATTGAGGTGCGTAGCGACAGCCGGTTGTAGGATCCACCGCGCACAGTCCCCTATCTCGAGTATCTGCTGCGCGCTTGGTGTTGCCGATATTGCTGACTCTGCGCTGAAGTTCGTAATCTTCTTTACAAGGGCCTCCCGGAAATGAAGGAGCCATCCTGGCGACTTAGTTGTCTGGAAGGATGGTAGAATGGTGATACGGCTTGATAAGCTGAACGTGAACGACTTCGCAGTTACGACGTCGCATGTTGGGCGGTGGCGTGAGCGGCTTAATCAGGTAATTAACGGGTGATGTTCTCTTGAGAACGCGGTATAGCCCGTCGTACTTCTTAAGGAGTTTTGAAGCGAGCCCAGACATGCGGTGTGGCACTAACAACCAGGCGAGAGCGCCCGGGAGAAAAGTGGCAGTCGAGTTCTGGGCGTCGTGAACGGCTTTTTGACGGTTCTGGTCGTCCGAGGTGAATCGGCGGGCCAGCTGGTGACATTCTTCGGCGTGTGTGGCGGCTTCCGAGATCGGCAGGCATTCGGAAGGGTCTGGCCGGTAGGGCAGAATGGTGTCGATTGTGTGCAGAGGATGACGGCCGTAAAGAACGTAAAAAGATGAGAATCCGGTAGTGGCTTGAGTTGCGGTGTTGCAGGCGTAGGTGACAAACAAAAGAACTAGGTTCCAATTAGAGTGATCAGGTGAGACGTACTATCGGCCAAGAAAGTAAACGGACACCGGCACCGGCGGCCGGAGCGGCTGCCCGGCCACAACGGGGTGCTGCTGTCTCGCTCCGCGCGCTTGGGTCGAGAGTGCCGTGGGTGGCGTTAAGCTTCTCCCTCACTCTCGCGCTGTCTTGTCACGCTTGATGAAATGCCTAGTGCGTCGTACGGTTGCTTTGCTGCTGGCGGTCGCGATGAAAGAGACCGTGCATAGCCGCTATTCAACACATGGCGTTGTCGCGCAGCAGCCGACGACCACTACACGAAGTCTATTATGAAACCTAAGAAAAGTAGTCAGGAAAGGATGATTCAAAGTAGAATCAGAAATGTCGTCAATGATGAAAGTTTGTTCCCGAAAACCGATACAAATGGCAGTCGATGGCTTGGTAGAGTCTTCAGTGCAATGAAAGGCTGCCATCAACGCGTGATAACTTGGCCGACTCGAGCTGGCATCGAATTTATAGGCGCTGCAGCTAGTTCCGGGCTTCCGCGCAGCGCTTCCTGCTCTTCCTTCACGACGTGACACAGCTGATCCGCTGTTCTACCACGCGGGCGGCAATGGGACACCCGGGTTCAATACTTCTTTTATATTCCTTGTACGCGTTTTTCAGTGTAGGCCGCTATCAAGACATGATTGTGCCGTGTCTTTGGAAACGTTTAAAAACGGGAATAGTCGCATTGGCTTGGTTACTTCGCAACAATGCCACCACGGGTGCCGATCGAGGATATAAGGCGCATCGTCAAGCTTTCCATGCGAGGTTTCAGTCAGCGTGAAATATGCTGCCTTCTCGGCAGGAGTAGAACCTCTGTGAGCCGTATCATCCAAGCCTACAGGGATGAAGAGGGCAGAATGGGTGATGCTCAACGCAGTGGGCGGCCAAGGCTTACAACCTTGGAAGGGGACCAATGGATACTTGCTGCCGCTGTTGTTGACCCCTTTTTGAATGCCAGAGAGATTCGCGACACACTCAACCTCAGCTGCAGCGTCGAGACCATCAGGGTCACATTGCGCGAGGCAGGGCTTATGAACTGCGTCGCCGCTCAGAAGCCGCATTCAACAACAATGCAGAAGGAAGAGCGGCTCAACTTCGCCCGAGCGTTCGAGCAATCGGCTGCAGGGGAGTGGCGGGAGGTCATATTCACGGATGAATCAACGTTCAGCACACGCTGGGACCAACAGCAGCGTGTGTGGCGTCCGTTGAACAGCAGGTATGGCCCGTCATCCTTGCAGCTAATGGAACTTGCGGGTAAAGTTCGCTTAACTCATCAGTAATAAAACTTAAGAATTTTTTGCAACGCATCAAAGGCCTAAAGATGCCGTACAGTTTCGTGTCTCGCCTTACTACATGACTTCACATGGGAACATCATGGAATACGAAGTGTTTCTTTTGCGCGCGTATTGTATATCAGCGAGCTAAAGCTGCATTTGGGATAATTACATCTTTAATCATTATTTTCCTCCGGCGGCAAAGTGAGACTGATCCGCGTTAAGTTTTGGACCACACATATGGGATTGCTTTCTCATATGCCCACGTATGCCCCCGCCAACATCCACAGCGTGCTCAGCAGCGGCCGCTGCTCGGTGAGTGTTTGGGGCGCCATCAGTCGAGACGACATTGGCCCACTCGTGCGTATCGAGGGCTCGTTCACCGCGGCGAAATACTGCGAAATCCTCCTCGAGCACCTAATTCCTTACGCCCTGGACGGGCCATTCCAAGATTGCTGCTACTTGTTCCAGCACGACCGCAGCCCCGTGCACAAAGCTCGTGCTGTGGGCGCCCTTCTCGAGCGTTGCGCCATGCGACAGCTGCCATGGCCGCCTAATGGGGCTGCCCTTAACCCCATCGAAAACATCTGGGGGATAATGAAGAAGAAGCTTTCCTCACGGCGCATGTGCGGTGGCACAGCAGATCAACTGTGGCATGCCGTTAAGGAGGAGTGGGAAGCCCTGCGCGGAAGCCCGGAAATAGTGACGGCGCTGTATGACTCCCTGCCAAGGCGAGCAGGTCAGGTTATCGTGGTCGACGGCTGCTTTTCGTCACACTGAGCAAACTTTCAAGCCAACTGTCATGAGTAAAGGGCATGATGCACATGCCAGACGACGGAATTCGATGATAGGCGGTTGGAGTGGAAAAGCAATTGATGGTGTATGCCAAGGCGACACGTCGCCACACACGATTGGCAGATAGGGCTCCTAGCACATGAAGCCAGCCTACTGCGAGGTGACTGCCACAGTCGCATGTCTTAATGCAGTCCCGGACGTCTTCTTTTCAATCGGTGCTGACGCTACGTCAATCCGGCGAATTTCACGGCGGTGCTGATACTGTGCGGAGGTCTTGCTGCTCTATATGGGGGGGGGGGGGAGGGGGGGGGGTTGTGTAGCCCCACAGACTGCGACACGATCACCCTGGGCAAGAATTCAGGCGAGACCTCGAGCGTTGCGTCACCTAGGCTTACGCGAGGAGTGAAGAAACAGTGAAATCGTTTTTGGGGATTGTGCTCCGGTGCTGTAAGAAAGCCTCACTGTCGCTCTACAGAGGCAGCGGAATTGTCACACTCAAGGCCGACAACGGCTTCAGGATCTTCAACACATCTACGGACGTCACGAGACCGGTAGCGGACTTCTGGGTGTTTTATTTGGACATCGATTGCGATGCCAGCTTGGGCAGACTGTTTAACGCGGACGGGTGCACCACAAAAAGAAGTGACAAGGTAGTGTGAGCGTTTAGGGATATTTGTTTAGAGAGTTAAAGAGCTATTGCATGGTTATGTATATTTGAGCTTTTTCTATGTGTAAACTATGTTCGGTGTGATAAAGTCATATTTGCCGTGCCACCACGCCTAACGTTTCCCTATGCATCTAGCGCAAACACTCCCGAGATCCGCGTGACACCACCAAATGTCACTTGTATCTGCTTGCATGGATTACCTTTCATGACTGACTACATTTCTCGACTCCTATTCCAAATCATCTCTTCCTGGCGGTACTTTTGTGAAGAAAGCTTTATAATGGACAACGTATTGTAGAGCCAAATAAAGCAGTCTTCAGAGTCATCGCTGATATAAATAATAAACCCACTGCGGGAAATAATGCCTGAAAAGACCCTCGACAGAGGAGCCGAGCTTTGCTACAGGCGCGGCTTCAAGTTATCGCACTGGCATGAAAGAGCGCGCGTCAGCCGCCGCTGCGGCGCCTTGCGCATTGTTGCCTAAACTCGAGTAGCAAGGGACGTAGGCGACAGACACGAGTGTGAAAGGTCAATATAGGCAAGAAAAAAAAACAGAGCTGGGGCGGTATTGTGTAAGAGTGTACCTACTGCACTGTCCATTTCGCCATTTCTGCGACCGTTGATTCGCTGCAGCTTTACGTGCAGGAAGGTGCCAGTCAGTCTCCGCCCTGCACGTCAAGCTGCAGCGAATCAACGATCGTCGAAATGGACAGTCCACTAGGTAGATTCTTACCGCCCCTGTTCTTCGTTCTTTCACCGTGCCGGGGTTTGATTCCCTGCGGCCGTCGGCTGCTGCGCGACAGCGCCATGTGTTTAATACCGGCTATGCACGGTCCCTTTCATCGCGACCGTCAGCGGCAAAGCAACCGTACGACGCACTAGGCATTTTATCAAGCATGACAAGACACCGCGCGAGAGTGAGGGAGAAGCTGAACGTCACCCACGGTACTCTCGACCCAAGCGCGCGGAGCGAGACAGCTGCGCCCCGTTGCGGCCAGGCAGCTGCTCCGGCCGCCGGTGCCGTGGTCCGTTTACTTTCTTGGCCGATAGTACATGGCGAGCATGTCACCAAGAGTTCGATTGAAGCTTTCCGTGGTACCGTTAAACCGTGGGGGATAGGCAGTGCATTTACGATGATCAATAGCGCATTCAGCCAGCAGTTGTTCGATGACTTCAGATAAGAAGGCACGGCCTCTGTCGCTTAAAAGTTCACGTGGACCTCGATCACGAAGGAGAAAACGGCGTAGTATGAAATTGGCGACCTCCTGTGCTGTAGCATTTGGAAGAGCAGCAGTCTCCGCATAACGTGTTAAGTTGTCTACCGCAAGGATTATCCACATGTTACCGGTAGGATTCAACGAAAGTGGCCCGTATAGAGATTTATGCCAACGCGATGAAAGGGTCGCGTTGGGCATTGTAAAGGCTGGAGTTTTGCAGTGGCGCTTTGCGGCGTTGGCACTCATGACAAGAGCAAACGAAGTTGCGAACAAAATTGTATATTCCCCGCCAGTAATAGCTGTGTCGAAATCTTTCGTAGGTCTTGAAGACTTCCGCGTGGCCACACTGAGGGTTGACGTGAAACGAGGAGCAGACCTCCGATCGCAAGATTATCGGAATTACGAGTAACCATGTCCGTCCCTCTGCGGCATAGTTGCGTCAATACAGTAGCTGGACTCGAATCGCAAAATGAGCAACTTGGCGCCGAGGAATTCGTGACGCGGGAACTTTTGACGTATCAGAGAGAAGGTCGAACAGAGATGCAGTCCAGAGATCAATACGCTGTGCTGCAGCGATAGTGTCAAAGTCCAGAGAAGAAAACGTGGACTCTCAGGTGGAGTCGAGACAGGCCTTCGGGGGAAGCGGTGATCAGGATAGCGCGTCCGCGTCGGAGTGCTTTCACCTGGAATGGTAAACCATGCGGATGTCATATTCTTTAATTCGCAATGCCCAGCGGGCAAGGCAGCCCGATGGGTCTTTCAGCGTCGACAGCCAATGTAGTGCGTGGTGGTCGGTCACTACATTTACAATGCAGCAGCTGCTGCTGTAGGCGCCACCGTGTACAGCACACGCATCGGGAAGCCGTTCAGAGTATATGCAGTGCAAGAGCATGGCAGAGAAGAAAGTCGATGCGAAAGACTTGTTTACACCTTTCTATTGCGCCTCGGTGATTCCCTTTGGAACTCCGTGGGCGTCGCCACAACACTCTCAACACTCTCTAGACTGCTCTAATTATCCGTGAGCCACCGCAAAAGTATTACAGAAACTGCAGAACTTACACTTCTAACGCGCAACAGTCCAGAGGCAAGGTACATAGAACAGTGGAGATGAGGTAGAGAGAGGAGGCAGATAATGGGTAGAATCGACGCAAACACGTAACGAGTGAATGTACAGTTTTAGGGTAGCCTTAACGTAATAGCGGGATTAAGGGAAGTAGCGTTCGCTGCGCGCAAATTGCAGAAAGCGAATTTTATGATAACGTGATAGCGTAGCTTTTGTGCGGGATCCTAATTGCGTATAGATTTCATATACATAGTGCTCAGAAGTACTAGAAATGGTTTTAGGCGCAAAAAATAAGACACGGACGACAAAATAAAAGACACGGACTGAAGCACGTAAGTGATTTTGTCTATTCGCCAAGCTTTGAGTGTGCGTCCCAAAAATGCGAAAAGCAGTGCAGCGACAGCACGACTTTCCATCTATGCCAATCCTTCACGAAATCAGCACAATCTTGGCGTTCATCCTCCGAGATTTCCCAATGTCAGATGCCATATGCCATTGCGCCCTTCTCTGGACTTCGCCATTAAATCGCGCGGCTATCCCGAAAGTTCGTGATCCAGAATGAGATCAGGATTCCTTAAAAGGCGTACTTATTAATTTGGTACTGAGGCAACAAAAGAGGAAAGAAGAAGGGACCGAAAGAGCGCCAACTAGCAACTGAACCTAATACATAGTAACACCCATATTTTAAACACACACGATTGACATGCGCAGAAGCATGCGCAGAAGCATGCGCAGAAATGCTATTTTACAAATCACCACAGTGCATCTAAAAATTGGTACTGATTATCGTGCAATGGGACCGACGGGACACTGACGCAAGCATCACCCTTCTTCTTTATCAAAAACGCCTCCAGCAATACACGTGCCAGCGTTCCCCGACTCTTAGCTAGTAGACGAGTGTCTCCAAACTGCGACTAGCAGCCACACGAAACAGAATGAAAGGGCAGGTAGGAACCTGTACCGTTTTTAATCCATAATTTGTGCTTCCTTAATCGGTCGTTAGTGCAACGTCCAGTTTGGCCAATATATACTCGGCCGCAATCCTGTGTGTATAAAATATGGTATTTCTTTGTACTAAATTCAGTTGCACGTTGGCCCTCTTTCTGCCCTTTCTTCTTTCCTCTTAGTTTTCTTGCGCCAGAACCACATTTCAAGCATGAACCAACTAGCTCAACATCACATTCTGCGTACTTATAAAGCGATGTACAGCAAGGAAGGAGCATGTGCTTGCTTCGGTAAAGCCATGAAAACAACAGAACATGTTTTAGTACAATGTGAAGATATCTGTCCAGCTGTCGGTTTAGGCTCCTCTGGTCTGCTTGAGGCCAATGGTTTCAGCAATAGCTGGGGGTCCGCAATATAGATTACTAAGTTGCGATTGACAGTTTGGTGGCAGAAAAGTAGGGAGACAAATAATAACGGATGCGTACAAAAACAAAGTTCGCAATAGTGGTTCAGAATGTTTGATGCTGACAATTTCCTTTGTTTTAACTTGACAGCGAAGCTGTATACCTCTAGTTGGTCGGATAAATTCGTGGCGTAAAAACAAAACTGCAGGTTAAGAATTGGCGGCAAACGGCATACATTGCTGTGCAATCCGGCATACAGCATGCATATATATATATATATATATATATATATAAGCGGTGGATAGGGCGGTGATTGATTACAATGGCTGAATTGACACGCGTCCTTATTTATCCTTTGCTCGGGTACTGCATTTCACCCACTAACCACTTAGTGTTATCGCTCAGCGCAAGACTTGCCTGCATGATTTGAAACTTACGCAAAGGTTATCGTTGATTTTATCTGTGAAGGTGAAATTCTTCATTTCTTCTGTATATTTACCGAAACGGTGATAGGAGCAAAGGCATCGAGGCCTGACAGAGGCTCCTGCTCCGTTGTAAGTGTTTTCCAACAGCGAAAGCTTGCATGTAGCACAAAAGTAAATACAACAACGTCGTTTTAAGATATTGTAACAAAGTCAGCATTGTCAACTTATAGATTCCGTGACACACTCCTAGATTTGAAATTAATCGCTGCTTCGTGACGTGCGAGATATGGTTACTATATTACATATACTCAGTATAAACAATATAAACACATAAATACATCACAACTTGTCAACATGATAACCAGGGCAAAATCGGTACTATGTAAGATTGTGGATGTTAAATCTTTAAACAGCAAGAATAACTTATATAAAATATGTCAAGTAGCAAGCAACAAAAATTAACAATGTAGTAATTACAGCACGCACTAAACATATAATAGGAAGCTAGAATAGTCACTTATATTCGACTTCATGTTCAACTTACAACACCTTGAAAGATTTCTTAGGAAGCATATTGCACTCCGTAGATCATAGACGATTCAGCAAAGCAGAGATTCGAAAAATTACATGTTGTCTGCCATAATTGGTTCTCGTCCGCGTAACGCAAATGGTTTTTCTTTTTTTTTTTGGGGGGGGGGGGGGTTGTTACGTGCTAAAGCCAGTTGTGATTATGAGGCACGCCGTAGTGGAGGGCTCCGGATTAATTTTGACCACCAGGGGTTCTTTAACGTGCACTACAACGCAAGTACACGGGCGTTTCGCATTTCGTCTCCATCGAAATGCGGCCGCCGCGGCGGCGATTCGATACCGCGATCTTGTGCTCAGCAGCGCAATGCGCGTAATTCGAATATCTTTCCTACGTAGTGGATACTGATTTTGCGATTGTAACCCGTGAACATTAGAAAGTTAAGTAACATTTATATATTGTAATAACTTATAATAATAAATTTGGGAGGCCTTTAGTAGGTCATGTTTTATAAACAAACCCTCTGTTCGCAAGGGTTGTGGCCTTCCTCGATAATTCTCGAAAAATCTCAGCACTCTCTTTCGTAATATAATAAGTTTCTTGAAATTCTGCGTATATGTGGTGCCGCATACTAATATCCAATAAAAAGCCTAGAATAAAATAATGAATCAGATAGCACTCTTTTTAACTAAACAGGTATAATGTCACTTATTTTAAAGAACCAACCTCTAATTTTGCTAAGCTCCGCTGTAAGGTCCTTGATATGTCCATGATAGGTCCTTTCTAAACCACACCCCAAGAAACTTGTGAGCGTGTGGTGGTCGGTCACTACGTCAAAAGATCGGCTGTATAAATATGGGCGAAACTTGCCAAGCGCCCACACAATGGCCAAACACTCCTTTTCTGTTACGCTATAATTTGTCTCCGCCTTGTTTAACGTGCGACTCGGGTAGGCGATGACGTATTCTGTGTGGCCAGGTTGACGCTGTGCCATCGCAGTGCCAAGATCTACACCACTTGCGTCGGCATGGATATCGATTGGCGCTTGAGGGACAAAATGGCGAAGAATGGGTTGCGTCGTCAGAAGACAGCGCAAGGTTGTGAAGGCGTCTTCAAACTCTGGAGACCATGATGATAAATTTCTAGCGCCACCAAGGAGCTGTGTGAGAGGCGATATAATTGACGCAAAGTTTCGAACGAATCGCTGGAAGTAAGAACAGTGGCTGGTGAAACTGCGTAGCTCTTTAATAGTGGTAGGTTTCGAGAACGCAGTAACAGCACGTAGCTTCTCGGGACCGGGAGAATGCCCTACTTTGACATGACATGGCCTTACATTGTGAGCTGACGAACAGCAAATTGACATTTCTTGAGGTTAAGTTGCAACCCGGCGTTGGTCAAGCAAGTGAGTACGTGCTGGAGGCGGAGCAGGTGCGTTGCGAAATACGAAATACATGACGGCGAATTCATACAAACCGTCTGGAGTAATAAAGGCAGTTTTCGGGCGATCAGCTTCTGCCATCGGAACCTGCCAGTAGCCTAGCTGACCGCAAATCCAGCGAAGAAAAGAAGTCGGTTCCCTGCAAACAGTCCACAGCATCATCGATGCATGGTAATGGGTAGACGTCCTTCAGCGTGATCTGGTTCAACCGACGAAAATCAACACAGAAGCCGATGGAACCGTCTTTCGTTGTGACGAGTACCACGGGAGAGGGCCATATGGGCTCTGTGAAGGTTGAATGACGCCTCGACGAAATATGTCATCGACCTGTTCTGCAATGACGCGACCTTCCGTAGCGGACACGCGATATGGTCTTTGTCGCAGCGATGAGTGAGAGCCAGTGTCGATGTGATGCTCGACTGTCGATGCACGGAAAAGAGATGTTTGCGCAACTTTGAAAGAACGGCGGAAATGCAGAAAGATTGTGAGAAGTTGAGAGCGCTTCGAATGTATCAGATATTCGGCGACGAATGAGGTGAACACATCTGTCCATGCGGAGTCGACTACGGAGAAGGCACTCAATTCATCGACGTCAGTAGAAGGAACTTCATCGAGGACGGAGAGAATTCGTGTTGGATCGACCAACTCGACGTAACCAAGACATTCGCGGCGGAACAGTGATAGCGGCAATGAAAGATGATTTTATATGGGCATCACGCTGACACCGGCGGTGAGCTCAAGAGCTGTAAAGGGCAAAGGAAGCACTTTTCGGATAACAAAGTGATGAGAGGGCATGAAGAAGACCATCACGTCGGATATAGCACTACACGAGACTGCTACGAATGCTGGAGAGCACGGGGGAATACAGGTGTCTTCTTTTATGAGAAGTTTAGCGGCAGGATGAGCAGCGACGGAAGCCAGGTCACCAAGGTGGAAAAGTTTAATCTCTGCCCGAGCGCTATTGATGATCGCATTGTGGCGTGAGAGAAAATCCCATCCTACAATAACGGCGTGGGAGCACGATGAAAGAGCTATGAACTCAATCCTGTATAAAACGTTCTGTATGTTTACACGGGCTGTACAAGCAGCGGTAGGGCGAATGGGTTGAGTACTTACCGTTAGAAGCGACAATCCAGACAGAGACGTCGTGACTTTACCAAGCGAGCGGCAAAACCAGGCATCCATAACTGAAATAGCGGCGCCAGTATCGACGAGGGCGAATGTAACATTCTTCGACAAACGCATCAATGACATTGGCAGGTAAACGAGGAGGACTTCGGAATGTCGACACTTGCGCTGTTCTTGCCTCAGGAACTGCTTAGTTTCCCTCTTGTTTAGAGACGAATCGCTGACGCATATGAGAAAGCGATTGGTGACGTTGGGAGGGTGATCGGAGGCGTTCGAAGTGAGGCAGTCTGGGAGCGAGCTGTTGATGGACCAAAGTGTCCTTAAGGCGCATTTGGATGGGGCGCCATATAGGGCGTTCGTAGATTGAGTTTCGTAGCGACAGCCGGTTGTAGGATCCACCGCGCACAGTGCCCTAGCTCCAGCCTCTTCTGCGAGCTTGATGTTGCCGATGCTGCTGATTCTGCGCCCACGTTCGTTATCTTCCTTACAATATATATATATATATATATATATATATATATATATGCAGGCTTGTGAGCTATTTCGCAATTAAAATTCTAATTGATAAGAAATAAGTGGAAGGACCTGTGTTAATTCTGGATCCAATAGAAAGAATCGGCGCCGTATCTCGAGTACCAGTACCCAGAAGGTACACGAAGATACAATCTTGGTCAAAAATGAGGGATTTTCCGTACTCAGAACAATATTGGGAGTCTTTGGCTGTGAAAACTGTATATAAGATCCCAATGTATAGGTCAAGCCATCGGATCTCGATATGGTGCGGGTCTGCTGTTATTTCTGCGATCTTCACAGTGATTCTTAGAATATGTTTCGCGAGCTTCCCAAGCTGATTTCTGCAAATACGTGCAGTCATCCTCGTTTATAGAGGCATGCTCAAACCCAAGTATATTTTCCACGCGAAGTTTGCAAATCTGACATGCCTCTGTTAAGAGATCGACCCGGAGGTTTAGCATGCACTGAAATGCGCTTTTTAACTAAACAGCTCTTCGTTTACAAACCACTTTTACAGCGTAAGCTGTTATGGCCTCATTCCAATAGCTGTTTTGGTCCGCGATGGTATCCGCCACCGCTGCCGCCACCGCCTCCGCCAACGGCGTCCGGCGAAGTTAACCGCTATCACTGTAAATGCGAATAAAGTACCCAGCTCCAGCCAGGATCGAACCCGCGCCCGCTTCCTGGGAGCCAGATACTCTACCACTGAGCCAGGCAAGCGCTTGCTATCGGTCGCCGGAAAAAGGCCCTTTAAAGCAGGCGCAGACGATCCGAGCCTCCCCCAGTATGGTGGCGCCATCTAGTTAGCTTGCAGTTGTGAGGCTTGATCGAGCTCAGCAGACTGCTGTGCGGAGAGCATTACAAGCCGCTGCTCGCCGTCGACGCCGGGCGGATAGTTCAGATCGTTCTCATCAATACGAGGCGAACAGACTGCCGCCAAGACCCTGTTCTGCGTGGTGCCCAAATTGGAGCTACTCTTGAGCCGCTCCACCAGCTTACACTGAGGCTGTGCTGCGTGTGCCGCGCAGGCCTGTGACTTTTTTTTTTCTACAGTTGCCTACAAGTGTGTGAGTATATTTGGCAGTGTTGGAACGGTCATGCCTGTACAATTCGGAGAATCTAATTCCTTTTTAACGCGAAAGCGTTCGTTGCATGGCTCTTTGTTTGACCCTGCCGTCATCAGAAAGCCGCAGCAGAAAAACGGCCCACAAATTTCGTCATCTTCATCTAACTAAAAATTTTTAAAAAGCCGGCAGATCTCATGCCATGTCGGAATCGATGTTATGTGAAGTAGTGTGTGGAGAGCCTACCAAGTTAACGAAACGACCATGAGAGCAACTAGACGTAGGCGGCTCTTTCATGACCTACATGAAATGCATGTCCCAACATTCATGTCATGAGTCCTCAGGAGTCCCTTTAGCTACACCTTTAGCTACACTCATGACTATGACTTCTACCAACTTCCTTTAGTGTTTCCTTCACTTAGTACCCACGTCCGAACCCATTTCAGTGTTTTCAGTGATAATCTTTTTTCGCTGAGGCATTGTCATTTTGCTGAGTCTTGCTCATGAGTATGACTTCTACCAGCATCCTTTAGTGTTTGGTTGTGACTCCGGCTGTGGCCTCAGTTGTGGCTTCAACTGTGGCATCGGCTGTGGCCATGGCTGTGGCTTCAGCTGGGGTAGTCGCTGTGGCTTCGGTTGTGGCTTCTGCTGTGGCGGTGGCTGTAGCTTTGGTAGCGCGGGCCAGGCTTCAGTATTGTTGTTCTCCGGCATGACCTTGTCAGAGTTAGACTCAACTCAGCAAGGCCTAAGCGGCAGAGGAGGAGCAGTTGTCGGATGTGCGGCGCTCTTCATGGAGGAATATGTGGCACATAGAGTTTCACACTATAAAACCTAGAGGGAAATGTGACGCTGCTGAGCTGTGGTATGCTGTGGTAAATTGTGGAGTTGGATTGGCATCGTTCTTGGAGAGCCCGAACGCCTTGAAGACGCGCCTGGCTAGCACCGTTCCATCTGTCACAATGATTCATTTCCTGCTAAACAGCACGTAAAAGCTGCATTAGCTTTATTATTACACAAAAACATGTTTTGTTTAATTTTGAGGACATACTATTGGATGCACAATTCTATGAAACGTAAAAAGTATCAGCTGGCCGCTAAAGTTGGAGGGCAGATGACAAGATTCTCGCTCGCTTTGGAACAATTTGTCGTCTGTTCTTCCTTTTCTTCGCTTGATGCTGCATTGTAGGTGATTAAACTTTATTGAGAGATGTAATATTGGTGAATGAAAGCCTTTTATGTAGATTTTGTTTCAAGAACGCGTAATTTGTGTAGCCATGTCCACGTTTTATACGAAGCCTCGTACAACACCAGCCAAAACAAGCCTCGCAGACACATATCCCGTCATTCCCATGAGGGCACGGCAGCCCTTTAAGAAACTCGCATAGACGGTGGCGCCAGTTTACCCTCTAGGTGTTATAGTGAGAAACTCTATGATGTGGCATAGATGCCACAGCCGGCACCACAGTCACATCAAAGAATACAGTGCACCGCGGCAGAGTCCACAATGCCGACTCCCGATAAATTGCCCGAAGAAGACCGGCAAGTGGTTGGGATGCTTCGGTCCCTTGTAAATACCCTACTTATACTCTTAAGCAAGCTGCATACTCCGTCAGCGCGAAATGCAGTGCAAGTACTGGTTGCTCTTAATCCAGTGCTTGCAAATCTCGAGTAAGCCCCATGGCTCACCCGCAGCCTCCTATTCACGCAACGACCACTGGCCCTTGGTTCATGTCAGATGTCTACAACGCACATCACCATCTATGGGACTTGACTTTGCTGTTATGGTGCTTCGCTGCACACACAATGCTCACTCTCTTCCTCTTTACCTCTTTTTATTCCCAATTCCCTTCCCCCTTGTGTAGGGTAGCAAACCGGACTTTCGTTTGATTGACCTCTCTGCCTTTCTTCTCTTCGCTTTCTCTCTCTCTCTTTAGTGTTTGCTTCCCTTAGTACCTACGACTACACCCACTTCAGTGGTATTTTAGTGCGATACTTTTTTGGCTGAGTCATTGTCATTTTTGCTTAGTCATGCTCATGACTATGATTTCTACCATCGTGCTTTAGTGTTCCCTTCACTTAGTGCCAACGTCCGAACCCATTCCAGTAGTTTTTCAGTGTTAATCTTTTGTCGCTGAGTCATTGTCATGACCTGCATGACACGCATGTCACGATATTCATGCCATGACATATCATTTATGTTCGTAATATACTCTTGTCATGATATGCCAAGTTTGGTACGTACCAAGTTAACGAAACGACCATGAGAGCCCAAAGTCGTAGGCGGCTAGATAGATAGATACGGTCAAAGTAGCAAATGCTCCCCAAGAAATGCTTCGCATTTAAGAAGTTGCCACGGTGAAGTTTCGATCCTCAACCCCACCGCCACTGCTATCGCTCCGAAAGCCGAGTGCTCTAATCACTGCCGCAGCGCTCCACCAGGGTGACGCAGCGCTCCACCGCGCCACAGCAACAGTTATGAATATCTTCGGAATATCTATGAATATCTTTGCGCTCCGCCCAGCGGGGGATTCACTAGACGGCGCTCGGCGCAGTGCAAGCAGAAGGCGGATCGGGCAGCTTGCCTCGTCACATGCCTCAACGTGCGTTCTCTACCGAAAGACATGGACGACGCGGCGCACGATGGGAACGTCAACAGAGGTTATATACTATGTCTCATGGAGACATGGATGAGGCCGGTTGACAAAAGGCTGACCACAGGATACTCGTTCGTGTGCTCCGCTCAGCCACGGAACAACGTTGCTGCCAGCGTCGCCATACGCGCCAAGCCAGGACTTCAACTACCACTGGTCCATCTCGGAGAATGCTTCGGTGCAGACGGAGAGGTGTGCGCTGTGCAGTTCATCGGAACGGCACACGTGGTTGTGTTCGTATATGTGTCGCCAAATCTTTCTCAAATGGAAGCGCCTGTGTTCGTGTGCAGGAATCTGCCTTCGGCTCTACGCTGCGGCATGTCCATGCTCGTCAGGACGCATGTTCAACGCAGCAGCACTAAACTCAGCAACATTTCGCTGCTGCACTAAACTGGACGACATAACTCAGGGACTCTCTTAGCGACAGGTAATGCTCTCGTATTTACACATCATAAGAATTGCGTAGGTGCCCCCTTGATATAAAGGTTATAAACAGGGATAAGTTGCCTCAGAAAGGCTGGCCAACGTTTCGATAGGAGGTCCTATCTTCGTCAAAGGTGGCCTCGTCATCCTCGGCAGGTTAGTTTTAGCGGGTTAGTAGAGTGACGTCACGTCGATGTCGGTGGCGGCTGGCTGTGAAGGGAGAGACTGAAAAGAAAATGAGCGCTGTCGTTTGACTGTCTTTAGGCGTGGTTTCTACAAGACGAGGGGACAAGAGTGGGTTAGCAGGAAAGCAGCAGAAAAATTAAAAAAAAGATAGAAGGAAAACGACATAGGAGAGTGTCGGGGGAGCGAGAGGTTAAGGAGCGTTCAGACGTGTCGTAGGCGGCGTGCGTTTGGGGTCTTTGAAGAGCCGGTCAGCCGGTCAGTGTGCGAGTACCAACAAGACGAGTTGAAAGAATTACTTGAGTAGCGTAGCAACAATGCGTCGGGTAATTTTGAAAGTGTTCAGATGGCGACGCAGACTCTGGAGCGGGGGGGGGGGGGGGGTGTAGTTGGAAGGCAGCAGCTCGGTTTTTCAAAGGACGTTAGCGTCAGTAGATCGCGGTAGGCGTCGTCATGACTGTACACAGATGTGGCGGGACCCTGTGTGGTCGAGGTGCCGAAAAGGGTATCCGGGTGTCTGGGACTTTGCAATGTGTCGGTGTGAATCTTTAAAAGAAAGGAGAAGCAAGGAAAACGGAAGGAAGAACAGGACTAGAAAGAACTTTATTTATGTCCTGCAGGACGCGGAAGGAAGGAAAAAAAGCAAAAAGAAGTTATACGGCTCTTCAAAGATGCCAAACGCACGCCGCCTACAACACCTCTGAACGCTCCTTAACTTCTAGCTCCCCCAACGTCCTCCTATGTCGTTTTTCTTCTATCTTTTTTATTTTTCTGCCGCTTTCATGCTCGCCCACTCTTGTTCCCTCGTCTTATAGAAACCACGCCTAGAGACAGTCAAACGACAGTGCTCATTTTCTTTTTAGTCTCTCCCTTCACAGCTAGCCGCCACCGACATCGACGTGACGTCACTCTACTTACCCGTTAAAACTAACCTGCCGAGGTTGACGAGGTCACCTTTGACTAAGATAGGTCCTCCTATCGAAACGTTGGCCAGCCTTTCTGAGGCACCTTATCCCTGTTTATAACCTTTATATCTGTCAGCCCCCTTTTTTTATTTTAGGTACCCCCTTAGTTTTTTAGGAGAGATAATTGACTGACTTGTACCTGTGTCGGAACACGTTAATTTCATAATAAACCGTCACCTCTCTTGCGTTTGTTGTTTCTGTCTGCTTTTTTTTTGTATCGTAATTTATGTGCATCCGGTAGACATAAAATATCGCTTCTTTCAATCAGTCTTTGTAAAAATGTGAAGCTTTAGTTTTCATGCCTGTTTTACTAACGCGACGTCTCGAGCAAGCGACAGTGGCCATTGAAAATTAATTTGCACAGTGAACCTGTTGAATTAAGCCTATTCACCCTCACTACTCGAGCAGTATTATCAGACAATGAAATATTTATGTTCAACTATTGGCTCTTTTTATTACAAAAATTATCACATTCTTGCTTTTTCTGTAGTAGATATAGGCCACGCATGTCTTCGTTTAAAATTATTTGCATTTTGGCTGAAACTTATGGTGCCTATATGTACGAAGTTTGACGTCTGAAACGCTCTGTAGCGTGCCTACATTTGACGCCTGAAACGCTATTTTTTTATTCCGAACAATCCGACCTCTGGCCATTAAACACTGCTACATTCCATTGTTAGAAGAGTGCTGGTACATCGCGAAGTGAAACTGAAGATAATTACGAAGGAAAATATGCAATGTCTGCTATCCAAAAAGAAGCCAGAGCTATATATGCCTGTGAATGCTTTGTTCTGAGGGCAATACTGCTCACATTATTTACTCGCATGCGTCCGCATAATATGATTGGAATAAATAATATTCTGATATGTTTAACTTTTGCAAGCCTTGCAACAGTGTATTGTTGATAAGTTTGTAGCGAAGGTAGTTCTTTGATTCCGAAAGTGATGTCATAGCAACGTGGCTATTGTGAGTGGTTCCGTATATTTCCTGACAGACGTGAACATCACTGGTCGACCATCAAGTGACATATGTCCCCGTAGGTAGAGCGATCCCGGAGCCAGAGAGCCAACAGACCAACTGCCAGAGCCGCAGACGCCATAGGCGTCAGAGACATCTGTTGTTGGACCAGTGTTTGCGACTACGCCTACACCATGTTTCTGTGAAAAAGAGTGTATCTCAGACTGGCATATGTGAGAATTTACTCTTAGCACAGTGTAGAATTTTAAAATTTAGATTTATAGCGAAGAACCTTGCACAGCATCGCTAGTTTTGGGAGGTTATTGCCCTTGACTTGCGCTTCATTGCAGCATTGGAGTTTGGTGCCATGAGTTAGGTGCTATTGTAAAAATGGACCAGGTAATGATGGAGGAATGACGCCTGACGCAAACGGAAAGCACTGAATGCTGCAATGTATTGTTAGTTACTGCATTTTGGATTGGCATGGGCACTATGACCCGCAATGGCCGCGACAGGAAGATACAGCGGCTCACAGATAGCTATAAAGCAAGAAATGTGCGCTCGGATATTAGCCCGCCAAGATCTATTGGTATCAGACGTGCTCAGGCTTTGCAGTTCAAGGCAATTGTAAATGTAGCACTATCCTGAAAGCTTGAAATTTTGATACATTGTAGATCAAGCTATGTTTTTTCCTCAATCGGCGCTGGACGTGGGCTTTACAAATTCAAATTATGGTGCAATTCACCTTTGATGTCACTGCACATGCAAATCCTGCACTTGAAAATGCACGTTGATTACATGTCCGTAGAACGAGCGCGGAGACGGAGTGCACCCGGCGGGATGAGCAACAAATACCGCTGTGAGACTCCGCGAATCGGCGCGCGTCGAGATCGCCACGATTGCCAAGTGCGGCCCCGTTTCCCAGTGGCGCCGCGCCATCGCCGCAAGATGGCAGCACTGCACGGTCGGCGCCGAAGGCAGCAAATTGGAAGAAAGGGAAAACGAGAGGGAGACATGAGAAGAGAGGGTGAAAAGTGAGGGTTGGGCCAGATCGGTGGTCGCCGGGAACGCCGGAATTTCAGAGCGTCTCTGTTACTTCATCTCGGACGGGCCGGTGCGCGCCCGTCGTCGGATCGAGGGCTTTGAGCTCGGGTTCGCCGCGCGCGGGCTCCATACGAAGCGCATCAAAGGTGTGAGGTCGCGGGGAGCAGCAACAGGGCTATCGCTGCGGTCCACTCTGTCGAGGACGCATAGAACCGGAAGAAGCAACTGCTTTTTTTTTTCAGCTCGGTTAATTGTTCCGGGTTGTGGACGAAGTTCCTTCTTAATTGCCGTGACCTAAACTCTTGATAGCTTACGTTTTTCCCGGTAATCATTGACTATATGATGACGGACGTGTGCACGATTAATTTATGAAGCATTAGAAGCCAGATCTGCGGCGTGTCTACATTATGGATTTCAAGGATATCAACGACAGTTTGGCCAACGTCACCGAGTTGGAGCCGTTCGACTTTTACCAGGTAAGAAAAGGGACGGTCTATTGGGTAACTTCATATGTGGCCGTACGGATGATTTCAGGACCTTATAGCACCGTTTCTGTATTACTGATTTTCTCACTCCTCAACCTCAAAAAAATAGTTGGATATTTAACAAGCACACAACCTCGCGAATCTTCTTTACGTGAAAGGACATTGTATACTGAAGCTTAGTTTGAAATATTCCTATTCCGTAAATTTTTGTGCATCATTTTGACAAATGACATTAGGTAGCTACAAATCTGAAACTGCCAAGTAGAAGAGCGAATCCCACCTCTCGCAACCAGTTAGTCGGAGCTCATGGTGCGTTGAGAAATATGTATGTGTGAGAAAGCCTTTGATTGCAAGCTTGCCTCAAAATTGTTAAAATGCACTATTTTAGTGCATACTGGATAATACGCTCGCGCTTTTTACATGCAATTTTTCATGTGCGCTGAAAAGTATTCGTGAATGAAAGCGGGTTGGAGAAGGAGGTCAGATATAAATTGTATGATAATTACAAAAATACTGGTAAAACAACGCAAATCTAATATAGAAGTAAGATATGCGTATGCAAACATCAAAGCCAGCTTGATAACCAGCGAGACGCACATACAAGACGGAAGTCAGCAGCTTGTTCTTCTATGACTACTTTTGTGTCATCTACACACCGTAAAAAGGTACATAAACATGAAAAAATATTCAGTTAGCCTATTTGTGAGTATCTTTTGCCAATATGCAAGGATATTCTAAGAGTCGTGCTGGCAGCTTTGAAATGAGGACCATTGAATATCGCATACACAATAGCGGAACAAACACCTGTTGCCGCTCTTATTCCGGTCAACCCTTTTAATATATCCCCCACGCCTGCCTCACCGCTTTAGAGATATTATGAGAAGCCTGCTTCAAGGTTCTTTTGTGTACCGCAGTTATTTTACATTTACTGTTTTCCCAGCATCGGCGAAAGTTATGAAAGAGATTGTGCATTCATTGTATCACTAATTACACTTGCTATTACGATGTTCTACAACTAACTTCCAGTAGTCTTCGTTGCTCTCAATAATATTTTCGGACCGATGATCATCATTAGTGGGTTCAACCATTCTTGAAGACTCAAAGCATCCGTTTCCTCGCACTTTCGAGCTTGATATTTGCGTAATGAAATTCAGAGTAATTTGTCACGTAGTCCCTCCAACATATATTTTAATACTATAATTCAGATATTAAATTACGATATCCTTCTGTGTATAAATTACTCTAAATCCAGGATATCTTTCATGAACTTCACAGTCTGACAATAATTTTTACTAGACGTCCACCCCTGCTCGTGCTCAAAATAAAGCACATAAGATCGCTTGAGCTTAAGCTGACATCTTCGTATGCTTATGAGGTCGATGCTCCTAAATGGTTCGTTACAGCAAATTATTACAGAGAAATTGCATTAACACAGTATGGCCATTCCTCATCATATCACTTATAATTCGCAGGGCGGCGTTAAAACTCTTCTATCGCGCATGCAGCTGAACAGACATATTGCTTGACCTACTTGGTCAGCCATACTGGCATGCATAATTATTTTGGGTCGAAGGAAAAGCAAACTAAGAAACACACATCCTGACAACCGTCCTGTGAATGTGCGTTTCTGTCTCATCGTTTTATTATTTTTTTTGCGCCATAATACGTGTACCAGAAATTACTACAGTCCCATTCTGATAGGGAAAGAGAATTCCTTGCATTTGGCATATCACTGCGTCTACGCTGCCCTACTTCAGTAAAGATCACTTTTCTGAGAATCTAACATGTATTTGTTTCTTTTGTTCTGCCTAACCTCGGAGAATTCTCAGAAGTCACGTTCTCGTTTCGGACTGAGATCACACTATCGGTGCGGCGGACTGCACCTTATCCAACTCAAGTAGTGAATAATTGTTCTTGCAGCGTACAATTGAAAGGAAGAGTAGTAGGCGGAAAAGCGAGCCGCGCGGCAAGGTCTGTGCGGGCCACAATGTTCGCTTTGGTGTTGCAGCGATACGTTACAAATTAACCCAGCAATAAAAGCATCAGTCCATACGGCAGTTGAACACAAAAAAAAAAACTAGTGGACTAAGCATTTCCACTTACGAGCAGACGGAATTCTGTTTGCCAAGTGTGCAATTTGCCTTTGAGTAAAGTAATGGAGTCAAACGGTGCAGGGTAACCAGAAGTGAAAACGTGCTCATGATGCCCTGTCTTTTTTCGGTGCCTAAGTATATCATAGTGTACGCTGTAATTCTGGTAGTAGCCCGAGCACTGAAGAACAAATTACGCAATTATCCAAATAAGTTTTAAGCCACCGAAGCCCACTGAGTCCCTAGATATGATGCCTATCATTGTTATTCCTTACTTTGTACATTTACTATTGATGTGGTGCATCTTTTTTTTTCAGTTTGAATAAATTGTGCGTTTATGTTGGTCTTAGACTGTTCAGCCGCAAGAAACAAGGCTATGCTTTCCTGGCAGGGCGGAAGTGCTAACTAGCGAATTTTCATGTTTGGTTGTGTAGCATTTTCGCTAAGTATTCTGTGCGAACTAATGTGCGCTTTGTAGAATACTTTAAAGTCGTGCTCCGGGCTCTTTTCGCCTTGAGTGCTTTAAAGAGGCCGACTTTTGACACGTTCTTGTAACGTACATAAAGACAAACAATGGCACTTACGACGAGTGTTGAAAACACCAAGACGAAAAGAAGACAACGAGAATGAACGACATATATTTTAAACTTTTAATAAGGGAACAATGTTGAACACACCAAGTCGACATAAAATTACCATCTGATGTAGGATTATAGGTAAGGCGGCGTCTGTCACAGTGCTTTTCACGTGAGTTATAGGCAAATTTCATTTGAGAAAACACATTTTAGTGCGCTCCGTGTAAGCTCACAGATGTCTCGTTTCAAATAATATAGATGCACATAGGTTATTGAGTTCAATTTGCGGCTACAGTGAAAAGCAAGAAGAAAATTAGAAGTAATCGCTATTAAAAAGGTTCATCGTACCATTCTTACAAGTCAAAGTGAACAGTGAATCTACGAGCTTTGTAGTCACTACGATATAACGGTAGTGTACAATGCAATTTGTTTTGTACTGGCGCCTGCAAAGCTATAGCATGTGGCTGGAGGGTGCAGATTAGCAGAAAAAGGTAGATTTGGTATTTGAATACTGAATCCGTTATTAAGGGCTAAAGCAGGATAGTCGTAGCGCGCCAAAGTACCCTACATGTTTCATTACTGCGAGGTCACTTCGGGGAAATAGACTTTCTTCACGAACTTTCTGCTTCAATGAGCTTTGCAGACAGGAGCACAACAAATCTTGGAAGCTGTACTTATTTGATATCGAAATTCGTACAAAGTGTTCAATTTGTTAAATGGAACATTAAAAAAAGCCTACAAAATTTGATCCAATCACGTCACTACAGATCAATTATCCGCCCAGTCGGACGTCATTTCAAAGAAAAAACAGAGCAATTGAAGGACTAACTAAACTGGTTGCTACGCTTAACTTTCCTGTTACAAACTTCACGGCAGATGTTGAACTTCCAATGTTGAAGGAAACCTTCATAACAGTCTGGTTACGTGTTTCTACATTTCAAGATGTCCATGTAGGCCAAAATACCTGGCATCAAATTATTCGTTCAACTTACCTGATTACGCACGCGGCACCGAAATATGGGAGTCTTGGTGCAACCCCCCCCCCCCCCCCCTGTGAGATAGTATGGCGCCGTAAACTAAAGATTGATCATGCGGTGCGATAGAGGGCTCTGTCTAGCCCCTGCTGCTAAAATTACCGAGCTTCCAATTACGAGTTGCGCAAACGACCAATCAGAATAAGCTCGTGGGGAGAGGGAAGCGCGACGACATCTTCATTTTACCGTACACTGCTACGTGACAAGGAGATTTGACGGCGAGCGTCGTTTTGCGCTGACGCGTGGCAATCAGAGAAATTGAACTAATAATTTGACGCCATGTGTTTCGGCCAACAAGAGTCATTTTTAAATGTAGAAATCTATACCTAACTTTTACGTTGATTTCTTTCCAGTTTCAAATAAATACGTGCGCCGTAAAGTTTGTCGCTAACAGGTTAATATTATGAATCGTTTATTAGGGAATGAGTTGCTTATGTTTTCGTTGCGAATAATTTCCGCCTTCGTAAATAATTATTTGTTGTGACGTAATTTGTTGAAAAGTTGTAGATTCCTTTAAAAATGTGTAAGAACAAAAAACACACCTTGAATGTCGGCGATTTGTGGAAGGCTGTCACATAAACAAAAAAAAATATTCTTAAGATATATTCTTACCAGTAAATATCTGAGGCGTTCTTCGAAAAATTTTAAAAGATTCACTTGCGAGTGATCAGCTTTGGAGAGGTTTACAAATTTTTAAAAAGTAACAACGTATGACAGAAAATATCGCTATAATAGTTCAGCCCAACCTATGTGCACCAGGGAGGTTGTTGACGATCACCCTCCTTTTCTTTAAATAATAGAAGGCGTTGTTAAGAGCGACACAAAATGCTAAGGTTGAATTATTGTCGCTGGAAAAAGCAATCAGTGCTTTTGTCATTCCGAACTCCAGTTACATGTTTGACTATGGCGGTAAGTAGTTGTCGCATAAGCTCTTCTGAAAGCTACTCTTGCGTATAATCATTTAGTGAGTGCCCCCTCACCCCCTTTAGGTACAAAAGCTTGAATTCTTTAATGTTATTTCGCTTTGTTCCGCCACTGCGCATTATAAAATATTGTAGTCCAAAAATTATAATTATATAGAGAATAACGCTGATCGTTCACGACCATTCACGTGTATACACCATTCAGCATACCTTGTGCTTCATTATACCATTGCACTGCTGGTACGACGTTAATTAGGTCTCTGCTATTGCATAAAATGAAATATGCAGTGGAAGGTCTCAAAGTGCTTCTCATTATTGCGGCGACAGTCAAATTTTCAACATGATGCCTCATTGCCAAAATCAAATAAACGGACTTCCATGTATTGCAGCCGAGCACTGCTATTCTAGCCGGAAATATGAATTTCTTTTATGAGATCCGGAATATTCATCTGCTAAAATGCCTTACAATTTAACACTACCTTGAGAGTTCTCGGTATTTTGTGATTAAGTCAAATATCGAAACTATATTGTGGAGGCACTACACGAAAATATTTTCTACAAAGGTTCAGGATTTCATTGACTTTTAAGCAAAGTAGTACAATAGGAGTAGACTCATCACCCATGCAAAATATTTTTCGGGAATTGCCGACTCCGAAATCTGGAGCACTGGTTGCATTGCAGATCAAAATTCTCAGGAGCCACAGCGTCTGCTCCCAAGGATTGCTTGGTTATTCGAAGCTCATACGGGGTGGCGCAACTCGACTGGCAATCAAGGTTTTCAAAAAGCCACTTTATAAACACAATCTGACTGCCACAGTCAAATATGGAACGGGAGTTTCATATCTCAACAGAATTTTGGGTTGCAGAAGACGCGCAGTGCTCAAAACTAGAATATTGTTGCATAAATCATAGTCCAATGCATGCACGCGGGTAAACTTTGTGCTCTTTCGAAAGCACCCTCGAGAATGGATAGAAACTTGCGCCATACGCTGACAACCTTGCGGACGAAAATAGTGGCAGTGTTGGTGTGTCTACGATCTAGGACGTCCAAAATAGCAAATAGCAGGTCGTTTTGGTTAGCCAAACCCTCGTGGAGTCCCATCATGTGTTCGTAGCTTGTTACATATATATATATATATATATATATATATATATATATGTGTGTGTGTGTGTGTGTGTGTGTGTATTGTGACGTAGCGTTAACACTGACCTTTAATACGCCCGAAGACGAGGCGGACCGATCTCACTCGAGGCACAGATCCGTAAGATGAGTGCCCACAAATGGTGAAAACGACGAAGCCGATGAGATGATGAACATGTGCAGCAAACGAAGAAGTCGCTAAGAAATGCCCACACTAATTTCTCCCGCGTGCGAGCGGCCAGCCTGGCCGCAACTTAAAGGGACGGCGAACGCCTTGTGAAAGGCTTCATGCGAGAGACGTGGACAATCTCGGCAGTGCGACAGCGGGTCAGTTGGAACCACAATATGTTGGACGCGATAATTAACGGCGGAAGTCTGCTCTAAGACTCTGCATGGGCCTATGAACCGAAACGGAAACTTTTCGCATAAGCCAGGAGTGCGAACTGGTGTCCAGAGTAGGACTTCATCGCCCGGGCGGAAAAACACTGCGCGGTGCGACGCGTCATAGAGGTTCTTGCGGTCACGTTCCCTTGCTTCAGGGTTGATGCAGGCGAGCTGGCGAGAGTGGAGGAGGCGTGATATATATTGTTCACAAGAGGATGCAGCTAGAGTGACCGGGGCGGAGAAGAAAAAGACGTCAAGAAAAGAAGAGGGCGAACGGCCATATACGAGGTAGAATAGCGAGTACCAGTTGTGCCTTGTACCGCGGTATTGTACGCAAAAGCCACGAATGTCTAAATTGCGTCCCAGTTTGTGTGGTCTGGTTGAATGTACATGGCTATCCTGTCGGAGAGGTGTGATGAAAGCGCTCAGTGAAGCCGTTGGTTTGAGGGTGTTAACTGTAGGTTGTCTTGTGGGTGGTGCGGGAGGCTCGGAGCAATTCGTCTACGATTTGTGAAAGGAAAGCCTTTCCACGGTCACTAAGGATGACACGAGGAGCACCGTGATGCAGGAATAATGCTTGAAGTATAAACGCGAAGCTCCAGGAGGTAGAGCGGGCGAGCAGAGGACGGGGGACCGAGGAGCAACCTCCACCACTTGTGACGTAGCGTTAACACTACCTTTAATGCGGCCCAAAGACGCGGCGGACCGATCACACTCGAGGCACAGATCAGTCTAAAGATGAGTCCCCACAAGCGATGAAGACGACGAAGCCGATGAGATAATGAACATGTAAAGCCGACGAAGAAGTCACTAATAAATGCCCACAATATATATACATGCGCAAATAGGTCAAGCGTAGGTTGTGCAATACCGTTACAAAACAGTTGCGCTTACCGGGTATGACACCGACATGTGGTACACAATGGAACAAGCGAATGTTTTGCAGTTTCTGGAAAGAGTTGGAGCCCGATTCTGTGTTTTTCTGCCTCACTCAGAAGCAGTTATCTGGCACACCACCAGCAAAGTACGCATAAGAGCTACATATTTCAGCAAATATACAATACAAAGGTAGCCAAACAACGCGGAACAGGATACCTTACTGTGAATGCTGATGGTGTCAATTATCATTTTATGAATTGAGTATTGTAATGTATATAACTTTGTGTGCGGTAGAAGATGCGCGTGGCTTGATGATTGTGCATCCTTCGGTGTTTTCATTTTCTTGCGTTCTCTGGCAGTGTGTACAATTCCGGTACTGCCGTAAACTAGGGCCAGATTCACAAAGCGTTTATTTCGTACGTTCGATTTGCCATTGGCTGATCGCCTTCGCTAATGATATGTCTGACATCTGCATTGACTAAAATTGTTTGTAACAATAAATTCAAGCGTAAGAATGTTTTCTGAATTTGGGCCTGATTCGCTCTGGCAACTGAAGTATTTTGTATCGAAATGACCGGCGCTCGTAGTAAGCTGCAGTTGTGGTGGTATGCACGTTTAGACTTTGAATGATGGATCACCTTTTATTCCCGCATGCGTATCGCATAGAGTCATACAGAAATCCTAAGAGTGCAATTAGTAAACAGATTTGCACATACAAAAAAAGGGGGGGGCGGGAATTAGTTTGTAAGTTCCTGAAAATTTTAACTGATATTATCATCAAGAATACCGTCACATAGTTACCAGCGTGATGATGCCACTTTTGTATGCTCCGCCTATTTTCGTATTCAATTATAGCATGTACAACGCGAATCTGCAAAGCATGTTCTCTGGCAGGACTCCAGGGTAATTTTGACCACCTGCACTTCTGCGCGATGAAAGTACATTAAATGTTATCTCTACGCTAATACCAGTGTCATGGCTATGAATCTTACCCGCGGCGACCTGCTCAGCAGCGCAACGTGCGACTAAGCTGCCCCGGCGGGTCACCTATCCTAACGAAAACTATTTGCTGATTACTCTTTGTGTCATGAATATGTCGTTCTCCCCACCAGCTTTACCTGTATTTGTTATTTTGTCACAACCATACGTTATGCCCTTCGAGCATTCCACGTGCCAAAGTTCATTTATTTACATCAAATCTGCTAAGCCCGATACAAAACTTAGAAGAGTGTATATCGTGCAAAATGTTTGCATTAAGTTAGGTTTTAGGCGCCACGTGTATGTTTCGTTCAACTGGGTAATAAGTTAGAATGAAATAGAATTATTTACACTGATTGTAGCTCCTGCGTTGAGTAATGATTACCGCAGTAATGATTATTTGTAAAATCGTTCATTGGTTTCAATGTGGCGCAACTGCCCAGAAAAAAGCAATTCTTTAAACATTTTCTCGGCCATAGTGCCTCTTTATAATCGCCTATAGCCGAAGTACCATCCTGCATATTCTCCCTCCCCCCTCTAATTTTTTTCACCGTCCCCTTCCTGGGATCTACGTCTGTCTTCTTTCCCGCTCCTCTGTTGTACTGGGCTTTCAATTTTGAACCACAATGTTCCTTATCTATGAAACATTACGCTTCAACAACTCGCCAAATTATAATAAAATAAATTGTTCTCATCAGTTAGGTGTGAACTATGAACCTTCTGGGTGTGCTCCGGGCGCTCTACCACTGTACTACACCGCTCCATCGCATCCTCCGCAGCAAAACGTTGCCTGGTAAATTCACAATTTTGCTTCAAGGGTCATGTCTGTGACGATTCCATGCAAACATAAGAGATTCACACTTTCTTGAGATAACTTAAACCTGAAAAGTATGCAGGAGGGGGGGGGGGGATCTCCTAACGACCAGGCAACCTACCGCCTTGTCTGCACCTGCCCACCGCTGCCCAAGGCCACGTGCCATTAGCCCTCATCAAAAAATTGTTGCGTAATTACTTTGGTCTCCTATTTCACGAAACAGTTCACAGGAGCACATTTTATATTTGATGTTGCTACCTGAATACTGATTCAGGTAGCTTCAGTAAAAATAATATATTTGTGTCGTTAAAATTGAACTTGAACCTGCAATGGATCCTATAAGGCAGACCAGATAAACAACACGTTCTTTCATCGTCGTTTTCTAACGAGTCACCACTGACGCAAGGCCATTCGAATGGCAGGTCAGTGATTGAGGCGGATAAAAGCTAGGATCACATGTACATCAATGTGGCACCAGTGTTCTCTGAGGATAACTTCAAACCCGCTACCCTCAGGACGTAAGGTTTAGGATCAAAGGTGAGTTTTCTCTCTTTTTCTTTTTGCGATGCAGTTGACCCATCTGACCAAATTCGAATTGATTTTGGGGGTTTTACGTGGCAAAACCATGATTTAGGTAATTTAGTAAACCACCACTTAATTTTGACCCCCTGGGGTTCTTTAACGTGTACCCAATGCAAGGTACACGGCTGTCTTTCACACGGGTGTCCTTGAAAATTTGAACGAATCTGGAAATCTGAAGTGTGAATAACATCATGGTACATACAGATTAATTACCTAATTTCCGCATTTTCAGATGTACAATCACGCCTTATTTAGTAGAAAAATACAAGGAAGCAGTAATCTCCCGACAGAACCAACTTCTTTTAGTAGTTATTGTATTTCCTGCAGTTGTAAGCATACGCTACGAGCTTGTTAAGACGGCTTTATTGCTGACGTTATAACTACTAATAATATTTCTGTCTTTTTTTGCAAGTTGTGCTATCAGGGGAGGAGGAGGAGGAAAAAACTTTATTAAATAGGTAAAAGGTTTAACGGCAGGTCTGGGTGGGGCCCTCAGTCCAGAGCTCCACTGGCTCTAGCCGCTCGCTGAGCTTGGTCCAGGAGGGCCGCACTTCGACTCATGGGACTTCTACCATTTCAGGGCATCCAAGGTTTGTAGAAGCTGGGGCTCGAACAGATACGCTACGGTGGCTAGAAGGGGGAGGTGGGAGCAACGCAGCCGTAGGAGAGCGCGGCGCGTGTTGCAGTGATTCATGATGCCGAGTGGTGGAGCTCGCGTCGACACTAAGATGCCTCCGCTGTAGTTAGGCGGCTGTCGGAGCTAGCGAGTGCCCTCAGTTGGCATGGTTCTGATCGGTTATTTTTCGCTCCACGCTCGCTTCTGTTCGCATTCACGCTGTGGAGTTGTGCCTCCTTGTGGTGACAATATTTCTACACATTGCCATGCCGTAAGAAGCAATGGCAAGTCGCATGAGACTACAGACGCACCGTTTTGCGCCGGGCTGCACAACAGGCTATTTTTATGCTAGAAAAGCAGAAAAAAACACCCCTTTTCTCGGTGTCTGATGACGATGAGGCACTTAAAGCGTGGCAGCCGGCCGTGCCCCGTGCAGCCAAGGCCTTAGACAGGACTTCGAAGATCTGCCTGCACTTTGAATCCCAGTTGAATCATATACAGGGTGTCCCAACTATCATGCAACAAGATTTTTAAAAATATGCAAGTGCCCCGTAACTGGGCAGAACCAAGGCAATGTTCTTTAACGTCGCTTCTAGATACTCAGATTATTCAAATATTATAATTAGATGAAAAGTGGCAATGAGAAAATTGTAGAGCAATATGAAAAACTCCCGATACAGCTTTCTGTTGCTCAATATGTGTTGCATAAAAGTGTTTTTCCCAGCGTGAACGAACCCCGCGAATACGCGGAAAATTGGCGCGCGACTGGCTGCTCGAGGCACTTTGCGTGTATTCACTGGCTTAATTATTTCACCCTCGGAAAAACACTTTTATGCAGCACGTATTGAGCAACAGAAAGCTGTATCGGTAGTTGCTCAAGTTGCTCTACAATTTTCTCGCTGATACTTTTTATCTAATTATCATATTTAAGAAGTTGAATAATTACTTAGGACTAATTATGTAAGTAGGCGGTATGCAAAAATAATCTGAGTATCTACAAGCGACGGCAAACAACACTGGTTTGGTTCTGTCCAGCTACGGGGCATTTGCGTATTTTTAAATCTTGTTGCATGTTAGTTGGGGCACCCCGTATATTGAATCCTTTAATCAAGTGTTGTCTGTCGTCCTTTTGGGTATTCTTCATGATCACGAGCATTCTAGTTCATCGCATTGGCGACTAAATTGGGGTTGTTTACTTAACTCCTATATGGAATGATTTCTAAAGCATCATATATTGGTATTAACCAATTTGACGAGCAGGAGGATGCAGTGCGTCGCAGTAATATGACCTAAGGAGCTCTTTACTGCGAGTCTAGAAATCGGTGCAGCTTTCTGTACCCATACAACTAGCATAATATTCTTCGCATTAGCTGAAATAATTTTTGTTCACTCCCGACGATTCGGGAAAGCACGTAGAACGCGTGCGACTGAGACCAACAAAAAATATTTGTGCCGGCTGTGACGTGCCTGAAGCGAATGCACCTTTAACATGGACCACTCACCAGAGGATAAAAATTATGGGGTTTTACATGCCAAAGCCACGATCTGATTATGAGGCACGCCGTAGTGGGGGACTCCGGAAAATTTGGGCCAGCTGAAGTTCTTTAACGTGCACCTAAATCTAAGTACACGGGTGTTTTCGCATTTCGCCTCCATCAAAATGCGGCCGCCGTGGCCGGGATTCGATCCCACGTCGCCGTGCTTAGGAGCCCAACATGATAGCCACAAAGCAACCACGGCGAGTCCATCAGAGGATATCTGCTATTCATTTATTGTCTCCTGTATTAACAAGGTACGGTATGCATTAACTTAATGCTAGTTATGTCAAATATGCAAGCGCTAATTGCGAACAGAAACGCCCGTTTCGAAACCCGTGGCCTTAACTGCCGTGCCTCCGCGCCCGGGGAGCGATCTTGCTGTCGACTGCAGCGCCGCCGCTGCTGTCATGATTGCTTGCAACACTCGGCCGCCGCCGTTGCTCTCACCTCCCCCTTCTAGCCACCGTAGATACGCCTAACAGCCGACTGACACGGAACTGCGCAATATATGGAGGGCCACCGGTTCAGTCTGGCTAGTGGCTCTCCAGATTTCATCAACTGGAGGCGCTATTTCAGAATGTCTCTGTTGCGGAACGCCGGCCACTTATGGGTCGCGTCGCCAGAAAAGATGGAGCCGCGATACACTCAGCGAAGCCTTTAATGGCGAGGGACGAACACAAACAGTTTCATGATGATGATAACGGTGCGCGCACTTCTTGGCGCCAGGCGCGGAGGCAGCAGCCGACGATCCATTCTTTTTCTTCGTCGTCTGCTAATCTACGACATCCTCAAATATGGTTACGGATTGCCGCCATGACAGCTGACTACTCATATTCTATGCATTGGTACTTGGGATCGAAAATTTATACCCTCTCCTGTCAACGTTCAGAGAAATTCGATGAGATATATCTATATAAGTACCGTTTCAACCATACGAATACACTACTAAGGCTCGAGATTCATCGTGGGTGCCTTCTTCACAGGGAGAACAATGGAGAAGGACGACGCCACATTGCTGCAGATAATGGTAGTGGAGTTTTGAAGAATGGTAGTAGTGATGTGAAGGTGAAGACAGCCATAAATCTATCCTGGTAGCATTCGCTCGGAGCGTGGTTTTCAAAAACGGGTAGTTCAAACACACTCGCAATGTTGACATAAGCCGGCAGTAGTTCCAGGCTTTTTTTTTCCATTGATGACATTCGCACCATGGAGTTATCGGTAATCAAATAACTTCGGGACCAGCTCACGAAAACAAATTTCCGGATACTCGAATATACAAATATACGGATATTATAACCGAATGTCCAAGCAGCCTGAGCGTTTACTCCGGCCATAGGGCTTGAGAATTCGAATAACCGGTTAATAGAAGAACTTCGATAACCGATTCTGCCTTAAAAAAAAAGAATGTGCTTGCTGCACTAATGTGTGCGTTTGTGTGTGTATGTGTCACTTTGCGGTACTTTTTAAATACCACCATGCACTCCCCACCCCAGCCCCTCATAATATCAGGGTGTAGCTTTTCTTAGTACAGTATTATGTGCTATAATTTTATCAGTGGCAGTTGAGCAAAATATAGAAGGTACTGTAAAGGTGTTCCATAATGTCATGCAATATGTAAGCATATGGAGTGCGCATAGAATTTGCTGCTTATAACAAATACATCGGACAAGAGCACAGTTAACATCCGAATCTCATTTTTGATCGCAAAGAAAAGAAAAAGCAACGAGAACGTCGCGTTCGATCCTAAGCGTAGAACATGAAACAATGATCGAAAGGCGAGCTCCGCTATCGCTATAAAATCGGCGTCAAAATTAGCAAACTGCAGTAATTCATAAAAAATGTTTCCCTGCAATGAGCACACACACATGGGTTTTCGGGTTTCCAACCTGTGCAAGCATATGCGAACAATGTAGTGCCGTTGTGAGTATAGGACATGGTCACAAGCTACTTGGAACTTCAACGCTTTGCTAAATCCCGTGACCCTTATTTTTTTGAGGGTAGTAAAATTTTATAAATAACACACACATAACCTCAATTGTAAATTCTCGGAGCGCCTTCAGCGGATAGAATATTAAATTTTCATTTCTGATGCGCCGTCATAGGCTGACATGCCTGTCCCGTTGTTGACATTGCGCATCGCATTCCAGTTGAAACTCGAAAGGTATCCGGTCTGCGACAAGGCAGCGTGGCGCAAAGACATCTCGAGAAGAAGCGGTTGCGACGCCGTTGTCTCGCATATACCCGGAATCGGTTATCCCCTACTGCCACTCGTACGCTACTGCACATGCACGATCACTTCGTGCAATTCACGAGTCGGCCTTACGTTGTCATTCTGCAAATTCTGTTTCATTGTGAGGGACTATACAGTCGATTGATTCGTTTCTTTGCACCCAAACTATTTTATATGTAAAGCATGTTAGAAAAGCAAGGCATGCACAAAATTTTAGCATGTTACCGGGCCGTAAAGGGCACTAGTGCCACTAAGGAGCATTTTGTAGGAAATAGGAAATTTTAATGCGAGTCGTAGAGCAGACAAATACCTAACATTGACGTACGTCTTATAAGAAACTTGCTAACAGGCCTCTTCCGCTATGGTTGAATCAACGACTGGTAACAGAAGCTCTGACTGTTCGCGTTCTTTGACTTGAAAATTTGGCAACTTGGTTCCGCGTCACCAAGGATTGAAAGTACAAAACAGCTAGCCGCACAGACTGTGCACTTTATATACAGGGTGGCCAAGAAAATAGTCGCTGAGTGCGCGGCGCCCTTCTTTTTCAGTTCATTAAACAACCACAAATTGTTTACATATTACCTGACAATTGCAAAAAAGTCTCGCCTTGAGCCTCTCAACAGGAACGTCATGCTTACTATCAAACGGTTGGCGCGAATGATTCCACTGCCAATCTTACAGTCCGAGGCTCTACTTAATACAATTTATGAACTCGATCGGTCAACGTCGTTCAGCGCGGTCGCCTACGGCCTCAACATTTTACTTTTCCGCCGGGTTAGCCAAGCACGGGAGATATAAGGTGCCACACTCCACCCGTGATAGACCCACATTTTCCCCGTGGGATAGGCGCCGCCTACTCACAACGTAACAAACCTTGTGGTCGTCTCCACTATTCGGTTCCCCGTCAGGCGAAGGCACCAGTAGCCCGCCTCCACCAAGCAGATGACGCAGAATAGGCTGTGATGACTATTGCAGATGTCCGTGCTTGTCCTAATGGCGGTGTGGTACACACTGGCACTTGTTTGCCTACAGCTGTCTGAGGTAGGCCAAAGCTACTCATATGAGGCCGAATATGAGCCACGTACAAACGCTTGTTAAAATAGCCACCGTACTCGATCGCCTAGTATTGACTGTTGTTGAAATCGTCTCATCATATACCCAGATGATCACCATAAACTGCAGGATATCCACAATGTTCGCAGAAGAATCATGTCATATTCGCTGGCTGATGCCATTTACCGTTTTTCCACCACAACGTAAATCCAGATACGCATCCTGTTGGTGCCCTTTGCGGATTTACCCGGAAATATCCTGGCGGATTCGGCCAGCCGCCCTGCTACTGTGCCTTATTCGCTCCCGCGTCCCCCTCCCCCCCCAAAAAAAGAAAAACATCTGGACACCCGCACCACACAATATCCCGGTGGAGTCCACACCTCCTTGCGGGCTCGCTAGCTGGAAGAATGCTGCGTTGCGGAGGCTGTATATTCCCAGTCAGCACAAGCAGGCTGACCACGGCAAACACCGGCACAATTATACGCACGAAGCCGGCAGCGCTACTTGAGTCAGCAGTGGCCCGGTGCGGGCATGCCACCATGGGTCTATTTCGGCCATTCAGTGGCAGCGCCAATACAGGCAGATAGCCTGTATTTGACTGTATATGACTTTATACTGTATATGACTGTATAGCCGGTATATGACTTTCCTTTCGGAAAGTCATATACGACAGAGTGATGCTATATAGGTTACGGAGCATAACAATCAACCTACTAGGCACCCCGCCGGCAAAACGTTCTTTTTTTCTCTATATCCCACATGACCTGAAATAAAAAAAAGGAGCGCTCCCAGAATTATCATTGATGAAGCCCCAGCTTTGCTTTAGGAATGAAAGCAATGGTGGACGTTGACCTCGTTTTGAGCTCGACTGGAACATAGTTGTAATGCAGAGAACGTCGTATGCGTGGAAGGAGATGTTGAGATGTTTTGCCGAAGAATTATATATAAATATGTGCCGACAGTAACGGGAGAAACGTGCGCTGAAAGAAAGTGCTCAGCGACGTGAGGAGGCTCCGAAATGATATTGTTCTTTAACACATTTTGCGAAATGCTCCAGAATAATGAAATAAACGAAGTCGTCAACAAAGAATGTTTTTCAGGCCCAATATATAATGAATTTCTGTAAGGACACGAGGCAGAAACGGGCAGCATTCTGCGGTGGGTGATCGCAACGTGTAGTTCATTTTGAAGCATTTCGCGATACCCAAGAACGGCATCACTAATTCACACCATAAGGCAGAGAGATGAAAACGTAAAGGGACAGACAACCGCTCAGAACATGATTCAAGATAGCCTAGCTGATGGAATGATTTGCAATTGCATTGGCTAAAACCAGTCCAGTTTTATCATTAACCGTTCACTTATACTTGTAATTTCTCACTAAAAGTAGCGACAAATAACCTTTGGTGCCATATGCGACAAACACAGGAAGATACACAAGTACCTATCACTTGACCTTCTACTAGTGCACGCAGTTCCTGGTCTTTTTATTTGCAACGAAATGCAGTATACTTTTTCTATTATAAGTGTTTTCTAACTTACAGTGTGCCGATAAGCCTACGCATGCAGTCAGTATAAAAGTGGCGTTGCCTTCGCTTGAAGTTTTCGAGGAGTTGGCTTGGCTCGTTCACCAATAGTATAAGGACGCTGGCGGCCAGCCAGCCGTGACGTAGGAGTGTACTTGGGAAAAATGCAGATAATATATAATAAAGCTCTGTACAGCAACGCAAACTCATTTTACCACCTTCTTATTTTAAAAAGTGGGTGAAATTAAAGTTCACAATACGGGTGATTAACCACTGTCGCACACTCCTGTGAAAGCAGAAGGATGGGCGGGTTTCACAATTTGCGAGGCAGCCCATCGGCATTGATCTCACTTCTCAGGGTTGCTGGAGTAGGGACTAATTCTTTTTTTTTTTTTTCGAGGCTGCTCAGATCGAAAAATGCACCGACAATTACGATACTCCCCAACGCGAAATGTGAGCGCAGCTATATACGTGTTTTCATTCCGGGATATATTGGCTGGCCCGGACAACCTGTCTCGTGCGGCACGTTGCAAACGGAACGAAGTGTGGCGCGACTACCTCGCTAATATCGCGAGAGCCAGCGCGCGGGCATCGCGTGGGCGCGATTCACAGCAGCCGCCGCCGCCGATAAATCTACCAGAAGACGCGCGCTACTCTGGCGTCATCTCGTAGCCATCGCCGCCGCACCCTCCTCTCCGCTTTCCTCCTCGCGTCTTTCACCCCCTCTGCGATCCGCGTTCGCTTTCATCTTTCACTGTCCCTCGTTCGTTCGGTTACGCCGCCGCCGCGGACTCTCGCCGCAAGAACGGGCGCCTAAGAGCCGTGAACAAAAACTCTTCTTACAAAATATCCACGCGCTCTTCAATGTAATCGCTGCTGGTGTAAACGCTACAGAGGTTGAGCTTTTCTTTGCGCCATGAAAAATTGGGTGCTTAAAAATGTGTTGTCAGTCCCTTTAAAGCACATAACATAAATATTTCATTCTTGATTTCATTACTGCGTTTGACAGCGTGCATCAGATATTTGGTGTTTAGTTTATTGTGTGAAAGTACTCCAAATTCTCAAGCCTTGATGTGCTAGAATGGTCAACGCGCAGTTGGAATGAAATTACAGCACTACAGTAGCCAACAGCAACACAAAGACGAGAAATAATTTAGTCACTGCGGCAATACCTAGGTAATTCTTAATATGCACGAGTTTAATACCACCAAGAACTTGATATTAGCGCAACCTATCTTCCCGACTCTCTGCCACTGCATTTCCGCACATGTTAGATTTTCATCAAAAGTTACAAAGCCGAATCGGGTGTTTTACTGTGCAAGGTATTCTCAATATAACGAGATCAATATGGCTCAATTAATTAGGCCAAGAAACGTTTGAAAGTATTGGTCCTTCAAACCAGGTATTGGTTATTTTATGTTCGTTAACAATTTTTGTCAGCAATGCTGCGACAATGAAACCATAGAGAATTTCACCGTGGAGAAGAAATAGCAGCAAATCATCGCTAAGCTTTGTTGAAAAAGCTCCGCTACGAAAATCTAGAGCACGGGTGCATGGGCACTGTAACGATTCCCCAACACGCTGCTCGCCTACGCAGACAAGACACAGTGTATCAAGATATTCTGGGATCCTGGGGGACATACCTCCTGTGACCAAGCCATCATTCAAGCTAAGGCTTATATAATGTATTGTAGGTTTGGCAGCGGTGCCGATGTGGAGGCCAAAGCGCAGCGCTTGCGGCGGTAGGATCTAGAAGCACTTGCAAAGAAGATTGTGCATTAGATGATAAGCAAAAAAACAAAGCATTGTTCGCAGCTGTCTGTTGCTGTTTGTTTAATGATAACGATAGCGTTAGCAAATAGTCCACCGAAATGCCAGCCATCCAATACACAAAAATAAAGTCAAGTGACAAACGATTGCAGGAAAAAGAAAGAAAGAAAGGGCGAAGAAATAAGAATCCAAGCCCTACGCTTACTGTGCTGTGGTTCCGAAATAACAACGTATACTATATCGCAGAACATGTCTTGTTGGGCATTAGTATTCTTCGGGAAAGGCAGCCTATGTATATTAAATACGGTACTCCGGCACAACATGCTACAACGCGTCTACTTAGAGTGCCTTTGTAGCAGGTATAAACGTCTCTTCAGGAACTGTGGCACTACCTTTCGACACCGGGAAGCTGGCACGTTCGCGCTGCTTGCTGTCCTTTCGCTTCACAAAGTGGCAGCTTATTATGAATGCGTGCCTAATTGAAACACCGACCGACAATTAGTTAAATTCACCTATTACGTTCGAATTTTGAGGCAGCGTTTCAGGTGTAGGCCAATCGCTGTGATGAGTCCCATGCTGCATAAACGAACTATTTTGAAGCCATCAGGGGGGCCCAATTTAGCTATTTACCCGCCTTGAAGCAGTTATTATGGGTCGCGAAATTTTTTGCTCGTGCACCGCAAGTAGAATTAGGGAGCGTGTAATTCGCGATAAGTTTGTATAAAATATGTTAAGGTTAAGTGCACAGGAATAATGCCAAGCACTTGAATATAGCAAGCAGCTTCAAAGAAAGCCCATGCATATTTTCTAGAATCCAAGCTTCACAGTTGAAAATATGCGTCCTTGTCCGGGCACTGATCCTCCTATCACAACACATTTAGAGTATTCGCTTTATAAAAAGGGCGAACCAAAAGGCTACCTGTTAGCAGGACCAGAAGCAATTATTCAAAACCGCTATACGCAGGACTCTCCAATGAAGAATTGTCGTGTGCGGCAATTCGCATTATGGGAAAAAATTCCAGAGCGTTTTGCGTTTGAAAGCTGCACAGTTGGCAAGATGGTAGAATGCGATGGACGGAATACATTTCTACACCTACGCTTTTTCTTTAACAGCGAAGCTATTTAAGCCAGCCGTAAAAAGTGCGCGTTTCATGAAAAGCCAGCCGCGCCGTATCCATGGCAACCAGCAACGCCAAAGCGGCTAGAACACCTGGCATAACCTCGTGACGTCACGCCAAGCCACGCTTGCGGAGTAGGAAAAAATGAGGGCGACGAATGACAAATGAGAGTGAGAGAGAGTGCGCGCGTCGCAGGCTATGCTCGGGAGAGAGAAGCAACCACCTCGCGAAGCGTCGTGTGCTATGCTCAGTAGAGAGAAAGAAAATGAGAGCGAGTGAGAGAGAGCGAAACAAATTGTAGCAGCACTAACGAGGCAACGCGCAGAGGTGCCGCCGACGCCATTCGCTCGTCTCTGTTTCCCCGCATTAGCTCAGAACGCTCGCGGTGTCCGTAACTGCAGCAGGCGCGTCTGGCGGAGGCTCGGTCGAGCTCTCACCAGCTGCGTGCTACTGCGCATGCGCCGTGACGTGATTCCGGCGTGTCGTCTGCTGCGCGCCGCCCGTACACTGTGCATAGCTTTCGCCCCACTTCCCCTACGTGTGCTCGGACTGCAAGTGCTTCGCGGTGTTCCCCGATTCCACGGACTACGAGGAAATGATTATACACTTCGTATAACTTAGCATCACTCGGCATTACTTCGTATAACTTAGCATCACTTCGTATAGCCAGGACCAGCTAGGAACCGGTCTTTAGCCTTGCTCCACTATAGTGCAAGCTGCCCCGAAGTTTTAAACGAAGCTTTATAGGCTAACAAGTGTCGGCAGTGGTGGTGGCGGCGGCGGTGTCACGCTGAAAAGTGCGCCAAGACTGGCGATAGTGCAGAAAGGGTCCAAGATCAATTGCACATACCAGGGACAAAAGAGAGAGAGATAAATAGAGAGAGAGAGAGAGATAGAAATAATTAAAGAGAGAAAGACCGAGAGAAAGCGAGAGAAAGAGAAAGAAACAAATAGAGAGAAAAAGAAAGAGAGAGAGAAAGAAAGAGAGAAAGAAAGAAAATGAACACGAAGGTCAGAGAGAAAGAGAGAGAAAGAAAGGAAGATATATATAGATAGAGATAAATAAATGAAGACAGAGAGAAAGGAAGGGAGAAAGAAAGATAGAGAGAGAGAAAGAATGAAAATCACCACGAAGGTCAGATACACACAAGACGATCTTCGTTTACGCCCATTATCTCGACAGGGAAGGGCTGGTGATTTTTATTATAATTGCGATAGCAATTACATGGACACTCCAAGCGCATTTCTGCCGTTGCCACGGTCGTGGACGTCGCTGTGAGGTTCCGTATAAAGTCCAAACACGGTAACATCGTCGCCGCGCGCAGTCAGCTGTAGTGCGAGTGAAAGCTTGCGAAGGTCAGCCGACCATTTAGGCTCGATCTCGCGCGCGCGAAGGAGAAAGGCCGGGCAGAGAGAGAGAGAGAGAGATTATTGTTGGAAAGGGTGAAAGATTGGGTTAAAGTGCAGCGCGATAACTGTCTCTCAATAGAGGACACCTCAACCGCGCTGCACAGGGGGATGGGGAGTGAAAGGAAAGAGAAGGGAAAGAGGTCGCAGGCGCAGGAGCGGAAGCAGCAGCAGCATCATCTAAGGCGCCGCAGGCGCGCGGGGTTCACGTAGCACACTGTCGGAAATGAGAACAGGTCGTAAGGGGGAAAAAAAAGAAAATGAAAAATAAAAAAAGTAACAAAACAACAACAACAACAACAATAAAAACAATAACAACAACAACAACAAACAAACAAACAGAGGAAGGGCGTAGCCGCCGAGAGACACCCGCCAGACCCCAACGCCAACACAGCACCCCGGGCGGCCCCGAAAGAGCCGCCGGGAGCCCACACGGGAGGCCTACAGGCGGTCGACCACACCCACGTCGTCGGCAAAGTTCAGCAGTGCGCGGAAGAGTTTGCCGTGGCTCGATGTGCAGCCAGAGGGGTGCAAGACGTCCTCCACCGTCAAGCAGGGAAGGTTCTGCGCGCGGTAAGCGCGGGCAAGAGTAGCGCGCGCCGTCGACGAAGCACTTCACTCGCACATCAGATGTTGCAGCGTCTCGACAGCACCGCAGTCCTGGCAGAGGGGCGAGGAGGCTCTGCGGAGGCGGTGCTTGCGCTCGGCGGGCCAGACGGAACCAGTCCGGAGTGCGAGGAGGAAGGCTCGCTCTCTCCTCGTGAAGCCGGATTCCGGAAGCAGGCGTGGCGGGCGACCGCGCGCGACGCGGCTGTCGGGGTGGCGCAGCGCGAGCTCCCGTTTGAAATGAAGCCGCGCCACGTCGAACGAGTTGACTCGCGTCGACAGCGGGGATAGGGGATCGTGGGCGCGCCTTGCCAGGTCATCAGCTGCCTCGTTCCCGGAGACACCGACGTGCGACGGTATCCACTGGAGGCACAGGTCGCATCCCTGTCGCTGTAGAGCATGCAGCCTGCAGGCAACGCGCTGTGCCAGTGGCGGCGCACGCTCGTCGAGCAGCAGCTGGCGCAAAGCGGACCTCGAGTCGCAAAGAATCGCCACTCGGTTCAGGAACGGCGACTCTTCGAGGATGTCGGCCGCCAGATGTAGTCCCACAAGCTCCGCTGTGGTGGAGGAAGCTCGGTAGGACAGGCGGCACTGTCTCGCGACATCGAGTTGCGGCACAACGCAGGCGGCGGCCGCGGAACCATCCTGGCGGACAGAACCGTCAGTGTACAGGTGTGCCCTCCCCACCAGGTCGTCGTGTATCCGTGCAGCAGCCTCATGCACCACAGCGCAACGAGGCGTGCGGTGCTTGGAGCGGACGCCCGGCAGGTCGAGGCACACTCGCAATGGCACACGCAGGTTTGGTGGCGGCCAGGCAGCAGGGGAGGCCGGGGCGTCGACCACCAGGCTGTCGAAGAGCTCGAGGAGCATCCCCACACGCTACTTGGGCAGCTCGCGCAGGTATGACAGCATGGGGCCGGCACCGGGGGCACGGGAGAGGCGCTCCAAGTGGCCAAGGGCGCGCAGATCGGCAGTGAGGGAGACGGGCCAGGCGCCGGGAAGCACTGGGCAGGCCGTGGCACATGCGAAGCACTCGTCGGTGGTCGCCGTCGATGCGTCGCCACAGATGCGGTCGCAGGTTGCACAGTGGGAGCGCGTACAGGACCCTGGACAGCGCCACTGCACCGTACATGCCAACCCCGAACGAGGGGGGGCAGCCGTCACCGCGCCCTCAACTTGGCGCAGAAGTGCGCTTGTTCTGTCGCGCACGAGGGAAAAGTTGGGGGAAGCAAGAAAGGGGGGGGGGGGGGCTGGGGCGTTTCACTCCAGCGGTCTGCTGGAGTAAAACCGGTTTGCGATAAGTACAAAGACGAGTCACCAGCTACAATTCGTACATATATGTGTCGTATTCGTAGATATGTGTCGTAAAGCATTTGGTTTAAAAATTATAGACATGTTCATTTTGATTTCTCGTGCGAGTACATTCCTTCTATGAGAAACCGAGTTAAAGGATTAAAATCGTGCTACTTGACCGTCGTGAATTTCCAATATTCTGTTAAAATTTTAAAAGATCACCACATCTATTCTGGAGAAAAAAGGTAAAAATTTAAAAAGAAACAGAGGAGAGAACAGGGTAGACTAAATGAAACGAAGAAAAGATAAAAAAGTAGATGAGTAAAACCATTGAAGTGTACAAGGACAAGGTAGACAAGGCTGCGATTGAACGTATGAGAAAGACACTTACGTGTGCAAGTTGTAAAGAGACTGCGTACAAACAACACATTTACCAATAGAAAGCGTTTTGCTAAGTTATAATTAAGAAAAATCACAGCTTGCGCAAGATGGACGGGCTTATGTTGCTAATATGGAGATCACGGGATACTTTCCTTGTATGATAACACCTATGTTTTTATAATGATTAACTTTCTGGAAATATTAAAGGCAAGACAAACTAGATAGCCTATGGCACAAAGAGACCCGCTACACTATCGCCTTAGTGCTTTGGGTATTTCAGGCAAGAACGCTGCTCCTTTTCAGTGTCTCCATTTCTCTCGCCTTCCTTTCACTGTGCGACCCCTTTCTCCTCCCACTTGACGTTCTATGCCAGGTCAATTTCGCCGCAAGAGTACAGCTGATTATAATCTCTCCACGCCGGCGCTCTGATTACATATGGTTGTAGTTTCTTCACAACTGACCAACGAAGTTATAATCCTTGGGGACATGTTTCAAGTTTCTGAAATCGTCGGCCTCTTTGGGTTCTTGTATTCACTTCACGTCCGAATTCAGGAGGTGATTAAGTGGCAGCGCACGGAATGAGAAGTCTTTCCCGAAGCTTTGAAAATGAGAAGCCAATCAAAGGAAACTACTCAACTCACTTAAGCTGGCCGGCGTCGGAATATTCGCGAGTGCCTCAATTTTCGGCAGGCTCGAGGTGAATTCCAGCCCTGGTGACGACGTGTCTTAGGTACAAAAATCAGTACCGGACTAAGAAGGACTTCAACGACTTCAAGAGCAGCTGGATGTGCATGACGTAGTTCATAGACATCATCGGGGTCAAGTAACATAACTGTGCACTTGAGGTGGCCGAAATTCTGATCCATCAGACACTGAAAAAAGGTGGACGCGTCACAAAGCCCAGACGGCAGTTCTTCAACATTCAACAAGAGTGCGCCGGGTAACGAAGAGGCTCAGTTTGACTTTCTCTGAGTGGTGACAAACGCGGTAACAAGCGGACAAGAAATCTAGAATCTTGAAAAATTTTGCGCAGTGCCAATGATCGAGACCGCCGTCCAAGCATGGTCACGACTCGACGTCGCGCTTTCTCTCAATATTACGCCATTAATCACCATCCCCCTAGTTATGTTCACTGCAGAACGAGGCCTTGTTCAGCAATTCCCTGGTTGCCCCTGTCTTGCACCAACTGACCCCATTATGCAAGTTTCCTCGTTCCATCACACCACCTAGCTCCCTGCCACCGTCGACCGTGCTTCCCTTCTCTTGGCACATATGCTGTAACTCTTATTGACCACCGGTTAGCCGCCGCATGCAGTACCTCATTGGCCCAGTGCCATTTTCCCCCTTCTAATGTCAATTAGAAGGTCAGTTGTCGCCGTTTGCTTTCGGATTTACGCCACTGTCTTGCTGTCTCTTAATGTTACGAGTAACGCTTTTCCCTCAATCGCTCGTCGCGCGGTCCTTAGCACTTCTTTTCAACAGTTTTTTTTTTTTGTCTCCAAGTTTCTACCCCAATTGTTAGTACTGGTAGAACGTAATATTTATGCAGCAATCCTTTTTTTTCCAAGGCCTGCATTAGGCTGCCGGTAATAGCCGACCTTGGAGCATGCGCAGCCGTCCGTCTGGCTAACAAGATCGGGAAATCGGTAGTGTTTTCAGAATGTTTTAATGCCTTGCTAGACAATGTCGACGAGTCTGTCCTTTTTCTCGTTGCTCTAGACGAACGAGTCAAAGCGAGGTTGATGGCGAAGTGGATAATTGTCACGAATTTTAGTACGGCAAAAAGCAAGCTTTGTGCACCCTAATTAACCAACCGTTAAGGCCAGGCATGCCTCGGTACTTAGTGTGGAGTTGCTGAAGCGCACTTTGTGCTTAGTCAAAGCTGTTCTCAACTTGATAAAATCCCGCGTTATATATGAGTCACTACACAGCGAATCCTTCCGTGCGAGATGCAGTGCAAAGTGTCATCAATTGGTGCGTCCTGTTCCGCAGAACTCATTTGGTGGTTCCTAAGCTTTCATAGACCTTGAGACAGTTTATAACAAGTACGAAAGAACTGCATATTTCGCGCCCAAGGAAGTTTGGAGAAAAACATTTTCGCACCCTGCTTCAGAATGTCAATTTGAACTAAGAATCGGCTGCCTTCTCTATCCTACGTCAGCGAGGGTGGCGAAAACCTAGGCAAGAAAATTATGACGTATGGAATAAGCCTGCACAACAGCTCAGGTGTGGACATCTGGTGGCTCTACAGATTAAAGGGCGTATGCAAAATTCCGGCTCGCGTTGATACACAATCCATTTTTCTGCCGCTGAGTAATGCAACAGCCTCGAATTGTCTAATGAAGGTATTTCATGACAACGTGCCATATTTTGGACGGATTATGTATTAGATTGGATTAGATAACGGTGGACGCGACTTCTATGTGCTGTATTCACTTGCATGTGGGACGACCGAGCACAGGTTCATCCTGGTGGATCGGGCGTTAGTAGGCGTCAGATGCTGTCAGCGGCTGAAACACAGGCAGGAATCGTCCGTGCTGCTGAAGCAAGCTGAACGACAAGCAGAGGCATACATGGTTGGAGGCAAAAGGCTGTTTGGTCTAGAAACCCTGTTCAGTGAACGCTATCCGCTTGCGGACCGAGCTAAGCTGCGCGCTCTTTTTCTTCATAATATCGTGCGGGCAGTCACCAAGTCGTCCAACTTTCCGCATTTCTGAGCCTCTTTTTCTTGTTTCTGCAGACCAGCTTTCATACAAAGGATTGTGCGCGCATGCGCGTAGAGCAGCGATCGGGCGTACGAAGGAGCGTGCGCATAAGTCACATGCTCTGTGTTGTTGGACGGCCTCGCGTTTAAAAACAACTGGCCGCAGTTGCGATCAGAACCCACGTCTTCCCATTAAGTGTCTGATGGTCTCCAATTGCGAAGACGTGCGTTCGTATTCCGCCTGCGCCCAGTTGTGTTTGATTTCATTCAGTCTCGTACCTTTTTATTTATCATAAGTACATTTTATTAAAACCAGTGTGAGACGTCGGCCGATGCGATGCCTTTATTTTCGAGCAGCCTCCCGAGTCATAGACGAAGCACCGCACGAGACAAAAGATGATGATGATGAGTCGTATGTACAAATGACGACGACGATATGCACAAATAGCGCTCATACAAGATGATGAGTCGTATGTACAGATGACGACGACGATATCCACAAAATGCGCTCACACTAACTCCCCCCCCCCCCTTCAGGAAAGCGATCAGCAAGATCGCAAGCTAGAAAGGGTAGGTACGGCGAATGTAAGGTTTCAGGCGCGAGACGTGAGCGATTTCCGTAGTGCGGCGGCGGCGGTCAGTAGCTGAGCTGACAGGAGTGACGCGGTAGTTAACGGCCGAAGTTCTTTGCAAAACGGTGTAGGGGCCGAGATATCTGTGGAGAAACGTTTCACAGAGGCCCGGTGTGCGAACAGGTGTCCACAAAAAAACTTCGTCGCCTGGGCGGAACGAAGCAACGCGTCGCGTCGCATCATAGCGAATTTTCCTTTTGTCCTGAATGGTAGCGGTGTTGGCGCGGGCAATTTCACGGCAGTGGGCGATGCGAGCAGCAAATTCTTCAGGAAGAGACGCGGATGGAGCAGCAGGTGCTGAAAGGAGTGCAGTGTCCAAGACGAAAGACGGCGCACGACCGAACACAAGAAGAAGGGACTGTAATTGGTTGTACGTTGGACGGCAGTATTGTACGCAAACGTCACGAAAGGTAGGATGGTGTCCCAGTTGGTGTGATCAGGTCGAACATACATTGACATCTTGTGGGACAAAGTTCGATGAAAACGCTCGGTAAGGCATGGTAAGGCCATTTACCCAGCACCTCCACCACTTGTGAGACGTCGGCCGATGCGATGCCTTTATTTCCGAGCAGCCGCCAGAGTCAGAGACGAAGCACCGCACGAGACAAAAGATGATGATGATGAGTCGTATGTACAAGTGACGACGACAATACTCACAACCAGAGATCACACAAGATGATGAGTCGCATGTACAGATGACGACGACGATATGCACAAAATGCGCTCACACCAGTAATTTATGCTATTCTTTCTTTAGTGTGATTGTGTGCTCGCATTATAATTTTAACTATATATATATATATATATATATATATATATTGTAGTGAAGAAGAGGGACTATGCAGGGGGGCATCGATACCAGCGCTGTCTAGTGGGTGAGTCTCTCCAGCGCATGGCTCGGACTGCGCCGCTCGCGCTCGCGGTTCCCTGAACTGATCGTGCGGTCACCCCTAACAATGGCATGCAATAAACGCCTTTACAAGTGGTGGACAGTGCTACGCTCGAACGCATCCTAGAGCTTCGATCCCGTACCCTCTCTTCAACCATTTCTCAGGACGCATCTCAGCGAACGACCCAGCAAGCGCCTCCTACACCCTCCGTCGTGTGCTCTGGTCTACCTCGCCGCATGGCTCCTCCTGTTTTCAGCGGCACAGACTACAACGACGTGGAGGACTGGCTGTCCACGTATGAGCGAGTAAGCGAAATCAATAAATGGGACGATGCCGCGAAACTAAGCAACGTGCTCTTTTACGTCGCCGGCGTGGCAAGCCAACCACAAGACGGAAATTCCGACATGGTGTGCTATTCCGGTTGCGCCGAGTTTGGCGAAACTCGGGATCTTCACGAGCTCTGGCGACGCCCCAAGATGAAAGAACTAATGGTAACAAGACAAAGTTTGTCCGTCGACACGCCTCCAGTTTCATTGGTTTATCTAGATTCCCCCTGGGCGGCTATCATCCCTTGGGCGTTGGCATATAGGCGGTGGACAAACTGGGGCTCACGTGATGATACGGTCGGTGCATGGCCGTGCTTTCTATCACTTATTTGTCGTTCCACCGAGTGTATTACAGGAACAAGCAAGTTATGAAATAAATGCATTCAGTACAATATTATTAGTCACATTAACGTGCGTTATAAGCATTTTCAAGATTACAAGGTGTACACTGAATGCGTATTAGACTAATTCGTAGTTTAATACGTTTCGTGTTATACCACGAGGGGACGCTCGCCCTCTTTTTATTCCCTCTGGATTGGACTGGCGCGGCTCACTACGTGATTGCGCTCCCATTTCCGAGCACTGATTGGTGTGCGTCTGGTTTTCACACTAGGCTTTAAACAGATCACTTGTTGCTCGCGCCAAAGTAAGGCTGCGAGACCAAGTGAGCGTCGGCTAGCGCAGAAGTGGTTTGCCGTGCGCTTACCGTGTAAGCACTCAGGAATGCCGGAAAGCACTCATAAAAGAATAAGAAAAATACGCTTTATTTTCTTTTACATTATGATGCACCTTCATACTGTATAACGCCGAGTGATGGCTTCTAACAACCGCAGGAAAGAAAGAAACATTATACTGAGTAGCCCGAGCGATCCGTGGTTTCGAACAAACGGAAGAAAGGGTATTTGCAGTGCACGTGGCTATTGATGGCCACCACATCTATCGAAGGTGGGACTCCAGCATCGGTGCAGTTGCCCTGTACCCACCGCTGACGAGGTGGCGCTTCAGTTTTTTTTACATTAACTTTCTATTTTTTTCGTGTGAACGCCCTTGACGGGGTCCACAAAGTTCACGCTGTGATTGACTCTCTCCTAATGCAGATTGATGCATAGACCCATAAGCATCCACTAAATTTGGGATACAGCTGTATGCGGCCAATTCGTCAATATTAATGGTCCCCGGTTGAACATAGGCTGCAATAATGGCACCTAGTGTCGCCGCCTTTCGTCGGTCGAACTTGAAAAGTCGCAGCACCCTTTTGGTCGGGCAGAACATGTCGAAGACCCATGGGCCACGATCTTTAACACCGCCGTAATTTTGGCGGCTCGGCGGAACGTTTTCGCCCGTCATTAGGCGGCTTCGATTGTACTTGTGCTCACCTCGAAGAAGGCACTCGTCAATTTGCGCTATCTTCCCGGGGCCACTGAGTGGAGGTCGCGCCAGTAGCTCGTCCCTCGCAACCTCACGGGTGTAGTTCCTCCAGTCGGCGATGGCGTGTTCCGATAGAGGAAACAAGTCGCCGGTCATCTCGTTCAACAGTCATATGTCTATGCTTTTGCTCACGTAGTACGTGAGCCATATCATTTGCCGCCTGGAGAGATGGTCATTCGGACGGCCGAGGCGGTCCGTGTTGGCGAAGAAACTTCCTTCACCTCTCTGCCCGTGCAGTGCAGCGGTACCGTGTAACTGCGAAAACTGCTTTCAGCATCTGTTTCACCGGAACTCTCACCGGAAGTTCTGAGTCTTCCTATATATTGTAACTACTTCGCCTTCGCAGGTTGCATGGTCCGGGTTGAACCCCAGGTGCTTGCAGGTGCCCCAGTACTCCGATGACGCCGCCAGGCCTGGCCTGGAGCTGGGGCGCGGTGGACGAACAGCGCTTGAAGCCGGAGAGAGGCGAAGCGATCGCACAAACTTTTCATTCGCAGCCTGCCAACATGCGAGCGTGGCGTAGTGGTTACCGAAGTCGTGGCGTAGTAGTTAGGGCGCCAGCCTCGTCTTCGGGAGGTCGCTGGTTCGAATCCCAGCACCGCCGGAAACCCGCCGGTAAAACCGGGTACAAGTGTCTCCCCTGCCCGGAGCATGGCTCCAATTCGTGGGATGTACACTTGGGAGGTGCTGCTAACTCCGCTACGTCAGTCTTCAAAGCACCTTCAAGGCCGCTCGAAGCAGGACGCTCAGAGGTTGCTGACATGACTCATTCTGTTGCAAACCTGAGTGGCATGTTTGGCAAGTCACGTATCTGAATTAAAACTGGATATCGTCCCTCTTCGCAGCCTATAGTCAGAGCAGTCTGTGCTCGGAAAGCATAGGCAAAGACGAGGGCCTTCGCCTAACTCGTCACACAGCCAGCGCACTGACGTTTTGGAAAGGAAAAAATGACGCTGAAACTCTACGTCGGTCATGTAGGTGAACGGGTCCAGGCGATCATATTGACGCTTGCGGCCGCTGGATGCGATGACACAGGCTGCTGCTGCCGCCGTCCTGTTCCCGAGTTCAACTCGAGGGGGGTTTCGCGATGTACGAGTTTCGCACGAGGTCGCCTGTCAATCAAAACCATAGGTCACGCCCCACGCGAGGCATGTAACTTGTGCGCGCGGCCACCACGTTTAGGCCACGCCCAACTTATTTTTCGGCCACAGCGACGTGGTGCGGAACTGAGAGGCATCAACAATCTTGACCGGCGAAATAAAACACGCAATACGCACTGTCATCGGTGATGTACTGAGCATCACTATCAAAAAGAAAGCGTCGACTTTCGCTGGCTTATGCATATATCTTCTTTCGCTGCCATGGCCCCGCAACTACGTTTCATTGCTTGAATTGTGGCGATGTAGCGCATAGGAAATAATTATCGGCACGTCACTGTAACTGCTTGCAAGGCGTCGACGCGCCGTGGTGGACGACGATGCTGAGCAGTGCGTGGTGTTTTCCAACGACAACGTATCGCAGCTGTCGTTTGAGATGGCTGCTCTGTCATCGGTGATGTATCAGAGCCGCAGTGTCGCAAACACGGTAAGCGTCGAGAAATGCTCGCTTTTCTAAACCCAGTGCGATGGCATTTCTTCATGACAAGCACGGCACACTAAACAGTTGCAACACCTTCCTGCGTTCGAAGTCTAATTTCCTAACTCCACACAAGAGCTCTCACCCGCCAAAATGCGACTGCTGCACTGTCGTGGCGATATCCATCTGCGATCGCTGTTACCTCAGCAGCAGAGGCAATCGGCAAGCACAAGCAAGAACAACAAACTCAAATACTGCGTACATGCGCACGGAGGCACCTTCACTGGGCAAGCGATAACAAGTAATGTATTGTGTCGCTGGGCAGCACGCTCTTCATCGCAATGCATCGCGGAGGCTTCGCGCACGCAGATAAAATGGCGCATTTTCACTGTGCTGCGTCACTATGGACCCTAGAATACCGCACAGCCATTCTGAAGCGACAGGCTACAGCCATTGCTCCCGTCTCTATGGCTAGAGTGTCGTTTCAGTTGGTAAAGCGGCGGTCGTAATAGCCGCCTTAGTGAAGCGCCTGCGGTGAACAGTCATGCCGCAGCGCGTGCGTTGCCATTCCCCTAATAGACAGGGAATGGACAGATAATTGTCATGACTGACTTAATCGAGCATAGCGCTGCAGCGCCACTGGCGACTGCTCACCGTACGAAGTCCCTCGTGCGTGCAAACCTCTAGAATGTATCCGCTTGTAAGCTAACACCTCACTGTCGCCACTCGCGGCAAAAAAGTGCAAAATTTAACAATTCGCTCGATCTCCGTTTGTCATCACAAATTTACAGCATTCAAAACGAAAAAAACGATACTTTAAGGAATAAAATGTTCGTTATTTTATTTCTTTTATTTTAAAGAATTGGATTGACGGAAAGTGTAGGTGCAAGAATGCACCGCATGTGCTCCGTTCGCATTCGACGGAGGATAGACAGATAATGCCCGAAATAGGAGGCACGCCCTTGACGCGCCCGAGAGAGGCGTGGCAAACGGCTCACGGCAAGTTTGCAGACAGACAGCGGGACAGGACGGCATTGCTAAATTGTGATATCAAGTTGATAACAATGCGAGGCGCTGGCGCATTTTGTTGCGCAGTCTTCTGTGCTTGAAGCGCGGAAGCACTGTGTCGCGCAGGGCGCGCTCATGTTGTCATACGCGGCTTCATCTCGACATTTCTTTTTGCCTGCTGTTTTTGCACGTTCCTTGCTTCTACGTTCACTGACTGCCATCGAGCAAACTCTGGTAAAACTCGTGCGAACGAGAAACTCGGCGCATCCTGCATACCACCCCTGGTCCGCGTTCAGGACATCATTAGTAGCTGTGTTTGGTCGTCCTGCTGCGCGCAAGGTGCGAGCAGAATCCCACTTGCGAGAACGAGCCCAATAGCCAGGAGTCCTTCACTAGCTACAACGAAGACATCCTGGACTTGTGTAAGCGCATGGACGTGACGATGTTGGAATCAGACAGAATCAGAAACGTTATGAAAGGAATCGAGGACGCCGCTTTCAACCTGCTGCTCGCTAAGAATCCACAATCCGTCACAGAGATCGTTACGCTATGCCAAAGTTACGAGGAGCTACGCAGCCAGCCCTCGTTGACTCGTCGGTCTTCATCACGCAACGAACACATCCCTGGTCTGGCTACCACCTTCGACCAGACCGCACTGCTTGCGGAAATAAAGGCATTCATTCGGCAGGAAGTAGCACGCCAACTCTCCTTGGTACCCTTTGCTCAGCCGCCGCGTGTGCCACAGCCCGATTCGACTACCGTGCATCCGCTAAACCGCGCCATGGAGCACGAAATCGCCGAGGTATTGCCCGACCAATGCTACCATGTTCCTGCGCCTGTGCCACTGAGCTACACCGAGGTCGTGGCTCCACCCCAACAGGCCCCGGCACCAGCACCACTCAGCTACGCTGAAGTCTTCGCGAGGCCCCACCCACTCACTGCGCATGCGCCCCTCACTTATGCCGACGTCGTGGCTAGGCCACCAGTGCAGCCCGCTATACAGTCCTATCACCAGCCGCTCCATACAGGGCGTGCTCCGACGTCGGCGCGACCAGCCACAGCGAACCGGTGGCGTACGTACATCTGACAAACGGCATATATGCTTTGCCTGTGGCTAGCCTGGTCTCGTGGCCCGTTTCTGTACCCGTGTTCAGCCGCCCAGCGTCGCATCATCCATGCCAAACCGTTCGCCCCGTCCAAATTACGACCCACCTTCCGGTGTGTCACCAACATACCGCCCGCCGCCGAACACCAGCCGTTCCGCATCTCCACGCCGGCGCTCGTTATCGCCGACGCGGCCTCGTGCCGCCCCTCGGGATGAGGAAAACTGACAGTCGCAGTCCAAGAGGCAAGGGCTACGACACCGTCGAAGTGCACAAGTTTTCATTGCAGCCCATCCAATGTGATAGACGTGTTTGTCGACGGTGTCCGCGCGACTGCACTCGTGAACACAGGAACAGCCGTATATGTTATGGACTCTACACTTCGCCGCTTACTTCGCAAAGTCACGACGTCCCTGTCCAGACTATCTCTTCGCACAGCCAGTGCTCAGCATATTCGACCCTTGGCGTATTGCACTGCTCGTGTAGAAATTCAGGACGTTGTCTACGTCATAGAATTCTTCCTGATTTCCTTCTGCTCTCCCGATGTCATCCTCGGCTGGGATTATCTCTCGCGCCACAATGCCGTTATCGATTGCGCACGGGCCAAAATAGAATTATCGCCGCTGCCAGATTTGACGCCCACTGACGCTCCTTCGCTTTCCAGGAAACTGATCGTCGAAGCCGACACTCAGGTTGCTTCCAACGCCTCAATGATCGTGTCCATGCACTGCAGTGTCCTCTCAGACGCCATTCCATTACTTTCGCCGTCTGGCCGTTTCATCGCATGGAAGGGCCTGTTGCGACCTTTTGCGACCGTGGACATCATCAAGGGCACTTGCAAAACTTTCGTATGCAACCCATGTCCATACCCTGTCATGCTGCTCCGAGGAGAATGTGTTGGTACCGTGGAATCCATCGACGACGTGCAAGTTATCGACATGCCCCGACTACCAGAATTGCGCCACTTACCGTACGCTCAGTGCTGTTTCTACATCTGACGCATTGTACAGAGATGTATTTCGTTCCTCCATCGCTGGAACCTTTACAGCAGCCCAGCGTTCCCAGATGCTGGCCCTCTTGGAAGAATTTCTTTCGTCATTCGACGTGAGGCAAGCTTCCCTGGGTCGGACTTCAACTGTAACGCACCGCATCGACACTGGCTCTCACCCACCATTGCGACAACGCCCGTATCGCGTTTCTGCCAGCGAACGTCATATGATTAACGAGCAAGTCGACGATATGCTTCGCCGCGAAGTAATTCGACACTCGAAAAGTCCATGGGCTTCTCCTGTCGTACTTGTTACAAAGAAGGACGGCCCCGTAAGGTTTTGCATCGATTATCGCCGGCTCAACAACATCACTCGCAAGGACGTCTATCCCCTGCCGCACATAGATGACGCAGTTGAGTGCCTGCAAGGAGCCGAGTTGTTTTTATCTCTGGATTTGCGCTTGGGGTATTGGCAAGTGCCTATGGAAGAAGTCTATCGGCCGGAAACAGCTTTTATCACGCCCGACGGCTTGTACCAGTTTAACGTCATGCCTTTTGGACTGTAATGCGTCCGCGACATTCGAGCGCATGATGGACACAGTTCTGCCAGGCTTAAAGTGGCACACATGTTTGCGCTATCTTGACGACATTGTAGTTTTCGCGCCCGACTTCCCCACGCACCTCGAAAGCCTCCGGCGTGTTTTGACGTGTTTATCAAACGCCGGCCTACCATTAAACATCAAGAAGTGCCGATTTGCTGCACGGTAACTCACGATACTTGCCTATGTCGTATCTAAGGACGGAATTCTCCCTGACGCTGACAAACTTCGCGCCGTTGCCGAATTCCCCAAGCCAACGTCCATGAAAGAATTGCGCAGTTTCATCGGTCTATGCTCTTACTTCAGACGCTTCATTCGGAATTTCGCCGCCATCGTATCGCCCCAGACGAAGCTCCTAGGGGGCAACGGGCTCCTCACCTCGTGGCCATCAGAGTGCGAGGAGGCGTTCACGAGTCTTCGTTGTTTGCTGACTCCCCCCCCCCCCCCCCCCCAATCTTACGCCACTACGACCCGGCGGCCCCTACAGAGGGACACACAGATGCCAGCGGTGTTGGCCTTGGCGCTGTCCTTGCGCAACGCAAGGAAGGGTTCTCTGAGTATGTCGTCGCTTATGCCAGCCGAACGCTTACGCAAGCCGAGAGTAATTACACCGTGACAGAAAAGGAATGTCTCGCGATCATCTGGGCTCTTACTAAGTTCCGGCCATATTTGTATGGCCGCCCATTTGATGTCATCACGGACCTCCACGCACAATGTTGGCTGGCGTCATTGAAAGATGCATCCGGCCGTCTTGCACGTTGGGCACTTCGCCTGCAAGACTATGACATCCGCGTACTCTACCGCAGCGGAGGGCACCACTCGGACGCCGATGCCCTCTCGCGCTCTCCCTTGACTGACAACAGTATATCTCGGTTGACTGTGTCTTCTATTGACCTTCGCACCATCGCTTCCGAGCAGCGCAAGAACCCCTGGATTGCGTCGCTCATAGGCTGGCTCTCTGATCCATCGACCAGGTCAACAACCCGCTCGTTGCGCCGTCAAGTTCACCATTTCGCCATTCGCGATGACCTGCTTCACCGCGCAATTACAGCTCCGACGGCCGCCAGTGGTTGTTAGTAGTGCCTCGCAGCCTGCGTTCCGTTATTTGCGCACCTTTCCACGCCGATATCCAGTGTGCCCACTCTGTCGTTTTCAAGACCTACCAGCGCCTTCAATAGCGGTACTAGTGGCGATGGATGTACACCTACGTTGAAAAGTTCGTACGCTCTTGTCCCGATTGCCAGCGCCGGAAATCTTTACCCCGCCTCTCACCAGCTGGGCTGCAACCTTTACCTCACCCCACCCGGCCCTTTGGGCGCGTCGGTATAGATTCGTACGGGGTCCTTCCCGTGACATCGTCTGCAAACTGCTGGGCCATTGTGGCAGTTCACCACCTTACGCGATACGCTGACTCTGCGGTGCTTCCGGCAGCTACAGCGCGCGAAGTTGCCTCCTTCCTGCTTCGTCGATTCATCCTACGTCATGGGCCACCACAGGAGCTGCTCAGTGACCGCGGACGTGTCTTCCTGTCCGAAGTAGTTGAAGCTGTTCTCAGAGAGTGACACGTAGTTCGTCGCACAACAATGGCGTACCATCCTCAAACCAATGGACTCACGGAACGATTCGACCGCACGCTCGGCGACATGCTCTCAATGTACGTCTCCTCCAACCACGCAAACTGGGACGCCATTCTGCCCTTCGTCACCTACTCGTACAATACGGCTACGCAGAGCACTACTGTTTTTTTTCTCGCCATATTTCTCATTGTACAGCCGGCACCCATCGCCGACCACCGACACAATGCTACCATACCGGCCCGACTCATCTGAATGTGCACCCATTTCTGATACGGTGAGACATGCCGAAGAGTGCCGATAGAGACCTCGCCCGGGCCTTTACCTCCAATGACCAAGAGCGCTTGAAGAACACTCGCCGTGACAGCACCTCTGCGCCTACCTTTCTTCCTGAAGCGCTTGTGTGGCTCTCAGTTCCTTCCGCTGCACCTGGTCTGTCTACCAAGTCAATGCCAAAGTATGAAGGTCCCTACCACATCGTCGAGCGTGCATCACCCGTCAACGATGTGAATGAGCACGTTGAACCATCTTCGGACATGCGCCGTCGCTGACGCGACATTGTCAACGTCGAGCGCCTAAAGTCGTATTACGATCCCCTAATAGTGACGAACTGTTAGGTCGCCGGACGGCTCCCTTTTTCGTCCCCGGGGTAATTGTAGTGAAGAAGAGGGACGATGCAGTGGGGCATCCTTACCAGCGCTGCCTAGTGGGGCAGTCTCTCCAACGCGTCGCTCGGACTACGCCGCTTGCGCTCGCGGTTCCCTGAACTGATCGAACAGTCACCCCCAACGCTTGCTTGCAATAAACGCATTTACAAGATACACACACACAGACATATATATATATATATATATATATATATATATATATATATATATATATATATATATGTTCGGAAACATTTAGACTGAATAAAGCACAGCTGTGCCGATCGATACCGGCTCTCATTGAGTTCGCATGGTGTCAGTGTCATGTACTAGCATAAAGTGGTATGAGTACCCTGCAAATACCGAATGACGCTCGATGTACACTAGCACCAATATGATTGGCCTTGCATATTCCAGCATTTCTTCGTCTTATGCAACTGCTCCATCTGTCGCATATGTCGCGCCAAGGACGCCAGTCTTTCCAACAGCTATGTCACTGGTTTTTCCCTTGCAGAAGCGTAGCTGCACAGAAAAAGAACTGCTCATTGACCAAGGAAGAACGAAGAACGTTTTCGGAAGTCGATCGCTCGTGACAGCCTTTGGAAGACAAGAAAAAATATTAATGCATAGAAATCAACGCGGCGAATGCGCAAACGGACGACGTCAAAGCCCACTAAGTGAGCAGTGCCTGCTCTGTAAACGCCGAGATGGATCGAGCGTATCGGATGCACGCTGAATATGCGGCAGGCAGCAGCTCTAGCAGAAAGAAGAGACGTCGCAACTAGGAATGAGTCTGTTTTGTCCGTGTGCCTTTCCTGTTTACCGCAACTCGGGTAGAACTGGGTTCCTTTCCTATGAATACGAAGCATAATGGCCGCACGACTCACTTAGGTGAAATGTTAGGAGTAGATAATAAAGGTTGTTGGAATACCAATTGCTGCTGACATATCGTAGACGTCCAGCTGTCTTTTTTTTCATAGCTGTGTTATCGGGATGCGGACAGATAATTAATGTTTGAAAATAATGAAAGACTCTGAAACGTCACTCTCTTAAACAGGTAAAATCATTACACCCTTGCTGTAGCACAATCTCAGTGATGACGTATTATTCATGGTGAGAAGATGAACCGAAGAAAATAAAACGGAAGCTTTTTTTTTATGTGCATGAAGAAAATCAGCGGTATTGTGCGTAGTATTGAGTGAGAGCAAGACTGTTGTGCTTGTTTGTGCATATCTGGCGCATATTTTTTTTCGTTTGATTCAGCATTTTGAAACCTGGACATCGGAAGTGCCTTTAGGCCTAAATGATTTTTTTTACATAACACTCTTTTACTCTATTTAAAATTTTGAGGAAATGAATGAAAGTAGCTTGTATGGAGTCCCAAAAAAGCGTACATTTCGATTTAACTATTTTAATATGCAATGTCACTACCGTGCCAACAGTGATATATCCACGTCTCCAGTAAGGCGAAATTTCTCCACAAGTGGCCTTGGTCGCAAATCATTGCTTAGCACGTTAACCAACATAAACGAAAATATTGCTGGATAATTGACATTCCACACGTCAATCTCATGTAGTCATCCTCGCAATCCTGTCCACCTCGTGATCTTACAATCTAACAAGTTGAAAAAAAAACATAGATGTCCTAGTGACCGCGACATTAGGGGTGCAAACTGTTTCTGTTTGCAATCTGCGAAAGTGAGAAGCAACGTGAGGTACGTAAGCTACTGTACATGTAAATATGCGTGTTCTGCATGCACTATATAGTTAAAATTGTTATACATGAAAAGACAACCAGCAAAATAGGCTCGCAGCCGCAGTGAATTAGGTGTATTGATTGTCGAAAAATCGTCTAGCTATGCGGTAAAATACAGCCCCGGTGGTAATGCGCACTCCCACGAGCAGTAGCTGTAAGGACACTTTGTGGGTTATTTTAGGAAAGGAACTAATCTGTTCACGGTGTTCCTTATATTGGTCCCAAGTATCGTGTCTTATTTCCTTCGGTTCTTTAGCTTGATATGCTGGATTTCTTAGTATTTTACTGGCGCTCTTTCGATCCGCGAACCATGAGGGTGGCCTTGACCGAGGCCAACGCATGACGTAAGAAAACGAACCGCTGAAAGATGGGCGGGTTACTGGCAAAGACTCGTCGCTGAAGCGAATTGCAACAAACTGATTACGAGTGCCAAACTCCAGGTACCCATGAGCAAAGCCAGAGGCACGCAGCGCAAAATAAATCAGCAAATAGTAGAGACGTAATGCACGGTATGCTAGCAGGGCACCCGAGGTACCTAAACAACGATAACCTGAACAAATTGGAGGTGGACAAAAAAGAGTGCAATATATGAACGACGAATGCAAGGGCGAGTCTCTCAAGAGAAAATGAGCTCACTAAGGCCCCAGTTAGTCGCTTTTACGAGGGACGCTCACTGCTTTCATTACATCTTGCGCGCCTGAATTACGCCAGTGCTTTCACATCCCAAAATAGTGTGCTTGTAGCTCCCAACTGATTTATTTATTAAGGCGAAAGCATTGATGGCTCAAGGCTACAAAAATTTCATGTCCGGCGTTATGGCACCAAAATTCATAAGCACTCGAACCCACAACCTTTGGGTGGAGAAAACAAGTAATAGGAAGTAACAACGCATTCTAATTAAAATGTCAAATATTGCAATGAATGTCTCGTGAGCGCGCAGGCTTTCGCCTTCATGATATTGAACGTATGCTAAAGTAACTGTCAACCATTATTACGCCATAAAGAGGCTACCAACAGGCCCCCCAAGCACTCAAATATGAAATTAAGGACACTGCCGAAGCTCTACATTACTGTTTTGATAGTAGTTGCCACAGTATACATTTTGGATGTTTTAAACGCTTTGCAACACTGAGTGAGCCTTACTTATGGAAGATAGGAAGCTTGGCTAAGCGCTGAGCGCAGCTAGCATTTTTACGCTGCAGTGTTGAAATCACGACACTGCCGTGTTGCATGTGTGGCTTTTATGTACGTGTGAAATGCGAGAAATCAAGTCACTTCAAGACCATAAATGTGGCGGATATTGATCTTGCACGGATATGTCTCTAGATGACATCACCAATGTTTGAGAACAGTATGTATGTGGTGTCACACCTGTTCCACTTGCTTGTCTGATTTTTTGCGCTCTAAATAGCACTATGTCTAAGCAACTCAGCAGACCTAAATCTTGGCTATTATTCACTTGACTAGAAAATGTGTCCTTCATGAGTAACCCAGTGAAAACAAGGGGAATGCGGGAGATGGCGATTCAAGACGATGAGTAACACGAGAACAAGGTGAGAGCAGGAGCCAACGTTTCGACCAAGTGGACTTGTCTTCTTCAATGCCTTGAAGAAGACAAGTCCACTTGGTCGAAACGTTGGCTCCTGCTCTCACCTTGTTCTCGTGTTACTGATCGTCTTGATAAGTAAGGAATGCGATGCTGAACGACAATCTCAGGTCCACTTTTTCGTCGTCATCAGCGCAGTTGCCCTTGGAGCCCACTCGACAACAATGCCTCTCCCGCAGGGCCCCCAATTCTCCACTGCCTTCTCCAGTGTCGGCACAAAACTCGCCCAGCAATATCTTGAAAAGCAGCGCTGTCTCAAGTACTATAGGGAGACGCGGCTGCTGACTGTAAACTGCTTGTTTAATCATAGGCAAGATGTACAAACTACATATAAACTAAAAAAGTGGGCAGCTAAGAATGATTGTCGGCTACATTTTTCAATAAGCGATGTATCATCATGATACAAAATGATATGGAATGTTAACAAAAGTAAATGATATGACTGACAGTATAGTGTGTTGTTTAGATGGGTAAACTGACAACCATTCTAAAAAACCAAACACAAATATTTAACAAATAAACAGATAAATGAACAGTACTGTAAAACGTTTTTAAAAAGTAAAAGGGATCTCATAGGCAAGATTCTTCCTTCACTGCACAAATCAGTTCCTGTAGTTTTCTTGGAGACTGCTCTATCTAAATCAAGCGTGTGCACGTTGGCTGCCACTTTAGGCACAGACAACTGTACATCGATACCCTGCTATAAGGGAAACAATTCAACTGAACGAGAAGGAGACAGGTGCGTTCTAGGGGTCATGGTCAGACTACCACAACAACACAAGTGAAGTTCTCACATTGCTCTTCCTTCGATTTTTCATCGCTCTCAATTGCAGGATTTAAATTGTACAGTCCTACATGGAAGGCGGCTGTGAATCACAGATGTCAGAAACGTGCAAAGAAAAGGCAAACACGCGCTTTCTCATTCAATTACCGGCATGCTTAATGTTATTCTGGAAATACGAAGAAGCAGTAAATAAGTATGAGGAACTTAAACTCTTTTCATTCGCAGTTCGACAAAAAAATCTAAAAAAATGCTGCTCTTAGGGATATCGTTTCAGTGCCTAAACTCGCAAGCGACGCAGTCCTTTCCGAGTAATCGCCTCTGAGTGGACCACATGGCAAAAATAGTTCGATGCTTATCTGCAAACGTTCCTGAGCTTACTCTCCATGCAGAATCACTTCCTAATGAGAAACAGTATCTAATTTTCCCATTACTTTAAATGCGAACCTCTTTCGGGTATCAGTGCTTTATTGATCGACATTAAGAACCTCTGCTTTTGCGACCCCACGCTGCACTACTTGAACCCATCGAAAGAGCATCGAAGTTTACAACTCCCTAATATTTCGTAATGCAAGCAGAACGATCGAAAGCAAACTTATGGATCTCCTCTTCACATTCCTACCACCGTACTCGACTTCCAAAGGAGGCTCTTGATACAAAAAGAATGCGTCTGAATCAGATTGTGCTTGGCGCCCTTGTTAAGCGAGTGTGGCAGCCCCACTATCATGAACTCATGGAGAAGCCGAGGCATGCTACTTTAAATGCTACTTATTTGAGCGCATACTCAGAGGGGACGCGCAGATATTGAGGCCAGCCCAGAAATGGTGTGGTTACAACTCTGGCACCGTCTTTATCATCTCTTCGGAGCCCATGCCTTGTCTCGGAACACTTGAATAAACAGAGAAAGTCCAACCGCACTCATCGTCTCCACATGATCCGTTGCTTGCAAGATTAGAATGGACGTTTGATCGCGTCCAGAGCATTCAAACTTTACCAGCAGCTGGAGAAATGAGTTGAGTTTTTCGAGATCTTGAAGAGGATACATGGCAAACAACCTAAAGTAGTCGTAGCCATCTTTATTCGCGGCCTCCCGGCTTGACCCTGATGAAAACGCTATAGGCTGAACCCTTACCTAGAGTAATCAATTCGGTGCATTGTATTGAAGAGACCCACATGCTCTGGCATCACGCCGCATGATCAATGAAACTCCAGTTTCCTGTTATTGTTCTCAGCTCATCTCAATCTAGTGAATTGTATCGTTTCGTCTTCTCGATCAGAAGAATGCCTTGATTGTTCCAACATGAATTACGACCACTTAGTGTTTTGCAAGTTCGACACCTGGTCGCCTTTGGATTTCCTCATCACCTGTAGAGCGGCTTGCTTTCTCTTAAACTTTACGTTTGTTGGTCGTCCAGACAGCAATTTTGGAATGGGTGTTTCCGTAGTGCTCTCATTCCTTACGTTTACGAGCTAGCTAATGCAATACATCAAATAATCCGCACGAAGCCTAGTGTCAAGTTGCTCTCTCCTGAGCTATGTATATGTCTCAAAATCTGACATTGATTATCACTCTTATTTTTCGATGTCTTTATGTATATATTTTCTCCATCTGAAGAGACCACCATCTGAAAGTCGGCTATCCTATGGTCCCTTTCTTGACAATACTGTATCCAGCGGTATCTTTTAAATGTTCCGCTTAACAATCTTGCCGGTGCTATGCGTCTTTCAAATTACACAGTACATGCGAGTATAACAAGCGCAATATACGATGTATTACCGACACCTCGCTTGATGCGAATTCGAGAAAAATTAAACGTACCGTACAAAACGGGCTAATTCGAGTAAAAATGCAGGAAGACTTAAGAATTACCAAAAAATAGGTAACAAATTGGCCTGAGTGTCACTGCAATCATCAAAGAAAAACTATATACTTGTCACGTGTAGCGCTATCGTGTCCTCTTATGCTGATCAAATTCAGTAAATTTGACAGTGCACAAGGCCCACTCATGCAGATAAATGGGCATTAGGGATGACATGTGCTGCAAACGCTTGGAAGTATAGATGAAGTGATGAGAAACATCCTTGACTCGTAACTTGTCTAGTCACCGCATTGAGATTTCGAATAATAGCAATTAAAATTTAAAACTTAGTCACTGGTAACGATCAGCGCGACGACATTCCACGCAGAAAGGACGCTCTCAAACATTGACTTGAAGTTGCACTATTCGCACGCAAGCCACATCCTCTGTTTGACATGTGATGTCCATGGTCTCAACATCAAAGTTTCATCTGCAACCACGTAACCTAATTTGGTCGCAACCCATGGTTTGAATTCGAGTCATCTCCACTTCAGGCGTTTTCTAATGCACTTTTTTTTGCATGTTGTTTTCTAACGCACACCACGTCATTGATATCGTACATTCCTTTTTCTCTACAAATTTTCTTCATGCCAGCGATCAAATTTTGCAATTTAGGAGTACTAACGTGCAGTCGCTATTTTCATCATGGCTAGTTTTTACGACGCTTTGACTTCGTGGGCCGCTTGTACAAACGTACACGAGTTCCGTGCTGTGACATCAACGATAAAAGACGTAACGCTGACAATGATTTTTATATGATGTCCTCCTAACTACCGAGACAATGATGAGAAAAAGCAAGGATAGAAATCTCACCACATATGAACACCGCTTTCCGTGAGTCAACAAACCGCCGTGAAGTATTATTTTCTTTTCTGCAGACCAAAAATATCATTCCTTCGTTCGTCGAAAAGAAAACAATTTTCTTCACAACAGTGCGCTCTATCCACCGAATGGCGCCGGTATACGGCCTGATGAAAAGCAGGAAGAAAATATACAGCGAAGACTTAAAGAAGGGGTGTAGTTTTCAGTCGAGTTGGCATAACTACAAGACACATAAACACGCAATCACTGCCAAAAGCAAGGCAATCTCCTCCGTCACGTTTCGTGGGAAGTGAACGTTGAGCAGTTATTAGGCGGGAGCTGCAGCAATCCCCGAGTCATTACAATCTTCCAGCATATGTGGCTCACGGCGTGATGTCTACAAACAAGAAAAAACGCGGACTCGCAAGCCGACATTCCCCGTTGGCTGATGGTCGAGTAGGGTGTCATTGTGTTGCACACAGAGAAGAGAAGGAACATTGCAATGAGAAAATTAACGCCCTCTAGGTCCTAGCCAGCACTGCCGCCTGAATGTCTGCAATTTGGTTTCGTCTGCGCACCCGAATAGAAACACACACCCGATATCTGAAAACGCGCCGTATTGTAGTCGATCAGGAATGACGATTACTCGACCACGCCAGCTAAGCTAAAGTTTCGTCTTATGAGCCTGCCGTAGTTTGGTGGCTTAGATTTGCAGCCGTGACGGCCATATCCCGCCGCTCCCAAATGTAAATTTTCCTTTATCGAACCAGCAGTGTGCGGTAAAGAACTACAGGATTGGAAAGCTTTGTTGGCGACCGCTGGGAGGACGTCCGTTTGCGTTTCCGTTGCGTTCGAACGCGAAACGTAATCTAATATCTCAGTTAGCGAAGGACGAGGATGGTGCGAAGAACATTGTGCTCACATACTTCTAAAACACTGCGCTGATGTCACACAAAGTAATAGACAGCACTCGGAAGCACAGGTGCGCGTATTGTTAAAAGACATCACGTGATTCAATACTATAGCACTCAAGAAAAACGGAGTAGGCCGTGAGGTGCTGGATGGTCGTGCATTCTAAGTGGCAGCCGCCATCACCGCAATGGTTGCATCTTACAAATCAACCTATATATCGGGTTATAACAATTCGGGTTGTAACTTACAGTGTTATCGGCCAAGATTATGTGACATAAGGAAACATGAATTCACAACTTGTGAGAAAGGAGGTTTCTGGCAATCGGCTGAGCTGAAAACCTGCATTCTCACAACTTCTCAATTCATATACTGTCAGAAAATTACCAGCTCGGTTGGTTCCAAAGAAGAGGTGATACAACGTGCGCAAACTTAGCAGAGCAGATGTACATCTGTTTTTATCGAACATCATTGTGCCAGTAAACGCACCATCTAGAGTCAAACGTGACTACTCGATAGTGCAGAATCTTCTGTTTCTTTTTGCCTCGCATCTAGAATTGAGAAGATAGTTATTGAAAAGTATTAGGAGAAAGCTGACAGAACACAATTCTGTGCAAAGGATTTTTCAACACTTTTCACATAGAGAAGGCGCTAGTGAATGGATTAAAGGTGGCAATAGTATTGTTGAAAGAAGAATAAAACAAAGAACACGCGCGAATAAATATGCAAATTCTGAACGCCAAATTCTTTTCAAGTCCCGACCGTATGTGAGAACCGCTGATGAAGTTCTAATAAAAACGCTTTCGGCCAGACGACTGCCTCAATTATCCTCTGCACAGCGTTCCACGCAGAAGAAGATAGATCTGTAAGAGCGCCTTGCACCAATAGATTGCACCAGCCCAGAAGTTCTCCGCATACTTTTACTCCTGGTTTAAGTCCTGTAGTAAGTCCTTGTTTTTGTACAGAGCAAATGAATTTCGATTTGTTGCGCAGTCAATCATCTCGCATTTGTTTTGTAGAACATATGTGAATGATTACCTCAAACCACATGCACAAGTTAATGGGTCGCTGCAGGTATTACGACGAATGATAAATATTCCTTCATTATTGCGGACGGAACATGGCACGTATGTCAAACAGCACGTCAAACATGGTAGGGTGTTTAGAAATGTGGTCTCGGCAGTCTGAAGGGAAACCAATAAGCTTTACCTCTAAACGACCGAGTTGAAAATTTATATTTTACTTTTTTATCCTCTATATGGCCTTCTGACGTATGTCCCGAAATAAAAAGAATAATTTGGGCAAGCAGAGGATACAATTGGCTCACGCCCATGGTCCATAATTTTTCTTGTGTCTACTGAAAACTGGGGAAAAAATCACGTGCACAATGGTTTTACACAGTGAAGATAGCACACATAAGTCGGCTTATTGCAGCGCAAGTCAGAGTCTCTCCTAATCAGCCGGAGCGATATTTCTCAGTGCAGATTTTGTCCAATAAATATCTGTGCATTCGCCGGCTTTTAGAACTATCTTCATCTTCATGGTAAAACTGCAGTGCTCACAAAGAACGGATTCAAATCGTTTTACGACAAATAATTACCAACTCGCCCAGCTTTCAGATTTTTCTGCTCATTCTTCATGGCTGAAAATCAGTAGGTCAGGAAGTGCGCACATTTTTGATGCTGAGTGAAAAACTTGATAGTGGCGGGGCGCGGTACTTTTATTTTGCTGAGCTACAGAGACACGGGAAAGTTTATAAAAAGAAAAGCAGATAAAGCTTACTTTTTTTTCAAATGCAAGGAGGTCGGCTTGCGGTAGCAGTGGCCTAGCCTGCTACTGTGTCAGAGGGAAGAGAAGGAGATCGGCTGATTTAGGGTTCACTATAGCTGAGTCGAAGAAACACTTCAAATAAATGCGAATGTTTGCAGGCAGTTCTATTTGCCATTAGGGCTAGCCGCAGTCAAAAAGTGCACCATGAAAAATGTTTGTTTGCTTCCATTGCCAAAGCCTTTCTTTACATCGTAAATATATAGACGTGGTTTCGTAAAACCCCTTTAATGCCTGCGAGAATCCAACTCTAAAGCTACAGATTGCGTGCACCCTGGAAGTCTTTAATAGCGGTATTGTGATCGGCACTGGGCAGCTTTCCCTTAATGGCCAGGAAGCAGAAAAGTGTGTCAATTTATTTACCCCTATTCCACACGCTTTGCAAACGCTGTTTGAAATGTATTCGCGAGAGAAAAGCCTAGCTTAGGCTAGTTACATAAGTTTCGTGTCTAATCGAAGATGCGTAAGAAAATTGCTCTGCGTACTTATAGAGCCATTGTTAGGCCGCACGTCTCCCGTTTAATAACGTATGCTTGATTTACACTTCCTATATACGGCAGCCTTCGCTATCCACCGTATGTCGACACAACTAAAATGTGAATATAAAGCAATGGTATAGATATGGAGTGCACAGTCGTATGAACAACAGAACACCTCATTTAGGTCACAGCTACGGGCAGTCTACGCTAGAGGCGGATTTGTACGCAGGAGCTATACCACTTCTATATGTGATCACAGAAGTACTTCCACCAAAACACGTTTGAATATGTTGATGTTTTCATTCAGACAGCCTAAATTTAAACGGCGCGTGGCGTGGAATGCAACCGTCTGCACAAATAGTGCGCAATAATATTTGGGGCGGCGCTAAGGTTTCAGGGTACTTCGGCATCGTGGCTCCTTCGGCGCTGCTGAATATTTGATGACCGGGCTCATAAACTGCCAGGAAATTGAAATCTCGTATGCGAGTAGGCAGAAGTGAATTGAAGCGACACGTACATTGCATAGAAAAAGCCACCAGATGCTGCATGCCAAGATAAACACCTGCACATTTCCGATAAAAGTACAGATTTCACAAAGCTGAAGGCGTGGCTTGTCGCCCTGTCGAGCATAAGAAGTGAGAACTGAAGATAAGCCGACAGAAATTGTGGCTCGAGGTACTCTCCCACGTTTTTTTTATTCTTATATGTTTATATGTGGATACACATTGCTGTGCCGCCAACAAAAATGGTAAAATGGATGATGCATTCAAGAACTTGATGCATGGCTTGTGAAAGTGGTGCGCATCTCTTGCAATTGTTAAGGAGGAAGCCGTGAGTATATTTTGGTACTTTTCCGGCGAGAAAACGCTTTTATTTTTACATGGAAGCTGTGTATGGGTTTTCATGCGGCGATATCAACACATGGCGGCATGGTCGATATCATATGTCAGCTAGCAAACAGAGAGCCAATAGGTGCCCCTAAGCTTCCGTGTGAATACAGAATCAATAAGAATGCGCAGCTGCAGGTCGGCTTCCTTGATGTGCTCTCACAATAACTTATACAAGCAGCCGGCAGTGCAGCTTAGGGGGCCTCCATACGGACTCCTGGGCCTTGATTTAGGAATGTGGCAGCCTATGTAAGGAATATTTCTTCTAGCTGACGTCCACTTGATCAAAGCGCGCCGTGCGTTTGTGACTCAGAGTGGCGGCCACCCAGACCATGATACAGAGCGGCCGGGGTGCCCGCGATGGTTGGTGACGTTAAATAAGCAAATATGTTGAATAATCGTTGCAACCAACCACCAAAAGCTTCACATCTTGGTTCGACATCCGGCATGTTTACCGTAGTTAAACAGACTATTTCTTACACAACCCTTCTAAAAGCACATTTATCTTATGCTGCAATGCGAGGGCAAAATGGTGCCTAATGTCATTTTTGTCGTTGACATGACATGATGCTCGGAGCTTCTGCTTTACAGAAAAGAGAAGGGATGCAGACCCAAAGATGGAAAGCCAGTCTCCGAAATCAGCATCAGTCTTATCATTTGTCACGGCGGGGGTGATACCCAGGGTCGACGTCATTCGGTACCTGGGCATGTTTGTATAATTCAACGGTGGGAACGGAACGGCTCTCCGCAAGATGAAAGCAAAGATGGACAACTCTTTCAGCCTCGTTCGCAGAGTCGCAGACACCGAGGCATGAAGGAAGCTATTCTCCTCAGCCTGATCAACGCCCTCGTATTATGCCACTTCACGTACACGATTTCTTGCACAACTGGCTCAGAGCGTAGCGAGAGAAGCTCAACGCGCTTATCTGCAAAGTAGTCAAAACGGCTCTCGGGCTACTCATTAGGACCCAAACCGAGGATATCCTCAAGCTGGGCGTAGACAACACCGCCGAAGAGATTGCCGAAGTACAAGAACGCGCGTAACTCGCTCGCCTGACCACCACAGTGGCAGGTAAACGCATCCTCGAAGAGCTGGGTTACCCTCCTACGGTATCCTCGATGGTGAGTACTCCGATACCTAGGTGCATTCGAGGCAAGTTCGAAATGGCCCCGTGCCTCGAAACGTCCATCCTGCCTACAACGACGGCAGACGAAAGGTGAGAGCAGTAGCAATTCTCAAACAGATCAAGCAACGAGGCATCAGAGCAAGCTTCGTCGACGCCGGAGTCCAGCGATGAGAAGACCTTTGCTGTCTTCGTGGTCGACTCCAGCAGCAAGATTTGGAATAGCGCTTCAATTCGCAATTCAGACCCCGAAGTCATCGAGAAAGCCGCTAACGTCCTCGCCCTGCTAGACGGTCGTGGGTCCGAGATCTATACAGATTCCAAAATGGCAGTTAGGGCTTTTCAGAAGGGTCGCATCGCCGAGCAAGCTGCTCGTCTTCTTAGCGTCTCCAGTCCGGGTGCTCTCACGCATCGTTCGATTCACTGATTTCCCGCTCACATAGGGTCAGTCGAGGTTGCCCCCCCCCCCCGAACCTCAATGAGTCTGCTCACGAGACTGCGCGCGACCTCACCAACCGCGCTTCCTCTGTAAGGAGAGCCGACACCCCTCCCCCCTACGGCCACAGGGATGCTCCCGCTACTCACAACGAGATTACAAAATTCTTGTAAATGTCTAGAACGGTCTTTCCACCCCTTCACCCCAAATTGAATAGGGCGCAAGCTGTTTCACTTAAACTTTTACAGACGGGCACATATCCGTGTCTGGCCGTTCTACACGAAGTTTACCCTGAGATATATCGCGACTACACCTGCCTTCCTGCGGGAAGACCTTCACTCCAGCACACATGTTCTGGGAGTGCGGGCCGAGATAGCGCAAATTCAGCAAGGAGAAGTGGGAGTCGCTTCTGCGTAGCCCCGCTCTAGACAAACAAATCCTGGCTGTCTGGCGTGCCCGCGACCGGGCCGGTGGGCTAGACCTGCCTATCCCGACGTGGGACTAGCCGGGTACGCGACGAGTTCGCGTCCTCGCCGGACCTCCAATAAAAGTTATTTCACTCACTCAAGCACGTTCCACTATGCTCCAAAATTTGTTGCTTTGTGTATTTCGTGTGGCATGCAGCTCCAAAACAGAAACGTTGGTGTCTTCAACTAAAAGGAAAAAGTAACAAATATTGAATGCACATGCAGGCTGCCTGTGTGCCTTGCAATATTACTAAATTTAAGCAATTTCATTCATCACACAGCGTCCTCGGCGCACGTCAGCGCGTAAGAGACGATGCAGCAATACAACCAAGGATTTTCTTTTGACAATCCTTGAACGCAGACATGAATGTTGCAGAATGAGACTCAAAATGACCGTCCGCTAAATTTCCTGGCACAAAGCGGCAGGACCGTACGGAGCTGCCACTGCTCTAAAGCAGCGCTTGTGCGCGCGTGCGTCAGAAGGCTCCCCAACGCAGCCTGCATCACATTCCCCAAGCGGCCATATATTAAAAGGTCGTCGGGCCGCGCAGCCGGACTCGGGCGTCGGTACGTGGGATAGAAGGAAGAGTTGATAGTTACTAAGCTTAAGTAAACTAAAATGTTTGAAAAGACATTCTTTTAACATATAAATTCCATCGGAGATGTTTACATATATATTAAGCCTTGGGTAGCTTTGGCGCAGTGGCGAACTAGACCACTAGGACTTTCGGAGGGCGGAAAACTGTCTTCCACAGCCAGGGCAACGGGTGGTGCTTGTGGCACTTAGGGTCACGGGCACGAGTAACAAGGTGGCACGGATGAAACGTAGCACCTTATTACAGAGTTTTAGCAAGTCCGATGTTTCAATAGGCGGAGGCGGAATGGGCGAATTGTCGGGTTAGCGGGGGAGTAAGCGCAATGGACTACAGTGGTCGCTTCACCTGGTGGAGCAGAGCTTAACCACAGAAACAGGTAATGTGGCAGTAATCAAGTATGTTCTACTTGGCTTTCAGTTCGAAGGAAGCTTTTGTGAAGGCAATTACGACCGCTGCCGAAAACTTACACCAGCACCGAAGTACAATATACTCGGGGTATTATAACGTAAAGCTATTCCAAACATTTCTATTTGATTTCTATCAGACATCCCCGATTGGTCAGGAATTTTTCGGGCCACCCCCACTTCGCTTGTCAGTCACGTGACGTCAGGCTAGCCGCGAACTCTTCATCTGATGTGACGTGTACACCCGGATTATGCATCAGTAGACCAAACAAAAGTAACATATTTATTTCCGATACTGCGCCTTTTTCGCCATCAGCCCGCCGCAATTGGCTGAACCTTGTAAGGCTGCGCCTACTAATCCTGTCGGTCGTGCGACGTCAGAAAACCGCAAAACCTCACTTCGTCAAGGTGATCTGTACGCAATAAATGCGCATTATTTTTCAACAAAGTAATAATATTTGGGAAAAGCCAGAAATGAATGCAAGCTGGCTCGCCGCCGAAGTCTCTCGCACTGTCGACTCGGAGCAGCGAAGACAATGGATTTATTTACATATAATAAAAATATTGCATTGCAGCTACGTAGCAGTAGCTTTTAGTAGAAGCTTTCAGTAGCTGCATCGCAGTTACTTAACGGTCTCGACAACGTTTACTAAAGTCTCGACAACAAGGTCTCGACCTTTTGGCACATACGTGAAATCAAACTGCCAACTTTTGTTCGCTGAGGATCCGTTTTAGCTGCATTTTTACCCTTTCGTTGCACGCCGCCTCGATTTTCGTCCAGCCACCGAAAGCCAAGCATGGTAATCCGGCCAATCGCCGACGCCGGGACAACACTCCTAATCCCGTCATCTTCATTCACTGAGCTAGCTCTGACCCACCGTATCCTCCACCGCTTCTGTGCACTCCTCGCCTCTGGTAAACCAATTACATCAGAAAAGCCGTTCAAGGTAGGCAATTATATTCACATTGAAACCAAACAAACGTGTCCTCGTATAAACGTGGAGATCGTTGCATTGGCCTCTTCAAACAAAGCTGCGGATCACCATCCAAGCCTTGCTTTACCGGTTACGCAAATCTGACGTCAGGAGATTTTTAAAAATTAGAATAGTTTTAAGGTAACTGCAATAGCGACTGTTTGCTTGTCTGGTCGAGCGCTTCGCGACCAGGTGGCGCCACCACTCAGGCTTCTCGCAGTCCACGCCCCCGCTCACCCGGCGATGCATCCGATACATCTGCGTGTACCGGAATACAGAACACGTTAAACCTCTTTCGTATTGCCAACTCGCCCCCGTTCGGCTATTCGTGCATGCCTCACACGGATTCGCTGTTTTTTATGCATTATTTGCGTTGGGATTGCATACGTCAGCCAAAATTAGATTTTTCGTACACCTTGCGAAAGATGGCCAAGAAAACACATGTTGACTGGCAAATGAAATAAATTCTATGGTTTTACGAGCTAAAACCATGATATGATAACGAGCTATGGCGTATTAGCTATCTCCGGAATAATTTCGACCACCTTGGGGTTCTTTCATGTGCACCCGATGCATGCCACACAGGTGTTCTTGCATATCACCCACATAGATATGCGGCCGCCAGGGCCGGTAATCGATCAGGCTCCCTCGGGCTTAGCGTCGAAACACCGAGGCCACTACGTCACCACGGCGGGTAGGTTCAAAAAATGATGTAGTCTTCGGCTGTGTTCCAACAATCTCTGTTAGAGATTGTAAATAGACGGCGCACAGGACAAGCACCATCTTAAATCTCGCTCCTATTCTGACGAAGCCGTCAACGAAGTGAGCTTGCGAAATCAGCATCGAAGCAGAAGAATGATGCAGGGTATCTGCCGTCCGAAAGAGAGGGTGGCCGAAGACCAGGAGTGGGCCGTCCAGCGGGCCAGGGCTATTGCCGAGGATCTCGAGAGATTTTTCTCCGGCGATGGACCCCTGGCAGCCTAGCCCCGGGCACCAACAGCCATATCCGTTGGACAGATAAAGTTTATTCCTATCCTATCCTGAACAGGAGGTTTGACAACTCAACGGGAAGGTCTTCTGTTCATAGGAAAACGTTGCCACGTTCTCCTAGTCAACGTACGTTGTGCTTTTCGCAGGTTTGCACGCGCGAATTGTTAAACAAATTTGGCTTGAAGCAACAAGTCCTCAGGAGACGGACGAGAGAGAATCGAAACGGCGCGTTGCCCAAAACCCGCACGAAACGGTTGCAGCGCTCAACTGTTGGCTTCAGCTGCGGTCGGACGATTTGTGGCAACTCAGTGAAGTTGCAGAATGTAGATCAAATGCAGTTCCAATCGAGCTCAAATCCTGCTGAATTCCCTGCAGTCCTGAATGCAGCTCCAATTATGCTCAAATCCAGCGCTTGTGTAGTGGAAATCCAGCGCTAATGCTTGCTCCACTTACATGAAACCTGGGGAAGTGCGAAGCAGGGATGCGCCGGTGAAGGAGTAGCGCTTGAGGCAGGAGCAATCGAGCGCTTGTGGCGCTCTCTCTTGCGCTGTGCTGGTTCCAGTCTGGCGTTTCGGAACCGATTTTAACGAGTTTCTGCTAATTATTGCGCTTAATGCTTGATTATTTCTGTTAAATAAATTATTCTGAATGATGTTAGTTTATTTTAAAACGCTTTTGATCAATTCATTCTGCACTTGTTCTGACCCTTTTTTGAGCACATGTGCGGAGCGTGATTACAACGGACGCCTACGCCGACAGCCTGGGCCGCTAAAGTGCTTCGCACTGCATAGAGAAATAATGTGACTTTTTCACAGCTTTATCTCACCGGCGCGACTTGGTATGACGATGCTGAGACGCCTTCCAGACGGTTCCCGGCGTTTTTCATTACTGTTTTTGTTGGTGTCAGCGTATACTGACACCGATGCTATCCAGAATTGGAAGACCTTTAAAGTGGCCATAAATTGGAAAACAAGCGAAGGCTTTCACGTGGAGCAAGCGTGATGCTCACGGGACACGTCTTCGTCAGGGCTGCTTGTTTTGCCGTGACTAAGACAGCTGCCCTTGTCGAAACGTTGGCTCTTGGCGGACCCTTTTCTTTTTCTGCCCATGTTGATTAGTTCCTTTCGGTGCATTATCTAGGTAGCCTATAAGAGAAACAGGCGGCTCAATTTTGTTTGAAGCGTACGCTTTCTGCGGGGGGAGGAAGAAGAGTAAGCAGGTGTCGCCATTAAAGGAGGAGTAGAGTCTGAAACGTAAGCATGATAACATACTTTCTGCTTCTGACCACCATGGAAGCTTCGGCTGGTTGGTTCGAGATTAAGAGTGATGTGAGAAAAGAAGGCATGAAACAGGCCCAGGCGCTGGCTAACAACTACACCTAATTTACTTGCACGTGCGTACAACACAGACCAGTGCACATATAAAGAAGAATGCAGAAGAATGACATTGCAAGAGATATAGAATATCAAGTGATAAGGTTCAATCAGGACGGATTAATTTATTATCTTGCTCTGTCCAGGATGTGGTATTGCTTATCGGTATGATTGGTTTACATATAAGCTTGCGTAACCAAATAAGGTATAGTTGTATCTCGGCACCTGTTTGTGTATCACATTTTCTGTTCGTGCGCGTTCTTGCGGCGCTTTATCATAGCTATTGTGTATAGTTTGCCGTCGGTAGAACAAATGTCTTAACTTATCTCTCAAATAATCATCTGGAAGGCTTTGACAAAATGCTTAAGTACTGCTAAATAGTGTTGCTGAACGACGTGTCAGAACTTTTGTTATCACTAAAAATGCGAAAAAAAAATTCGTGTGGCCCTTTGTTAACTTTGTAAAAGCTTGTTTTTATCATAAATGTCACTACACGGATTCTTATCACGTTTTCAGGGACAGCAGGGATGCGGTCCATGAAATTTAACAGCTACTACACAGAAAAGATGAGGCTTGCCCTTTATGTAGCTTTGCCTATTAATCGCGAATGTAGAGGATAGATGATAAGACTGCTCGAATTGCGTAGTATTATAAAAAAGTTACAAAAGAGTTTGAGTGCCCAAAACTGCACTGTGGGTTATGAAGGTGGCATAGTGGAAGATTCCTGTTTAACTTAGAGCACGTGTTTTTTTTAACATGAACCTAAATCAAAGTACAAGATCGTTCTTGCATTTCACTCCCATCATAATGTAATCACCGCGGCAGGGAGTCAAACTCATACGTGACCTCGTGCTCAGCAGCAGAACCCCAGCAGACATAGAAAGGCAAGGAAGGAACAAACAACCTCGCAATGTACGGGTCGTTTCCCTTAAAGCCTCATACATTTAGGAAAATAACTCGCCAATAACAGAAATTCCCATGTGCCTTCGCACTCTCGGAGCTACAGATGCAACATGGTTTTTGATAAGACGCGCATGAACATCATCAAATCACAAACCTAAGCCTTTCACGTTGGAAGACGTGTTTTGCTTGAGCGAACCAACTGTCGATGACAGAAATGCACAGACAGCTATGTATGCTAGCCATTTGCGCAATAATTCGCGAATGTCAGACGGAGGTTCTCTTTTTTTTGTAGTTCCTGGATTCGCAGGAGCGAATTTGTTTCGTGTGATGGTATGGAAACTCGAGCTCTCGAGTGGTCTTGGCTTTTATGCGTCCGTTGTCTCCTGCGCTGTCAATTCCACATGAACACACTATAAAAATTTATGCGTCGAGACGGCACTTGATATGAACAAAAGAGAAAGCATAATTTGAAAAAGTTGTTTTTCTTCTCATATATAATGCATAGATCTATATTCTCGGAGGCAATGTTCTTTGTATGCCCGGGGTGCTGGCGCCGCAACTTCCATCTGTTTGTTCTTCAATCTCTCGAGCCGAGAGTGCTAAATGACGAGCTCTGCCATTTGTAGTGTACTCAGATTGTGACAAGGCAAGATCGCGTCATTTCTGTTCATCTGCGTTTGTGATTCAATATTAAATTTTGCGAGAAATAAACTGCTTCATACGAAGCGCTGTATACATGCAGAAATAAAAAAAAATGCTGAGGACATTTGTTCAAGCAAATAAAAATACCTAAGTGAATTCGAAAACTCTAAATGTGTAAATAAGCCAAAGTTTGTTAGGACTAGTGCTTACATGTTGTAAGCACACCATTACAGTAACACTATTTGCCACACCTGCGGTGAAAATCTAACTTTCTCACCGCACAGAATATCAGTGAATTCGCAACTGGAAGCTTTATCTTGCGCAAATGAGATTAGATACAGTAATGGAGATTAAATATGGAAGCAGAGAACACATGCGAAACTAAATGAGAAACGAGCGTTGCTCTGCTGTCCGTTGATAGATCCGAATATACAAATAATTGATCACAAGATTCATTACTACACCCGAACCTTTACGTTTCAGGTAGCAGTGATTTAACGTGCATGCAGATTTCTATTATAGATGTTCATTCGTTACGCAAATAATATCCATACCTTTCCTAGCTCATTTAACATAATTCGTAATTTCAAGAATTTGTACTTATTCCACTAGACTGTGCTCTTAATTGAAGTGTTTTCCATTGAATTTGACCCGCCGTGGGGGCTTAGCGGCTATGGTATTGTTCTGCTAAGCACAAGCTAGGTCGCGGGATCAAATCCCGGCCACGGGGGCTTCATTTCGGTGGGTATGAACATTTCGTGCATTTCGCATGACATGCACAAGGTTCGTGGCTTGAGCATTGTTAAAGAGAAATCACCGGCAGTTCCCCTATCGAGAAAATTGGGGTAAGCGAAACTTGTCGTTCGTGTACCTGACCTAGCTACTACTTTCCCGTACTTACGAGGCGTGCACCGCCGTTGTCGAGTTCCTGGAGAGCAAGACGACGCTGTCGCAGGCGTTCCCCTTCGTTTGCCCAGAACTTAGGGTCGGCGGCTCTTCGCTGACGTCTGGACTCTACATCGTGCTCCAGCTACTCTGCGTCCGCGGCTCTTCGCTGACGTTCAACCTGGGCTTCGGAAGCCGTCAAGCTAGAATCGGCACGTCGACGACGAGCTCTTCCCCGAACGAGTTTGCGGCTCTGTTGTTCAAACGCGCCCTGCTCCTCGGGAGCTCGCATCACGCCGGCCCTTTCCATCCGGGCGCGGAAACTGATCTGAGTCCAGGGAAGCCCGCCGGAGCGCGTGCCAACACCGTTTCCTTTCCTTTCCCTCCCCTCGACGCACCAAACCACCCTGATTGGTCGCGCGCGTCACGATCACCACCCGCGCAGCCGGTAAAGATGGTAAAGCAGCGTAGCTGAAGCGTGTAGCGCCGGTATAAGCCACACGTTATTCCTTTCTTTCCTTCTCTTCCTTCGTTTCTTTCTTTCTTTCCTTCTTGTCCCTGGCTCATACCCGCATATCCCTGGCTCATACTCGCATAGACAATGCGGGTATGTTCCACGCGTGATATTATTATCGGTAATTGTGACGTAAATGGCGAGCATGTGATGTTTTTGATGTCATGACCTATCAGTCATGTAGTCGTACATCCGTACCTTTACCTGCCAATTTGGGTATATACCAAGTGAACAAGACGCGAGTTTTTAACAGGTTTTCGCTAGGGTTTTATCGAGATACCACCGCCACCACCACACTACAACCGCCGACAATTGTGAGGCGATGCATGTTTCGCGTGATAACGCGTACTCCTTCCAACATAGTGTTACGGATGATCGATGTTGATTTACAAATGAAGATCAGGATGGATGAGAGGTCGACACGATAACGCCACTGAAAATGTTGTTGTTGTTGTTGCCTCAAACTCAGCTCGTCGTTCTCCTCTTCTTCTATCTCCTCCTCTTCGGCACGTTATAATCCCCCTTTCGCAGACGAAGACGATTGGGAGAATCACTGGTCTGTGGCGGGGTAGTAGTGCTTAAGGCGCGCAACATGAGCAAGCTGGCTTTTTTGGAACGCCTATCCGTAGACAAAACCCATGCAGCCACGTAAGTTAGATCACTCAGGCGATCTAAAACAACGAACGGGCCCACCTAATGTGACAAGAGCTTTCTGCACAATCCAAGCTTGCGTTGTGGGGTCCATAGCAGCACTACGTCACATTTTTCGAAATGAATAGCTTGATGGGAACTGTCGTACCGATCCTTCGAGCGGTTTTGCGATGCCAAATTCGGCGGGCTTCCTCGGCGAGGCAAAGTGTCTTGGCGATGGAATCCTGAGTGACGAGAGAAAACGGCAGAATCGTGTCGAGGAAGCTCGGCGACGATGGAGCATAAGGCAGACAGAAAGGGCTGCAATTCGTTGTCTCATGCTTCGCAGTGTTGTAGGTGTATGTTATGAATGGCAACACACCATCCCAGTTCTTGTGGTTAGAGGACACATACTTGGATAGCATGTTCGTCAAGGTTTGATTGGTGCCTTGGACAAGACCATTGGTTTGCAGACGGTACGGTGTTGAGTGACGAAATTGTGTTCCACATAGCCGAAGCAGTTCTTCAGCGTCAGCCACGAAGTGACGACCGCGATCACTTATGATGACGGGAGGTGGGCTATGGAGTAGCAAGACATAGCGCAACAAGAAAGCTGCGACGCAAACAGCCGTAGATGGCGGAACTGCTCGGTCTCTGTGCAGCGTGTAAGGCGGTCTACACAAACGAGGATCCATCGATTATTATTCGATGACCGTAAGAATAGCCTCAGGAGGTCCACGCCAACTTGCTCAAAAAGTGCATGAGGGGAAATCAACGGCTGCAGAAGACCTGGTGGGGCGGTTGCGGGTCGTTTCCGCCGTTGGCATTGGTCAGAACTAGCCACATATTGCTTTGTTGTTTGACGCATGTGAGGCGAGTAAAATCGCTCTTGCACACGCTGTAGCGTACGGGGAATCCAAGATGACCTGATGTTGGATCATCATGCATGGCATGTAGCGCAGCACTACGGAGACTCTTCGGGACGACAAGAAGAAAGCGGGCGTTACTTGGAGAGTGGTAGGTTTTATACTACAAGTTGCCACGTATAGAACAAACTGCACTGGCTTTAGGATTAAGGGCCATGACGAAAAGACTGATGTCATTGCGTTGATCCTCCTGGAAGATGGTCGCGTCCAAAAATCCAGGTCCAATAGCGGCCAGACAGTCAGCAAAAGTGTCTTCTTCAGAATTTGCCATTGGCAGTGGTAAGCGGGAAAGACAATCGGCGTGAGCGTGAAGGTGGCCGCCTCTGCATTTCACTACAAAGTGATACTCTCGCAGTCGTAAGGCCCACAGTGCTAGACGACCAGACGGATCCCGAAGGCTGACTAGCCAGCGTAATGAATGGTGATCTGTAACAATGCTGAATGGGCGACCATAGATGTAACAGCGAAATTTCTGAACAGCAAAAACAGCTGCAAGGCATTCCTACTGAGTGACTGTACAGTTTCGCTCAGCATTGCTTAATCAACGACTGGCATAAGCAATAACGTGTTCGGCGCTGTTTCGCCGTTGAAAAAGCACTACTCCGATGCATATACCGCTGGCGTTAGCATGAATTTCGGTAGGGGAACACGGTTAAAAGTGACGCAGGAACACGCATCAAGTTGACGGAACGATGACTCACATTCTGATGTCCAGTCCAACGATACATCCTTTGGCAACAGATGCGTCAGCGGGTCTACAACGTCGGCGAATTTCGGGATAAGACGACGGACATAAGGACAGAGTCCCAAGATACTGCGCAGTTCCCGCGCTGACTGCGGAGGCTTAAAGGCACTGACCACTTCACTCTTGCAGGGGTCAGGTCTGACTCCATCTTTGTCGACTATATGACCGAAGACCAATGTCTGTCGCTCCCCCTAACCTACACTTTCCAGAATTGTTAATAAAGTGTGGTTTCCCCGTACGTTTCATAACCAGGCTAAGGCGTTCGTTCTTCTCTTCAAAAGTGCGGCCGAAAATAACATCATCCAGGTAGCAAAGACATATTTAATTACCACTTTAGTTCACGGAGAATTGTGTCCATGAATCTCTCGAACATGGCGGGCGCATTACAGAGCCCGAACGGCATAACGTTAAATTCGAATAAACCGTCGGGTGTAACAAAGGCGGTCTTCTCTATATCGACGGGATCCACAGGTATCTGTCAATAGCCTGAACATAGATCGAGGGACGAATACTACACCCTTAGCTGGGTAACCCTTAGTATAGATGCACAAATTCACGTTTATAAGGTACATTGTAGCCAATATAATATAAGGTAATTGTAACTAATACAAAATATAAGGTACATTGTTGCCATTGAAAAGTATTTACAAGATACATTATAACCAATATATTATAAGGTACATCGTAACCAATATAAAATAAAAGGTACATTGTTACTCTTGAAAAATATGTGGCTATAGAGGGTCCGCTGTAGTTTTTTTATTTTCTAAAGCAAATGTAACCTCTAAAGGACGTGTTAAATTTAGGCGTTACTTCAGCAACTTATAGGAATATTTTTCTTTTTGATTGCATTCTATTTTTATAGCCAACCGAGAAAATTTACAATGTTCCACTACAAGATATTTGCATCTCGAACTGGGCCGATATTGTCATGCCTTCCAGTTGACTGATATATCTCACCTCAGATTGTTATGCTGGTGTTTAAATTGTTGGACAAAAGAAGAGACTTCCACTCTTAATGGATTTCATTAAAACTTTGAAGAGAGCATGTAATTTGTTCGAATTGGTACTGACACAAACATTTTCTTTCAGTCCCATAATTCCAACCTCTGCATAACAATCTGTGATGAAAAGAAATCAGAGGCATCTGACAGGCATCACAATGTTGGCCCCATTCGAGATGCAGAAAATTTTGAATCATGACGTGGTGATAGATTTTATAGGTTAGCTATAAAAATATAGCGCAATCGCAATAAAGACGTCTGAATAAATACCTGAAGTAACCCCTAAATTTAACATAGCCTTTGGGTACAGTCCCTGCTTGATCGCCCATATAACTCAGCTGTAGGGCTCAAACATATACTGCCTCTGAGTTAGTGTCCCTCCAAAATCTGTGAAAGCCAAAAATACCTCCAGTTCCTATTACTTAGGCACAAAAGCCACTATTTGCTAAAAATCCATCTTCCAAAGGCACAAAATTACTTGAAGTACACACTCAATGAAAAAAAAAAACACTTGCGGAAGCAACATCTTCATGAGTATTGAAGGTTGGTATAGTAATGCAGTTCAGGCGAGCAGAAGCATACTACACAGAGCTGCGGGCAATAATATGGTGACAATGAGTTGTTTTAATATACTTGAAAGCAATACCATTATTTCACTTCCCAACTATGCGCCTGAGCCTTTTCTAATAAGCTGTTGCGTTTAATATTCTGTGAACGTTCTCGAGAAATAAGTTGGTACGAAATTCTTTATTACAAGTATTTTGTTCATCATGATCTAATACAAAAAAATACCGTTCTTGAGACCTCCCATATACAGTCATCGAACTACAACTGTGTGAAACTGACAGGTGTGTTACTAACAGTCAATATATATTGATTGTGGCTTAGTAGTTTGAATTTCCTAATTCGCTGACAACAACTCTAACGTAATGCTGAAACCTCGCATCTGTTGCCCAGTGTAGGTTGAGCCGGTTCCCCTGCATTATTCTCCTAAACGTTCGCAACTCTTACAAAGGTTTTCGTGGAAAAAATATCTGCACAAAAAGAATGAATAATTTGATTGCCTTCCTATTTATTTTTAAAAATTCTTTTTATCCCAGGATATAAGCAGAACTTATTTATCTTCTGACATCTGTAGCCCATTAATGTAATGCTCGAAATTGAAAGGCAAGAAGAGGTCGCACAACAAGAAAGACAATGCACAAGTTCTTCTCCCACAGCACAGGTGAAACCCACATGCGGGCGCCAGCAATGGCATATCAACCAAATATATATATATATATATATATATATATATCGCGCCGGCACTGGTAGTATAATAAAGAAGAAAGAAAAATACGCCGCACACTGTTATTGCACAGTACATTTTCCGAACTTATCGCTTTGGCACAGGCTGGTCCACCAGCCACAACATACGTCGCACTCTTTTTTTTTTGTTTATACAAACTCATGTTCACTATACTGACGTCATTACATAATGTTACGGAAGGAAGAAGCGTACTGGTATTTACAGATGGGTTTTAATGGCTGCGCAGAGAAGCGAAAACCCAGAATCTTCTTCGTCATCTCCCAGGGCACCAACCATGTCCTCTTCTTTCCACATTACGCACTGTGACATTACCCCCGTCAGAAGAAGCACCTTACTGGTGCGACTCACTGGTTCCAGAAAGGAACGGTTTGAGGCGACTGACGTGGATGACGTCAGATAGAGGTGAAGGCATGGTAGCATCCAGTGGAGACATTCATATGTGACAGGCGTCACCTGGCGGAGGATGCGATAAGGGCCGTAGTATCGCGAAAGGAGTTTCTCCGAAAGACCGACACGTCGAGATGGAGACCAAACTAGCACAAGAGCTCCTGGTTCGAATTCGACGTCACGGTGGCGCTGATCGTAACGGCACTTCTGACGTGTCTGTGAAGCAGAGCTACGAAGACGGGCGATCTGGCGTGCCTGGGTCGCTGTGGTTATGACATCACGAGCGTACTCTGTCGGTGAGTCGAGTGTAGTCGAAAGAAGAGTCTCGAAAGGCAAGGTCGGTTCACGGTCGTATAGAAGGTAGAAGGGCGAATAACCACCTGTGTCGTGGCGCGAGGAATTGTAGACCAATGATCGGTCTAGACCAACATTACTTGCAAGAAAACCTAAGCAACACATTCACTAAACAAGCCAATTAGATCAATTTCATTTTATACACATTAGGACACATGATTGCATCTGAAAGCTGAAGAGAATCGTCGTAAAAAAGCAGGTCTGTTCAAGCAGTAAAATTTTCATAGCGAATTCAAATATAATTGAGAGATGAAAGCGTCGCGAAGGTGGCTCGCACCGACAGAACATATTATGCGTTGGGGCATGAAAGGCAATGCTAACTGCAGTTCAAGGACGGAATATGGGACAAAAGTCCGTTAATTGCATAATTGCTACGCTGAAAGAAAAGTTCGCCTCTGCTGTTGGATTTGCCACTGTGCTGACGACCGTCCTCATCATAAGCATATGCTATGTTCACTGCAGGGCTAAGGCCTTTCCAATAATCTACAATTTATCCCGTCTTTCGCGAGCTGGTTTCATTTTATGCCTGCCGACAGTCACCAAATCAAAAGCGTGGGGAGGGGGGGGGGAGCTCAGTCCGCCTCTTTTGAAAGTAGTGAGGCAAGTGCTCCCCCCATCTCCCCGTAAATAGTACACCTATGGGCACCTGGATGCCCCACCACAAGACACAGAATGTCCACGCTGCTGACCTTTGTGGCCACCTATATGCAGCACAATAAACTCGCCCGCTTGGGCACAAAGCGTAACATATCACTGATACTAATTGAATAATCTTGTAACTTTGAACAGCGCGTTCCGGCACGACGCTCTCAGCCAAACGACACAATCATCTCACGTTCCATCCTTTTTCGTTCTCTATTCTCCCCACTGGATCTCGCATGCCAGTCAGTTCTTCCTTTTCAAAGCACGCCACTTAACCTGCAACAATATTTTCCGATTCGCAATTCAATCTGTTAAATAAACCGCGACTCATTGTTGTAAACATTGCAAGAAGCACTCACATAAGTAGGCAGGTTTATCTGAGGATTAAAAGCTGTATTGCAGCGCAAAGCAGAGAATGAACTTCATTCGTGGCTTGGTGCTATCATTACTAACTCAAAGCCCCAATATTATTTTATTGATGATACTGCCCCTAAATACTTTACTCAATGTGTTTTAAAGAAGCAAAGGCATATAAAGACAGAACCCAACCACACAATGAAGTACATCGCACTTTACAAGTGTTATCCAGGTAGAGATGCGAATATTTTGAACTAGGTTTTTCAGTCTCGCAAGGAATCCTGTTCACACATCTATGAGAGGATTTGAGCGACAACGTTTTTAACATGGCATGCCCACCTACCTCCTGTATGAGACTGTGCCAAACATTGCCTTGTATGTGCTTCATCACATCCACCAGCGTGCATTTCCGTTCTTCCTTTTCCGAGAAGACTCGTGCCACAGCAGTGAGTTTGTTTTCAAGTTCTCTTATCTTCCATCCAAACCGAAGTTTCACCACAATGCAAAGCTGCAACACAGATTAAGTGCTCACAAAATGGGCTTCAAATAAAAACTAATGTTCGACATTGTAAAAATAAGTTGTACAAATGAGAACACTATTAATAATTAGGTGCACTAGCTCATTCGCTGAGAACTACTTGGGACTGTTCAACATTAAAACTACTATGGTGTTTACTGGCCGATTTTTAATTAATATATGTTCCAGACTTGCTTTAAAATTTTCGTGATGACATTCTTGCACAGTTCAAAAAATTTTCAGACAGACTACCAAATACGTTAAGAGTTTAGCGAAAGCTGCGAACCTATTTGCTTTTCTGTTTTCTTTACGCTCACATGCTTTTATTCCTGCTGCATTTCCTCTTCTGCCAGCTGAACTCAAAGTTTTACCTTATGTCAATAACATTTTCATAATGATTGCTTTCTGTGTGGCATTTAACGAAATATGCACTACAACCTGGAATAAGCTTTCTTAAAAGAAACATATCTGCAGCGGCTTGTATGATATTCGGCCCATAAAGCAACATTAGTAACAACAGACAATAGGTTGAATAGGAGTGCATAGGCTAAACAGCTCACGATTAAGCCAGGAATTTGCCTGCGCTAAGCAAGTCCCCATACGAAATGCTGGGTTTTTAGCTAAAACACTCCTAGCCAACCTGCACCTGATTTCCTTCATCTGATCATGTTTTGTCTTCAGACAAGATTAAAATATTAGTAACTTTAACTTACTTTTTCCTCCACCAAGAAGTACTGTGGGAGAGGGTTCATGTGTCTATTACGGCAGTCTGGGAGCGTCACCGTGAGCAGGGTTCTTATTCTTTCCATGTCAAGTTATGCACCAGTCATACTTGAGGAGTTTAGGGCCTGGAAAGAATTTGATTATATGCATAAATGGCAGCATCCCTCTCTGGCCAAATATATACAGAGAAATAGACTGCAACACGGATTGTAGGTGGGCCAGTTGGTGCGTATCTAAGCGTGAAACAGCTCATAATGGGATAACAGAAGAGAAACAACCCCATGTTCCTGAGTTTTCGTGTTGTCCCGTTGTTTCCCACGGTTTCATGCTCAGAGAAATAGTATTGGCATGATGTTCTTTCTAATGCTGATTAAGGCCGTTAAGCAACAAACATGTAGTTCAAAAGCAGCGTTCTCATTTGTAATAGTTGCGCGGGGTGACGGCGACAGAACTAAATCTGCACTTTTCCTTGCCTGATGCTTCCGGACCTTCCTTGCAGCTGACAACCTCCTTATGAGCGCGCTCTACAAAAGACAACATTCAACATGTACAAATGCCCGATTCCTCAAAGAATGGCAAGAAATATAGAAGCAAATGTGCCGAAAACTCGCGCAGCAAGTTGCCATGCCGGTAACGTGGACGGGCCTTAAAGCTTCCTTTTTGAGCGTGGCAGAAACACCGATGCATTTCCGCGAAAATCGCTGCTTACTCCTTTGCTCTCTTTTTTTCCACTTCCCTCTCCTCTAATGAAAAAAAAAGCTGCAGCCTAGTTATATACTGAGCACAGACGAACCAGCACAATGCAAGAACACTTACCAAGTTCGTCTTCCATGCGATTCGGGGCTGTGGTCACAGTATTCGCAGCGAATGTTTGTCGATCTGAGGACACTGTAGCCCTCCCAGTCGCAAAATGAATCCTTGCAGCGGCTACACGCTATCTCAATAAAGTCCTGGTTCGTCACTGCCATTGCCACAGACAAAATTGGCGCGAAACCAGCAACAAAATACACATGCGCAGCAAACACCTCCAAAAAAAAAAAAACTATGCCTGGAACGTGAGCCGCCAACTCGCTGCCCTACCCTCGGATTTTTCTCTCCCCCTCCGGTACAAAGGCGAGCGCCTCTGGCGGTCTGCCCTTGTAACCGACACATGCCGGCGCCCGCGCGCGGGCATGGGCCCCGGCATGTCTCGGTGAAAGGTTCATTATGTGAAGTCTCGGTTAAAGATAACTTAAAATTCTATTGGTTACAATATATAGGTTACATGCTGGCAGCAGATCAAAGTAACTTATAAACAGCTCCCGTCGCACTCAGTTTCGTCATTGTAACCCTTAGCATGAGCAATATAAATAAAACATCAAAAGGACGGACGTTGTAACCGTTATTTTATTCGTTACTCATGTTACAGGTGTACTTATAGGTTACCAAGATTAGAGTAATATGAGGCAGAATGCAGGCAGTCTATTACATCGTCTATTCGCGGGAGCGCGTACAGATCCTTGTTGGTAATCGCATTTAGTCGCCTATAATCAACACAAAATCTCCACGAGCCATCTTTTTTCTTCACCAGGATGACAGGTATGGCCCACGGGCTTGATTATTCTTGAATTAAATTTTTCCTTGGCATCTCTTGTACCTGGCCCTCAATGATCTTCCGCTCCAATGAAGACACTCGGTAAGGCTTCCGCCGAAGAGGATGTGCCGATCCTGTGTCAATGCGATGAGGAGCACGCGAGGATGGGATAGTTGTACGGTGCTCATCTTGGGTGAAGTCGAACACAGAAGCATTCTGGGACAGCAGGTGCACTAAGGTGTCCCCTTCACGTGAAGACAAAGACTTGCTGACCATATCGGTAGAATTTCCTGCTCGCAAGGGCAGGCGGCTCGTCCTTCAGTGGAATCCTCGTGCCTGACAACCATCGATGAACTGCACGTGACGTCGTCGAAGACAGCAATCTTCAAGTGTTTGGGAACACACCGCACAGGGATGGCAGAACAATTTACCGCCAACAAAAACGTGCTGCCATTATCCACCGATATGATGCTATTAGGTACCAGAAGGTTTTTTTTTTTCTCACAAGAATCGCCAAAGGATTGCGCCATGGCGTCAAATGGAGCGTCTGCACAAGATGCGATGACAGATACCGGTGCTAAAGACCACAGAGGCAGCGTCACTCCCTCAGCAACGGCAAATGTCTTTTGTCCGGCGGATCGTTGATCGACGAGTTCTGACAATAATGGTTTCTGACAGGCATCAACTCCTGGTTTTCCGCTATTTATCGAAATCTCGCCGGCCCCACAATTGACTGAAGCCCCGCAGGTCCGCAGAAAGTCTATCCTTAATAGAACATCGTCAGTGCAGTGTTCCAAAATCACAAACTCGGTTAAATAACACTTGTCCACCAATAACACATTCACAGCACAAACACCAAGCGGAGGCAATTTTTCACCGCTTACTCCACAGAATTTAGCCTGCGTGTCGAGGACAAACATAATTTTGCGTACGGCTCTTGAAAGGAAGGCTCATCACTGATCTCATAGCCCCTGTGTCCACCAAAGCCATTGGGCATATACCATCATCACTTCCACTTTGTTTCTCAGCATTGTAACAGGGAGAGAGTTAGGGATGGAAGTTCATGGGTGGTGGTGGTCCGAGATGGTGCCCTTCGATGGCCCGAGTGCACGGTGGCAACGCGAAGGAAAAACCAGCGTCTGGTGGAGGACAACGTTTATTCCACAGCGAACTGTCCGGCAGGGCTGCGCCCAGACAACTCTCTCCTCTCATGCCGAGCGCCTGTTCTTAAAGACTCAGGTCGCGCTCGGTCAAAGAACCCAACAAAAACGCGTGCATTCTTTGACTGTCTTGCTTTCACCCGCCCCTACGGGAGCAACACTCAATTCGTCAAAACCCTCAAGCGTCTTCCAGTCACTCGCTAACGGTTGATTGCCATCTTCATGCCCGCTTAAGCAAACAGCAACCGGTTGGTGGCTCTCTGCAGTAACATGGGTTGAAAAAGCCGCATCCGGCGGAATTCCCTTCCACCGTAAATTAAGGAGCCGCCTTCACGGCTCATTTCCACGAAATACACTTTCCATGCGTGCTTTGTCATTTCTCTGCCCACTGGCTCAGGGGACGCTGTCACGGCTTTCAAAGTAATTTCATGACAGCCCCCGTGTGCATTCCTGATGATGCTCGGCTGCACTGAAGCGGCATCCAGTACGGAGATAGCCAAGAAAAGCATGGCGAACCGTAACCACCCAATCTATGCACTCTAAAGCTGACTCCGGACCAAGACAGCTAAGAAAAGCATAGCGAACCGTAGCTCACGATCCAACCTGTTCGTTCTCGCTGACTCCTCCCCCGTCAAGAATTTCACTGGACACTCGCTGTCCACGTGACATGACAAACAAAAAAACGCGTTCTTTCAACAGCACAAAGTAAAAAAAAAATTACATACACTCAAGAAAAAAAAACAATAGAACACAAAGAATGACCTTCTCAATGTCCACGCTCATTCGTTCAAGAGTGTTTCTGGAGATGTCCGGGAGCGCGACGCACACACACATAATGAAAGTTGATGCACCCACGCTGACGCCTGGTGGCACGTCTCCTCCATCACGACTACCAACGTCGATGACCATGAGCAACCGTCGTGCATATGGAAGCTGCACTACGCTGCACACGCTAGCACAACGCGAAAGACGAAGCACGTAACTGACACACTAATAAAACGCGCAAGACAAAGCACGTAACTGAATCGTCACCGAGTCAAATCAGCGCGTACAGCGCGTCGTAATTGCAGCCTCCGCGATCAACTTCAGAAACATTTTCAGAGCTAATTGCGGAGGCCACGCTCCGCTGTGCTGAGTACGGTGAACGCCACCTGGCGTTGGTAGTGCTTCTTGATGCCAGCGTCCCTTCGAATGCTGGCATCGAGGCGTCGTAGTGCTGAGACCACCGAAGCGTTCACTGTCGGTGCGCGTTAGTGTCATAATGCAGTACTTCTCTTTTCTGCTCGTAGGCGGCGGCACCGCCCCGAGCAAGAGCGCGGGTACACGGAGGAGTGTTAGATATATAAGGCGCAAAGCACTGCACTTAAACCTGTTCAAACATCACCAAGCAACTGTTTCAGCATGCGAGATAGATTTCCTGCTCTCTCTGGTTCTTCAAGCACTCTCAATGGGAGCAAGTGGCATATGGTGGCTCGAAGGCCCTAATCTGCGCGGTTTGGATTATCAAGAGCCCGTAACTAACACTTTCTATCAGCGTACTGTAATGTCGAACACTTACTGCTAAAATACCGTACCTATATGAACATACTACAAAATACCATTTCTGCTCAGACGTCGAAACATGCCGCGAATTTATCATAGTCAGCTCAGTTATAATAAGGCACACATCAAACAGGAAAAGAGAAAGACAAAAATACAAGAGTCCTCGGCGAAATCAAAGCAAACAACACACAAGAACAATTGCTTTACATGTAACCACATATCTAGGAATATGAGGTAGAAATCATGGACAAAAAAATAAGATAACACCCATTACTTGATAACAGTGACAAACATATGCTCATGCTTTACGATTCAGAACAACAAAATATCGCACACACTGTTGAGGAGAAGTCCTGATCACTTCTATATTTCCTGACTGTTACATTTTGCCGGGTTACAGTCAATCCCGCTGCCTGTATTGCTTGCAGAACAGTGCGCAGGTGACGAATATGATCCTGCCAGGTCTCCGAGAATACCGTCACCTTGTCAAAGTATGCGCACGCGTACTGGCGGTGATTCGCAAGTAGTTGATTGACTACCCTCTGAAATGTCGCGGCAGAGATACGTAGTCCATAAGGCATGACCTTCCACGCATATAAGCCACTAGGTGTTGCAAAGGCAGTAAGTTTTTGCGACTCTCTATCAAGCGGTACCTGCCAGTACCCCCGGGTCATGTCCAAAACATATATGTATTTTGCTTTTGCTATCGGGTATAGCAATTCAGTCGCATTACCCATTGGAAATCTGTCTGGTTCCGTTATGGCGTTAAGACTCCGATAATCCACGCACACTCTGATTGAGCTATCCTTTTTGGCGACACACACTGTCGGTTGGGCAAAGGAGCTCTGCACTGGATAGATAAAATCCCATTCTACCAGCTTCCTCATTTGCCTCTCCACTTCCGCTCTGAGAGCCATCGGTACCTTGTACGAGTACACTCCCAATTGCGTAGCCCCCGGAACCAGTGTGATTTTGTGCTCTCCCAGCTCGCATCGACCTGGCCTGCTCGACATCACCTCTTGAAAATCAGCCAGAACTCTACCTAGCTCCTCCTTCTGGGGATTGCTCAGATTACTGGCCTTCGTGGCCACCGGACATTGTTCGTGAGGTTCAATGGCATTTTGTGCGGTTTCTAGACTGCCAAATTCATAGTCAGCCTCAAACACCACGCTTACATTATTGGTTCTGGCGTAGTAAGGCCTTAATTTATTCGCATGCACAAGTTTCTCAGTGCCCACAAAATCCACTGTCAAGTAGCTGTCAGCACGCCTTCTTTCGTTCACAACTTGAGGACCAAGCCATTTTGGTTGCATCTTGCTTCCGGCTGCATTTTGCATTACAAGGACTTGATCGCCTATGTTAAACTCTTTCTGCCTACCCGCAAGTTGTATTTTTGAGCGTAGCTCCTGTGCATCTGACTACACCGTTCATCGACAGCTCTCGAGGCTGCATTCATCATTTCGCGAAGTTCCTTAACGTACGCCGCGGCTGGTGTATTCAATCCTGCGGGAGGTGCCCATTCGCCTGTCCATGATTTGCGCAGAATACTAAGGGTGCCATGGGGTGCTCGGCCATACATAAGTTCGAAGGACGAAACGCCTGTTATATCGTGTTCGATTTAGCGGCAAGCCCACAGCAAACACGCCACAAAGCGGTCCCAGTTTTTTCCATGTTCATCCATGACATGACATAACATGCCCTTAAATGTGCCATTCCACCGTTCAACAATGCCGTTACTCTGTGGGTGATCAGGAGTCGCAACCCTCACTGCCACTCCTAACCTCTCCATCAACTCGGTGGTCAGTTTAGCTGTAAAATTTTTTCCTTGGTCGCTGCATATTAATTCTGGCGTCCCTTAACGCGCGAATAACTCTATCAGGGCCTGATACGTTGCTTTAGCCGTTATAGCACGTAACGGGATGACCTCTGCCCACCTAGTACAAAGGTCTACTGCGCTCAATGCGTATTTATAACCGCGTGACGAACCCGGCTCCAGCGGTCCGATGCAGTCAAGATACACGACCTCAAACGGCTTTTGCGGGCGGTTGAGGGGCGTAATGGGCAACCGGTCTGTCGTCAGTTTACGCGAGTGCACTTGGCAACCATGGCATGTGCGACAATGACGCTTTATGTCCGAAGCCATCGACGGCCAATAGAACGCACTCTTGATGAGCTTTTTCGTGGTTTTCTCCGAAAAATGACCGCCGCACGGGCTATCATGCGCTAATTCTAATACTTCCGTGCGACGATGCTTTGGAACAACTAGTTGCAAGTGCTGTTTGCCGCTCAGTGACTCCCGATGATAAAGCATTTGGCCCTTAATAACCATGCCATGAGTACTGTCCTTTGCCTGTTGCCATGCATCTGCCAGCGATACATCGTCCATCTGCTCTTTGGCAAAAGAGCTTTCAGTACACAGCCTAAGCCGTTCACTTTCATCTGTGCGATCCCCCTGCAACGGATCTCCGGCGGTGCCCACATTAGCAACGCTGCCCTGCTCGCCTCGGTCCTGTGAAATCGGTTCTACCTCCTCTTGTTCGGTGATCTCACTGCTTCCATCTCCCTCTCTTTCATCTCCCAGCCCTATGTTGGCCTCGCAGCACGAGTCAACCTCAACACCTATGTTCGACTCCTCCTGGACAACATGACGCGCTGTGTTATCGTAGCTGGTATGGGCTGCAGAATCTACATTATATCTCCTCGCAACCCTGCCCTCTTGCTCCGGCGATTCCTCCACAAAGGCACACTCACCGCTCTCGAGGTCACGCCCCGACTCGTCAACGGCGAGACAAAGACTTTCATAGTCGTCTGGAGTCAATAGCACGTCAGTCCTCGTAGCCAATGCCGGAGTTACCGCGCAGAGCAACGGTACGCGCTGAGTAGCATTGCCTAAAGGACATGGGAGGTCGAGGGGTACGTACATAATGTCTGCGGTCACAGCTTGATCAAATACACCCGTGAGCTTCATGTGACCACTGCTCTGCTCTAAAATATCCCTTGGTACCTTGCTTGCCCTTATTGCGGTGATGTCCGCATCAGAGTCAATGCGAGCTGTACAGAGACTTTCCCCAACGAAAATATGCACTCGCGTGTTTTCCAACTGCATGCTACTGCTTGGTAGCTTATCCGAGTGCCTCACAGGGGACGTTCTCTCACGTGCGCCTTCATTTTTCGTGGCTCTGCGAGAAACCTCTCTGTTTCTAGGATCGATGTCACGCAGTGACTTACAATCCCTCTGAAAATGTCCCGGCTCTCCGCAAGTGAAACACATCATACGGTCAGTGCGCAGGTTGCTCGCATAATGTTGTCTGCCCTGTTGGATATGCGGCAGCTTATTTGCCATCATATTCTCGCACTAGCCTGTTCTCACTTTATGCGACATGATTTCCTCAAAATTTGCAGCCAGCTCGGCTAAATCTTTTGCCTGAAGCCAGCCTTTCATTTCGCCTTGAGTAACGAACTACCTAATGTCGGGCGGCATAAGTTGCTTCAGTCTATCCGCGATAAGCAGGGCCTGCAACTGCTCAAACGACCCTACTTCTCTGCTGCGTAGATAATAGCAAAACATCGTTTCTAACCTCGCCGCTAGCTGACTCCATGACTCTCCCGTTTCCCTTTTTATGTCCAGGAATCGCCTGCGGTACTCTGTCGGCGTCATATTGAGTTCCTTAAGTACCTTTTCTTTAAGCTCTACATAAGAAAGGGTACCGCTCAATGACTGACTAATCACGGAAGTCCTCACCGTATCGCTGAGGAAAGGCAATATCAGAGCGCCCTGCATTTCCTCGGGTTTGGAGGGTCCTCAACAAGGAGTCGGCGTTCTTAAACCATGCTGGGATCATGGTATCGTTCGTGGGCATGGGGGCGAGCACGGCTTTTAACTCTTTAGCGTACTTGCCTATCCCACTCGACTCACTCCGTGCTTGCGCTGCATCTTGTAATACGCGCGAGCATTTCAACTTCTCTATCCCTAAGCGGAATCCTAAGGGCTTCAATTTCTAGTTTCAACTCGTGGGCACGACCCGACTCATTGGAGTTGCCACTAACCTCCGAGCTCCTATCTCTGTCGTCCATGTTGCCAAGCTCCCAGAGAGTGCCGGAACGCAAATGCATTCACGTGAGAACCACAATAGAGCACGAAACGGATCTAATCATAGAAGTGATGCTCGTCGCCGGCTGGTTCTCTCGCCGCTTGATTCTCGCTGCTCCTCTCGCTGTTACGCGTCCTCGGGGTTCTCTCGGTTTCAAGAGTGTCCAGGCTCGCGATGGCGCCGAATCTGGATGTGGCGATGAAATGCAGGAACGTCTACCCGCAAACACAACACGGTTGCAGCACCGCAGCTACATTCCACCTATCCGCGGTGCTCTGATGTAATCAGCTCGTTCACTGCGCCAAGCCTTTCATCTGCTGCCGCTGTCGTTTTGATGAAGCTGTCGTCGCCGAAGTACTGATCAAGTGAAAACACACTTGCCGCTTGCAGACGCTCCTTTCTCATCCGCTCTCGCTCCGCTGTACGCCTGCCACTTTCGCCGTAGGCTTCTTCAGGCTGCCGGTCATTTTCGCGCTTCAACGGTGTTCCGACACCTTCCCAAGGTTCTTGGAAACTGGACCCTTTTCGCGCCTCTCTCGTGATTGCAGACCAACGCCTTAAAAGACGGCCTTGTAGTGACGATGACGAAACAGCTCACCCCCACCAAGGCTCCGGTGTCTCCCTCGCGGTGGGCTTTTCCGATCCGGTATTCGACTGTGCCAGTTAGGGATGGAAGTTCGTGGATGGTGGTGGTCCGAGATGGTGCCCCTCGATGGCCCGAGTGCACGGTGGCAATGCGAAGGAAGAACCAGCGTCTGGTGGAGGACAACGTTTATTCCGCAGCGAACTGTCGGGCAGGGATGCGCCCAGAAAACTCTCTCCTCTCATGCCGAGCGCCCGTTCTTAAAGGTTCGGTCGCGCTCGGTCAAACAACCCAACAAAAACGCGTGCATTCTTTGTCTTGCTTTCACCCGCCCCTACGGGAGCAACACTCAATTTGCCAAAACCCTCAAGCGTCTTGCAGTCACTCGCTACCTGTTAATTGCAATCTTCATGCCCGCTTAAGCAAACAGCACCCGGTTGGTGGCCCTCTGCAGTAACATGGGTTGAAAAAGCCGGATCCGGCGGAATTACCTTCCACCGTAAATTAAGGAGCCGCCGTCACGGCTCATTTCCACGAAACACACTTTCCATGCGTGCTTTGTCATTTCTCTGCCCACTGGGTCGGGGGACGCTGTCACGGCTTTCAAAGTAATTTCCATGACAGCCCCCGTGTGCATTCCTGATGATGCTCGGCTGCACTGAAACGGCATACAGTACGGAGATAGACAAGAAAAGCATGACGAACCGTAACCACTAAATCTATACACTCTAAAACTGACTCCTGACCAAGACAGCTAAGAAAAGCATAGCGAACCGTAGCTCACGACCCAACCTGTACATTCTCGCTGACTCCTCCCCCCTCAAGAATTTCACCGGACACTTGCTGTTCACGTGACATGAGAAACAAAAAAACGCGTTCTTTCAACAGTACAAAGTAAAAAAATTACATACACTCAAGAAAAAAAGAAACAATAGAACACAAACAATGACCTTCTCAATGTCCACCCTCATTCGTTCAAGAGTGTTTCTGGCGATGTCCGGGAACGCCACGCACACACACATAATGAAAAAAAGCACTGCACTTAAACCTGTTCAAACATCACCAAGCAACTGTTTCAGCATGCGAGATAGATTTCCTGCTCTCTCTGGTTCTTCAAGCACTCTCAATGGGAGAAAGTGGCACATGGTGGCTCGAAGGCCCTAATCTGCGCGGTTTGGATTATCAAGAACCCGTAACTAACACTTTCTATCAGCGTACTGTAATGTCGAACACTTACTGCTAAAATACCGTACCTATATGAACATACTACAAAATACCATTTCTGCTCAGACGTCGAAACATGCCGCGAACTTATCATAGTCCGCTCAGTTATAATAACGCACACATCAAAAAGGAAAAGAGAAAGAGAAAAATACAATAGTCCTCGGCGAAATCAAAGCAAACAACACACAAAAACAATTGCTTTACATGTAACCACATATCTAGGAATATGACGTAGAAATCATGGACAAAAAAATAAGATAACACCCATTACTTGATAACAGTGACAAACATATGCTCATGCTTTACGTTTCAGAACAACAAAATATCGCACACACACTGTTGAGGAGAAGTCCTGATCACTTCTATATTTCCTGACTGAGGCGCGAAAGGGCATCTGCAGCCTTATTGAGCGCAGCCTTTATTTGTACGATTTTCAGATCATACTTCTGGAGCGCCAATGCCCAACGTGTGAGTCTTGCACTGGAGGAAGCCGAGCGGGCTAAGAAAGTCAGCGGATCGTGGTCAGTCCTAATTCTGACCTTTGTGCCGAAAAGCCAGGTGTCTAGGCTCTCTAATGCCCATACAATCGCGAACGCCTCCCGTTCGATAGTAGACCAGTTCTGCTGTGCAGGAGTTAACTTTTTATTGAGGAACGCTACCGGGCGCTCATCTCCGTCGGCCTCCTGAGAAAGACAAGCGCCAACCGCTTTCTCTGAGGAGTCTGTGGCCAAATAGAATTGCTTACCCGGGAGTGGTGCTGTTAAGCCAGGAACGGATGCGAGGGCCTTCTTTACAATATCGAACGCATGCTGCGCCTCTGCGGTCCATGGCAACGTGTTTGGGACTCTTGTTCGTTAGCGCTGTCAATGGCAGGACTAGATTTGAGTAATCTGGGACGTAGTCTCTATAACAATTGAGAAGTCCCAAAACACTCCTCAGTTCTTTCTTTCTTTTTGGTGGTCTGAGCGGCTGGATAGCGCGAACCCTATCTGAATCTGGAGCATGAATGCCAGAAACCACCTCATGCCCCAAATACTTTACCCGCGGCTGCGCAAAGTATTGCTTGCAGAACAGTGCGCAGGTGACGAATATGATCCTGCCAGGTCTCCGAGAATACCGCCACATCGTCAATGTATGCGCACGCGTACTGGCGGTGATTCGCAAGTAGTTGATTGACTACCCTTTTAAATGTCGCGGCAGAGTTACGTAGTCCATAAGACATGACCTTCCACGCATATAAGCCACTAGGTGTTGCAAAGGCAGTAAGTTTTTGCGATTCTCTATCAAGCGGTATCTGCCAGTACGCCCGGGTCATGTCCAAAACAGATATGTATTTTGCTTTTGCTATTGTGTATAACAATTCAGTCGCATTACCCATTGGAAATCTGTCTGGCTCCGTTATGGCGTTAAAGACTCCGGTAGTCCACGCACACTCTGATTGAGCCATCTTTTTTAGCGGCACACACTGTCGGATGGGCGAAGGAGCTCTGCACTGGATAGATAAAATCCCATTCTACCAGCTCACTCAGTTGCCTCTCCACTTCCGCTCTGAGAGCCATCGGTACCTTGTACGTGTGCACTCGCGATTGCGTAGCCCCCGGAACCAGTGTGATTTTGTGCTCTCCCAGCTCGCATTGACCTGGCCTGCTCGACATCACCTCTGGAAAATCAGCCAGAACTCTATCTAGCTCCTCCTTCTGGGGATCGCTCAGATTACTGGCCTTCGTGGCCACCGGACATTGTTCGCGAGGTTCAAGGGCATTTTGTGCGGTTTCTAGACTGCCAAATTCATAGTCAGCCTCAAACACCACGCTTACATTATTGGTTCTGGCGTAGTAAGGCCTCAATTTATTCGCATGCACTAGTTTCTCAGTGCCCGCAAAATCCACTATCGAAGTAGCTGTCAGCACGCCTTCTTTCCTTCACAACTTGAGGACCAAGCCATTTTGGTTGCATCTTGCTTCCGGCTGCATTTTGCATTACAAGGACTTGATCGCCTATGTTAAACTCTTTCTGCCTAGCCCGCAAGTTGTATTTTTGAGCGTAGCTCCTTTGCATCTGACTACACCGTTCATCGACAGCTCTCGCGGCTGCATTCATCATTTCGCGAAGTTCCTTAAGGTACGCCGCGGCTGGTTTATTCAATCCTGCGGGAGGTGCCCATTCGCCTGTCCATGATTTGCGCAGAATACTAAGGGGGCCATGAGGTGCTCGGCCATACATGAGTTCGAAGGGCGAAACGCCTGTTATATCGTGTTCGATTTCGCAGGTAAGCCCACAGCAAACACGCCACATAGCGGTCCCAGTTTTTTCCATGTTCATCCATGACATGACGTAACATGCCCTTAAATGTGCCATTCCATCGTTCAACAATGCCGTTACTCTGTAGGTGATCAGGAGTCGCCACCCTCACTGCCACTCCTAACCTCTCCATCAACTCGGCGGTCAGTTTAGCTGCAAAATTTGTTCCTTGGTCGCTGCATATTAATTCTGGCGTCCCGTAACGCGCGAATACCTCTATCAGGGCCTGACACGTTGCTTTAGCCGTTATATCACGTAACGGGATGACCTCTGCCCACCTAGTACAAAGGTCTACTACGCTCAATGCGTACTTATGACCGCGTGACGAACCCGGCTCCAGCGGTCCGATGCAGTCAAGATACACGATCTCAAACGGCTTTTGCGGGCGGTTGAGGGGCGTTATGGGCACCCGGTCTGTCGTCAGTTTACGCGAGTGCACTTGGCAACCATGGCATGTGCGACAATGACGCTTTACGTCCGAAGCCAGCGACGGCCAATAGAACGCACTCTTGATGAGCTTTTTCGTCTTTTTCTCCGAAAATTGACCGCCGCACGGGCTTTCATGCGCTAATTCTAATACTTCCGTGCGACGATGCTTTGGAACAACTAGTTGCAAGTGCTGTTTGCCGCTCAGTGACTCCCGATGATAAAGCATTTGGCCCTCAATAACCATGCCATGAGTACTGTCCTTTGCCTGTTGCCATGCATCTGCCAGCGATACATCGTCCATTTGCTCTTTCGCAAAAGAGCTTTCAGTACACAGCTTAAGCCGTTCACTTTCATCTGTGCGACCCCCCTGCAACGGATCTCAGGCGGTGCCCACGTTAGCAACGCTGCCCTGCTCGCCTCGTTCCTGTGAAATCGGTTCTACCTCCTCTTGTTCGGTGATCTCACTGCTACCATCTCCCTCTCTTTCATCTCCCAGCCCTACGTTGGCCTCGCAGCACGAGTCAACCTCAACACCTATGTTCGGCTCCTCATGGACAACATGACGCGCTGTGTTATCGTAGCAGGTATGGTCTGCAGAATCTACATTATATCTCCTCGCAACCGCGATTCTCTTGCTCCGGCGATTCCTCCACAAAGGCACACTCACCGCTCTCGAGGTCAAACCCCGACTCGTCCAGGACGAGACAAAGACTTTCATAGTCGTCTGGTGTCACTAGCACGTCAGTGCTCGTAGCCAATGCCGGAGTTACCGCGCAGAGCAACGGTACGCGCTGAGTAGCATTGCCTAAAGGACATGGGAGGTCGAGGGGTACGTACATAATGTCTGCGGTCACAGCTTGACCAAATGCACCCGTGAGCTTCATGTGACCACTGCTCTGCTCTAAAATATCACTTGGTACCTTGCTTGCCCTTATTGCGGTGATGTCCGCATCAGAGTCAATGCGAGCTATACAGGGACTTTCCCCAACGAAAACATGCACACGCGTGTTTTCCAACTGCATGCTACTGCTTGGTAGCTTATCCGAGTGCCTCACAGGGGATGTTCTCTCACGTGCGCCTTCATTTTTCGTGGCTCTGCGAGAAACCTCTCTGTTTCTAGGATCGATGTCACGCAGTGACTTACAATCCCTCTGAAAATGTCCCGGCTCTCCGCAAGTGAAACACAACATACGGTCAGTGCGCAGGTTGCTCGCATAATGTTGTCTGCCCATTTGGATATGCGGCAGCTCTTTTGCCATCACATTCTCGCGCCAGCCTGTTCTCACTTTATGCGACACGATTTCCTCAAAATTTGCAGCCAGCTCGGCTAAATCTTTTGCCTGAAGCCAGCCTTTCATTTCGCCTTGAGTAACGAACGACCTAATGTCGGGCGGCATAAGTTGCTTCAGTCTATCCGCGATAAGCAGGGCCTGCAACTGCTCAAACGACCCTACTTCTCTGCTGCGTAGATAATAGCAAAACATCGTTTCTAACCTCGCCGCTAGCTCACTCCATGACTCGCCCGTTTCCCTTTTTATGTCCAGGAATCGCCTGCGGTACTCTGTCGGCGTCATTTTGAGTTGCTTAAGTACCTTTTCTTTAAGCTCTACATAAGAAAGGGTACTGCTCAATGACTGACTAATCACGGAAGTCCTCACCGTATCGCTGAGGAAAGGCAATATCAGAGCGCCCTGCATTTCCTCGGGTTTGGAGGGTCCTCAAGAAGGAGTCGGCGTTCTTAAACCACGCTGGGATCATGGTATCGCTCGTGGGCATGGGGGCGAGCACGGCTCTTAACTCTTTAGCGTACTTGCCTATCCCACTCGACTCACTCCGTGCTTGCGCTGCATCTTGTAATACGCGCGAGGATTTCAACTTCTCTATCTCAAGCTGAATCCTAAGGGCTTCAATTTCTAGTTTCAACTCGTGGGCACGACCCGACTCATTGGAGTTGCCACTAGCCTGCGAGCTCCTATCTGTGTCGTCCATGTTGCCAAGCTCCCAGAGAGTGCCGGAACGCAAATGCATTCACGTGAGAACCACAATAGAGCACGAAACGGATCTCACCATAGGAAGTGATGCTCGTCGCCGGCTGGTTCTCTCGCCGCTTGATTCTCGCTGCTCCTCTCGCTGTTACGCGTCCTCGGGGGGTCTCTCGGTTTCAAGAGTGTCCAGGCTCGCGATGGCGCCGAATCTGGATGTGGCGATGAAATGCAGGAACGTCTACCCGCAAACACAACACGGTTGCAGCACCGCAGCTACATTCCACCTATCCGCGGTGCTCTGATGTAATCAGCTCGTTCACTGCGCCAAGCCTTTCATCTGCTGCCGCGGTCGTTTTGATGAAGCTCTCGTCGCCGAAGTACTGATCAAGTGAAAACACACTTGCCGGTTGCAGACGCTCCTTTCTCATCCGCTCTCGCTCCGCTGTACGCCCTCCACTTTCGCCGTAGGCTTCTTAAGCTGCCGGTCATTTTCGCGCTTCAACGGTGTTCCAATACCTTCCCAAGGTTCTTGGAAACTGGACCCTTTTCGCGCCTCTCTCTTGATTGCAGACGAACGCCTTTAAAGACGGCCTGGTCGTGACGATGACGAAACAGCTCACCCCCACCAAGGCTCCGGTGTCTCCCTCGCTGTGGGCTTTTCCGATCCGGTATTCGACTGCGCCAGTTAGGGATGGAAGTTCGTGGGTGGTGGTGGTCCGAGATGGTGCCCCTCGATGGCCCGAGTGCACGGTGGCAACGCGAAGGAAGAACCAGCGTCTGGTGGAGGACAACGTTTATTCCGCAGCGAACTGTCCGGCAGGGCTGCGCCCAGAAAACTCTCTCCTCTCAAGTCGAGCGCCCGTTCTTAAAGGCTCGGTCGCGCTCGGTCAAACAACCCAACAAAAACGCGTGCATTCTTTGACTGTCTTGCTTTCACCCGCCCCTACGGGAGCAACACTCAATTCGTCAAAACCCTCAAGCGTCTTGCAGTCACTCGCTACCTGTTAATTGCCATCTTCATGCCCGCTTAAGCAAACATCAACCGGTTGGTGGCCCTCTGGAGTAACATGGGTTGAAAAAGCCGCATCCGGCGGAATTTCCTTCCGCCGTAAATTAAGGAGCCGCCGTCACGGCTCATTTCCACGAAACACACTTTCCATGCGTGCTTTGTCATTTCTCTGCCCACTGGCTCGGGGGACGCTGTCACGGCTTTCAATGTAATTTCCATGACAGCCCCCGTGTGCATTCCTGATGATGCTCGGCTGCACTGAAGCGGCATCCAGTACGGAGATAGCCAAGAAAAGCATGGCGAACCGTAACCACACAATCTATACACTCTAAAACTGACTCCTGACCAAGACAGCTAAGAAAAGCATAGCGAACCGTAGCTCACGACCCAACCTGTACATTCTCGCTGACTCCTCCCCCCTCAAGAATTTCACTGGACACTTGCTGTCCACGTGACATGACAAACAAAAAAAACGCGTTCTTTTAACAGTACAAAGTAAAAAAAAATTACATACACTCAAGAAAAAAAAAAACAATAGAACACAAAGAATGACCTTCTCAGTGTCCACGCTCATTCGTTCAAGAGTGTTTCTGGCGATGTCCGGGAGCGCCACGCACACACACATAATGAAAAAAAAGCACTGCACTTAAACCTGTTCAAACATCACCAAGCAACTGTTTCAGCATGCGAGATAGATTTCCTGCTCTCTCTGGTTCTTCAAGCACTCTCAATGGGAGAAAGTGGCACATGGTGGCTCGAAGGCCCTAATCTGCGCGGTTTGGATTATCAAGAACCCGTAACTAACACTTTCTATCAGCGTACTGTAATGTCGAACACTTACTGCTAAAATACCGTACCTATATGAACATACTACAAAATACCATTTCTGCTCAGACGTCGAAACATGCCGCGAACTTATCATAGTCAGCTCAGTTATAATAACGCACACATCAAAAAGGAAAAGAGAAAGAGAAAAATACAACAAAGCAAACAACACACAAAAACAATTGCTTTACATGTAACCACATATCTAGGAATATGACGTAGAAATCATGGACAAAAAAAAAGATAACACCCATTACTTGATAACAGTGACAAACATATGCTCATGCTTTACGTTTCAGAACAACAAAATATCGCACACACACTGTTGAGGAGAAGTCCTGATCACTTCTATATTTCCTGACTGAGGCGCGAAAGCGCATCTGCAGCCTTATTGAGCGCACCCTTTATTTGTACGATTTTCAGATCATACTTCTGGAGCGCCAATGCCCAACGTGTAAGTCTTGCACTGGAGGAAGCCCAGCGGGCTAAGAAAGTCAGCGGATCGTGGTCAGTCCTAATTCTGACCTTTGTGCCGAAAACCCACGTGTCTAGTCTGTCTAAAGCCCATACAATCGCGAACGCCTCCCGTTCGATAGTAGACCATTTCTGCTGTGCAGGAGTTAACTTTTTACTGAGGAACGCTACCGGGCGCTCATCTCCGTCGGCCTCCTGAGAAAGACAAGCGCCAACCACTTTCTCTGCGCAGTCTGTGGCCAAATAGAATTCCTTACCCGGGAGTGGTGCTGTTAAGCCAGGAACGGATGCGAGGGCCTTCTTTACAATATCGAACGCATGCTGCGCCTCTGCGGTCCATGGCAACGTGTTTGGGACTCTTTTTGTTCGTTAGCGCTGTCAATGGCAGGACTAGCCTTGAGTAATCTGGGACGTAGTCTCTATAACAATTGAGAAGTCCCAAAACACTCCTCAGTTCTTTCTTTGTTTTTGGTGGTCTGAGCGGCTGGATAGCGCGAACCCTATCTGAATCTGGAGCATGAATGCCAGAAACCACCTCATGCCCCAAATACTTTACCCGCGGCTGCGCAAAGTTACATTTTGCCGGGTTTACAGTTAATCCCGCTGCCTGTATTGCTTGCAGAACAGTGCGCAGGTGACGAATATGATCCTGCCAGGTTTCCGAGAATACCGCCACATCGTCAATGTATGCGCACGCGTACTGGCGGTGATTCGCAAGTAGTTGATTGACTACCCTCTGAAATGTCGCGGCAGAGTTACGTAGTCCATAAGGGATGACCTTCCACGCATATAAGCCACTAGGTGTTGCAAAGGCAGTAAGTTTTTATGACTCTCTATAAAGTGGTATCTGCCAGTACCACCGGGTCATGTCCAAAACAGATATGTATTTTGCTTTTGCTATCGTGTATAACAATTCAGTCGCATTACCCATTGGAAATCTGTCTGGCTCCGTTATGGCGTTAAAGACTACGGTAATCCACACACACTCTGATTGAGCCATCCTTTTTGGCGGCACACACTGTCGGATGGGCGAAGGAGCTCTGCACTGGATAGATAAAATCCCATTCTACCAGCTCGCTCATTTCCCTCTCCACTTCCGCTCTGAGAGCCATCGGTACCTTGTACGTGTGCACTCGCGATTTCGTAGCCTCCGGAACCAGTGTGACTTTGTTCTCTCCCAGCTCGCATCGACCTGGCCTGCTCGACATCACCTCTTGAAAATCAGCCAGAACTCTACCTAGCTCCTCCTTCTGGGGATCGCTCAGATTACTGGCCTTCGTGGCCACCGGACATTGTTCGTGAGGTTCAATGGCATTTTGTGCGGTTTATAGACTGCCAAATTCATAGTCAGCCTCAAACACCACGCTTACAATATTGGTTCTGGTGTAGTAAGGCCTCAATTTATTCCCATGCACAAGTTTCTCAATGCCCGCAAAATCCACTATCAAGTAGCTGTCAGCACGCCTTCTTTCCTTCACAACTTGAGGACCAAGCCATTTTGGTTGCATCTCGCTTCCGGCTGCATTTTGCATTACAAGGACTTGATCGCCTATGTTAAACTCTTTCTGCTTAGCCAGCAAGTTGTATTTTTGAGCGTAGCTCCTTTGCATCTGACTACACCGTTCATCGACAGCTCTCGCGGCTGCATTCATCATTTCGCGAAGTTCCTTAAGGTACGCCGCGGCAGATTTATTCAATCCTGCGGGAGGTGCCCATTTGCCTGTCCATGATTTGCGCAGAATACTAAGGGGGCCATGAGGTGCTCGGCCATACATGAGTTCGAAGGGCGAAACGCCTGTTATATCGTGTTCGATTTCGCGGTAAGCCCACAGCAAAAATGCCACATAGCGGTCCCAGTTTTTTCCATGTTCATCCATGACATGACGTAACATGCCCTTAAATGTGCCATTCCACCATTCAACAATGCCGTTACTCTGTGGGTGATCAGGAGTCGCAACCCTCACTGCCACTCCTAACCTCTCCATCAACTCGGCGGTCAGTTTACCTGTAAAATTTGTTCCTTGGTCGCTGCATATTAATTCAGGCGTCCCCTAAGGCGCGAATACCTCTATCAGGGCCTGACACGTTGCTTTAGCCGTTATAGCACGTAACGGGATGACCTCTGCCCACCTAGTACAAAGGTCTACTACGCTCAATGCGTATTTATGACCCCGTGACGAACCCGGCTCCAGCGGTCCGATGCAGTCAAGATACACGACCTCAAACGGCTTTTTCGGGTGGTTGAGGGGCGTTATGGGCACCCGGTCTGTCGTCAGTTTACGCGAGTGCACTTGGCAACCATGGCATGTGCGACAATGACGCTTTATGTCCGAAGCCATCGACGGCCAATAGAACGCACTCTTGATGAGCTTTTTCTTGGTTTTCTCCGAAAAATGACCGCCGCACGGGCTATCATGCGCTAATTCTAATACTTCCGTGCGACGATGCTTTGGAACAACTAGTTGCAAGTGCTGTTTGCCGCTCAGTGACTCCCGATGATAAAGCATTTGGCCCTCAATAACCATGCCATGAGTACTGTCCTTTGCCTGTTGCCATGCATCTGCCAGCGATACATCGTCCATCTGCTCTTTGGCAAAAGAGCTTTCAGTACACAGCCTAAGCCGTTCACTTTCATCTGTGCGATCCCCCTGCAACGGATCTCCGGCGGTGCCCACATTAGCAACGCTGCCCTGCTCGCCTCGGTCCTGTGAAATCGGTTCTACCTCCTCTTGTTCGGTGATCTCACTGCTTCCATCTCCCTCTCTTTCATCTCCCAGCCCTATGTTGGCCTCGCAGCACGAGTCAACCTCAACACCTATGTTCGACTCCTCCTGGACAACATGACGCGCTGTGTTATCGTAGGCTGGTATGGTCTGCAGAATCTACATTATATCTCCTCGCAACCCTGCCTCTCTTGCTCCGGCGATTCCTCCACAAAGGCACACTCACCGCTCTCGAGGTCAACGCCCGGACTCGTCAACGGCGAGACAAAGACTCATGGTCGTCTGGAGTCAATAGCACGTCAGTGCTCGTAGCCAATGCCGGAGTTACCGCGCAGAGCAACCGTACGCGCTGAGTAGCATTGCCTAAAGGACATGGGAGGTTGAGGGGTACGTACATAACGTCTGCGGTCACAGCTTGACCAAATGCACCCGTGAGCTTCATGTGACCGCTGATCTGCTCTAAAATATCCCTTGGTACCTTGCTTGCCCTTATTGCGGTGATGTCCGCATCAGAGTCAATGCGAGCTGTACAGAGACTTTCCCCGACGAAAATATGCGCACGCGTGTTTTCCAACTGCATGCTACTGCTTGGTAGCTTATCCCAGTGCCTCACAGGCGACGTTCTCTCACACGTGCGCCTTCGTTTTTCGTGGCTATGCGAGAAACCTCTCTGTTTCTAGGATCGATGTCACGCAGCGACTTACAATCCGTCTGAAAATGTCGCGGCTCTCCGCAAGCGAAACACATCATACGGTCAGTGCGCAGGTTGCTCGAATAATGTTGTCTGCCCTGTTGGATATGCGGCAGCTCTTTTGCCATCATATTCTCGCGGTAGCCTGTTCTCATCTAATGCGACATGATTTCCTCAAAATTTGCAGCCAGCTCGGCTAAATCTTTTGCCTGAAGCCAGCCTTTCATTTCGCCTTGAGTAACGAACGACCTAATGTCTAGCGGCATAAGTTGGTTCAGTCTATCCGCGATAAGCAGGGCCTGCAACTGCTCAAACGACCCTACTTCCCTGCTGCCTAGATAATAGCAAAACATCGTTTCTAACCTCGCCGCTAGCTGACTCCATGACTCGCCCGTTTCCCTTTTTATGTCCAGGAATCGCCTGTGGTACTCTGTCGGCGTCATTTTGAGTTCCTTAAGTACCTTTTCATTAAACTCTACATAAGATAGGGTACCGCTCAATGACTGACTAATCATGGAAGTCCTCACCGTATCGCTGAGGAAAGGCAATATCAGAGCGCCCTGCATTTCCTCGGGTTTGAAGGGTCCTCAACAAGGAATCGGCGTTCTTAAACCACGCTGGGATCATGGTATCGTTCGTGGGCATGGGGGCGAGTACGGCTCCTAACTCTTTAGCGTACTTGCCTATCCCACTCGACTCACTCCGTGCTTGCGCTGCATCTTGTAAAACGCGCGAGGATTTCAACTTTTCTATCTCAAGCTGAATCCTAAGGGCTTCAATTTCTAGTTTCAACACGTGGGCACGACCCGACTCATTGGAGTTGCCACTAGCCTCCGAACTCCTATCTGTGTCGCCCATGTTGCCAAGCTCCCAGAGAGTTCCGGAACGCAAATGCATTCACGTGAGAACCATAATAGAGCACGAAACGGATCTAATCATAGAAGTGATGCTCGTCGCCGGCTGGTTCTCTCGCCGCTTGATTCTCGCTGCTCCTCTCGCTGTTACGCGTTCTCGGGGGTCTCTCGGTTTCAAGAGTGTCCAGGCTCGCGATGGCGCCGAATCTGGATGTGGCGATGAAATGCAGGAACGTCTACCCGCAAACACAACACGGTTGCAGCACCGCAGCTACATTCCACCTATCCGCGGTGCTCTGATGTAATCAGCTCGTTCACTGCGCCAAGCCTTTCATCTGCTGCCGCTGTCGTTTTGATGAAGGTGTCGTCGCCGAAGTACTGATCAAGTGAAAACACACTTGCCGCTTGCAGACGCTCCTTTCTCATCTGCTCTCGCTCCGCTGCACGCCCGCCACTTTCGCCGTAGGCTTCTTCAGGCTGCCGGTCATTTTCGCGCTTCAACGGTGTTCGAACACCTTCCCAAGGTTCTTGGAAACTGGACCCTTTTCGCGCCTCTCTCGTGATTGCATACCAACGCCTTAAAAGACGGCCTGGTCGTGACGATGACGAAACAGCTCACCCACAACAAGGCTCCGATGTCTCCCTCGCTGTGGGCTTTTCCGATCCGGTATTCGACTGCGCCAGTTAAGGATGGAAGTTCGTGGGTGGTGGTGGTCCGAGATGGTGCCCCTCGATGGCCCGAGTGCACGGTGGCAACGCGAAGGAAGAACCAGCCTTTTGTGGGAGGACAACGTTTATTTTGCAGCGAACTGTCCGGCAGGGCTGCGCCCAGAAAACTCTCTCCTCTCATGCCGAGCGCCCGTTCTTAAAGGCTCGGTCGCGCTCTGTCAAACAACCCAACAAAAACGCGTGCATTCTTTGACTCTCTTGCTTTCACCCGCCCCTACGGAAGCAACACTCAATTCGTCAAAACCCTCAAGCGTCTTCCAGTCACTCGCTACCGGTTAATTGCCATCTTCATGCCCGCTTAAGCAAACAGCAACTGGTTGGTGGCCCTCTGCACTAACATGGGTTGAGAAAGCCGCATACGGCGGAATTTCCTTCCACCGTAAATTAAGAAGCCGCCGTCACGGCTCATTTCACGAAACACACTTTCCATGCGTGCTTTGTCATTTCTCTGCCCACTGGCTCGGGGGACGCTGTCACGGGTTTCAAGGTAATTTCCATGACAGCCCCCATGTGCATTCCTGATGATGCTCGGCTGCACTGAAGCGGCATCCATACGGAGACAGCTAAGAAAAGCATAGCGAACCGTAGCTAACGACCCAACCTGTACGTTCTCGCTGACTGAGAGGTATCTGTGTCGTGCCGAGTCTGGCCACCTCACCTCCAGCGGCCGCGCCGTCTAGTTTCCCCATGGTGGTGGCCAGAATGAACGTCGCCTCTTTGAAGGAGAGCGACGTTGACGTGAAGAGGGTAGAATGAGAGTGCGGTCTGAAACGGGTGAGTCGCTGTGGTGATTCCGTCATGGACTGTTGATGGGGAAGGTCGTCGATGAAATTCAGGAGCGTGGAGGCCAGGAATGCTCGAAGTTACGACGTTCGGTGCCATAGGACGTTGGCTGTGACTCGTGCCACCTCGGTGTCCAACGACGTTGCCGACAGAATCGAGAGATGTGTCCAGGGACACCGCAGTTATAACATATATGAGGAACGCGGCTAACGCTCGGGTAGGGTGGGCATGTCCGTGGCTGCGAATAGGCCGCTGCTGAACAACGGGCATATCCCTCAGCACGCTCGTTGCCGGTTTCCCGGTGGTATTTCTGTTGCGTTCCCATTTGCCGTCTCGAGGGGTACTCCTGGACGGTCGTTGTAGCGATAGGAAGGGGAGCTGGAGGAGGATTGTACGAATGTTGCCCAACACGGAACTCAGTGTTCAATTCCGTGCTACCATGTCGCTCCTCTCTAACAATCTGTCTAATGGTCGGCGGAGGCTCGACTGGTGGGAGGTCGTCAGCAATGCTTGCAACAGCTGTTACATTTGCTAGCCGGCCAAACTTCGGTGTTTTGCGGCGCAGTTTGAGAGCCTCAAACGTACGGCAATGACGTATTACGTCGGCGACTGAGCTAAGGATCTCTTTACTAATAAGGAAATTATAAACGTCCTCCGCGAATCCCTTCAACAAATGGCCAACTTTGTCCTCCTCTGACATACGAGGATTGGCCGTTCTACATAGCTTAAGAACGTTTTCTATGTAGGTCGCGCACGTCTCGCCCGGAACTTGAGCTTTTTGAAGGAGCGCTTGCTCTGCCTGCTTCTTTGCGACAGAATCGCCGAAACGCTCGTTCATTTCGGACGTGAAGCGATCCCACGTTGTGAGAGTTTCCTCGGTGTTATCGAATCACACGAGCGCCGTGTCCATCAGAAAAAAGAGTATACGTTTAAGAGTCGCGTTACGATGTACCAAAAACAGTGCTTGCTCACTCGTTCGTAGTCATTAAGCCATTATTCGACGTTCTCGCCAGGCTTGCTTCCGAATGTGCGAGGCTCTACCATGATTTGGCGCTGCCCGGACTGGCCATCATTTAGGTCGAAGATGTCGTGGGTTCGGTACGAATGTTCGCTTCGGTGTGGGACATCTCAAACACCGGAAGTAATGGGGCATCCAGCGATTCGGCGGCTTCGACGCAGATCAGTAGGTTACAGAACCGTGTTGTCCATGTTGCGGGGTGGTCGGTGGTACCCAGCACCTTTCACCAAAAACTTACGGATGATCGATGTTTATATACAGATGAATATCAGGATGGACGAGAGGTTGCCATGATAACGCCACTAAAAATGTAGGCCTGGCTGCCACTGAGCTCGTCCTTTTATTCTTCTATCTCCTCCTCTTCGCCACGTTGCAATACGACAAGTGGCTGCATGTGATTGTTTGAGCCCGCATAAAGGAAATATAATTTTTCGCAGAAACTTATCCAAACTCACATTCTGTACTTTCTTATGAATGCTAGGAACATAAAAATGACAAATAATTTTTTGTGGCATTTTAGCGCTGATATCGGCGCCTCGCAAATAAAGCGTGCAAGCTGCTTACGATACAATATGTGCATTTTAAATCTGTAGCACAAGTTTGTGGCGCGGGGCATACATAGCCAAACAAAATGTCTTGAGTAAGGACGAACGCATCTCTCTCGCCACTGTGCTTGTGTTTTTTACAATTTCACCAACAAATGTTTCGCGCTTTTTCCCCACTTGAAATAGATAGGAACCGCACAAGAAAAGACTAATGTCACGAGAACTTGCATATGCATACGCCTTTTTTGCATTTGTCTCGGTAGCGCCTCGTTTCTGACGCTCATTTCATATGTCTGTGTTTCACAGGTAGAGCACGATTCTCATTTACCAGTAACGACAGTGTTGCCACCCTGAGAGAGTTAAACGCTGCTTCCGGCATTATTATTGTTTCAGAAACCCACGTACTGGTTCTATGTTCACATCCGACTGGAAGTTAGCTCGTACGCCTGAGATTCTCAACAAATTTCCCAGTGGTAAAACTTCCTTTAGACACCCCAAGCCAAGTACAGGGTCGACCACATCGAAGGTGACCATCTCATTAGTATTCAAGACATCGTAGAAGCTGATGTTCAGTACATAATTCTAAAAATCATTATTGTGTTTATCGACACCATGATTGCACATCGTACAACGAACATTTCACTCGTGAAGTAGAATAAACGCCGTAGTTTTACCGGCTTGAATACAAATTAGGTGTTCACCTTAGATGTGGCTGTACATTCAAGAAACTCATAAGTTCTTGCAGGTTTTCAAGGCCATGTAATTAAACCAATATATATATATATATATATATATATATATATATTGTTACGAAGCACTTGGGGAAGTCAGCGTTCGCGACTAGCAGGATAAAGTAGCGAGAGGTAGCACAGCCGATCGAGCACGACACAAGGCTTATCTCTCTCGTCGTTCTCTCTCACAAACACATCCCCACAGCTCCTTATTTCACAGTACAGTTATCTCCCCCGCGAAAAAAGAAGCCGTCCCGGCGACCTAGGGGTAGGACAAGACAGGCGGCTCATAGTACGGCTTGAGACGCTGGACATGCACAATGTCGCGTCCTCGACGGCGATGATCCAAAGATAGCTCGAGCGGTTCCACGATATAGTTGACTGGAGACGTTTGCTCGATCACGCGGTAGGGACCCCGGTACTTCGACGCGAGTTTCGGTGACAGTGCAGGGGTAGGGGCTGGAACCCAAAGCCACACTAGCGAGCCAGGAGCATAGGATGCAGGAGCATGTGAAGTTTCTCGATGGTGCTTCTGGCGTTGCTGGTCTTCTGACGTAAATATACGGCATAGCTTGCGACACTCTTCAGCGTGTGCAGCAGCTTCAGACTAGGTAGTGGTTTCTGTGTTGTCAGGGCGGTATGGAAGGATAGTGTCCATTGTGGAAAAAGATTCGCGTCCTGTACAGGAGAAAGAAGGGCGAAAATCCCGTGGTCGTCTGCGTGGCGGTATGATAAGCGTAAGTCAGAAATGGTAGAACATGGTCCCATTTGGTTTGGTCGGATGCAACGTACATGGCCAGCATGTCGCCAAGAGTTCGATTAAAGCACTCGGTCATGCCATTGGTCTGCGGATGGTATGCAGTAGTGGTGCGATGAATAATGCGGCATTCTTTGAGGAGAGCCTCGATGACGCCGGAGAGAAAGACGCGGCCTCTGTCACTGAGTAATTCCCTGGGAGCTCCGTGGCGAAGGATGATGTGGCGCAGGAGAAACAAGGCGACGTCACGTGCAGAAGCGCTGGACAAAGGGGAAGTTTCCGCATAGCGCGTAAGATGGTCGATGGCCACGATTACCCAGTGGTTGCCATCTGATGTGGTTGGCAAAGGTCCATAAATGTCGATGCCTACTCGATCAAAAGCACGTGCTGGGCAAGGCAAAGGCTGCAATGGAGCGGTTGAACGACGAGGGGGATCTTTGCGGCATTGGCAAAAGACAGGAGCGGACATAATGACGGATGAATCGGTACATTCCTCGCCAGTAGTAACGAAGGCGTAGACGCCCGTATGTCTTTAGTACACCTGCTTGTGCGCACTGGGGATCGTCGTGGAACGCTGCACAAATATACGAACGTAGATGTCGAGGGATGACAAGCAACCATTTGCGGCCGTCCGGGAGGTAGTTACGACAGGTATAAGAGCCCGTCGCGAATGGAGAAGTGATGGGCTTGGCGACGTAAAGCGCGATTATTAGTGGTTGTCGATGCGGTGGACAAGAAACTGAGCATTGACACAATCCAAGGGTCTTTCTTCTGCTCCAGAAGGATATCCGTGGCAGCAAGGGAAGACTCGGACAATGGGGCCTTCGGGGAGGTAACCTCGTCTGTCAGTGGTGAACGAGACAAGGCATCCGCATCCGAGTGTTTTCGGCCAGAACGGTACAGCACTCGAATGTCGTACTCCTGCAGTCGAAGCGCCCATCGAGCAAGTCGACCAGATGGTTCTTTTAAGGACGAGAGCCAGCACAGCGAATGGTGATCAGTAATCACGTCAAATGGGCGGCCATAGAGATACGGGCGGAATTTGGTTATGGCCCAAATTATAGCCAGGCACTTTTTCAGTTACTGAATAGTTCAATTCAGGTATAGTGAGTGCACGACTAGCGAAGGCGACGACGTACTCATCGAAGCCAACCTTTCTCTGAGCAAGAACGGCACCAAGGCCGACTCCACTGGCATCCGTGTGGATTTCTGTTGGAGCGCTTGGGTCGAAATGGCGCAGGATTGGGGGAGACGTCAAGAGACGACGCAGCTTCGTGAATGCCGCATCGCAATCTGGTGACCAGGTCGACAAGTTGTGGTCACCACCAAGAAGCTGCGTCAGAGGTGCTATTATGGTGGCGAAATTGCGGATGAAACGGCGGAAGTATGACGCTAACCCAATGAAGCTGCGCAGGTCTTTCAAGGTCTTTGGTCGCGGAAACTGGGCAACAGCTTGTAGTTTCGCCGGATCAGGGAGTACACCTTCTTTCGACACGACATGGCCGAGGATGACCAGCTGTCGGGCGGCGAAGCGACACTTCTTCAAGAATAAGCTGGAGGCCAGCATCGGCTACGCATGTGAGGACGCGTTCAAGTCGAAGTAAGTGGGAAGGAAAGTCCGGTGAAAAGATAACGATGTCGTCCAGGTAACACAGCTATATCTGCCATTTGAGGCCGCGCAAGATGTTGTCCATCATTCTTTCAAATGTGGCAGGCGCATTACACAGGCCAAATGGCATCACGGTGAATTCAAATAAACCGTCGGGTGTGATGAAGGCCGTTTTTTGGGCGGTCTGACTCAGCCACAGGCACTTGCCAATACCTGGATCGCAAGTCTAAAGATGAGAAGAATTCGGCTCCTTGGAGGCAGTCTAGCGCGTCGTCAATGCGAGGTAGTGGATAAACGTCCTTGTAGGTGATTTTATTGAGGCGCCTGTAGTCCACGCAAAAGCGAATTGTGCAATCTTTCTTTTTGACAAGCACAACAGGAGAAGCCCAGGGACCGTGCGAAGGTTGTATGACACCGCGTTGGAGCATGTCTCCAACGTGCTCAGTGATGACGTCACGCTCCGTGGCGGATACACGATACGGCCTCTGGCGTAAAGGCGCATGGTTGCCGGTGTCGATGTGATGGGCAACAGTGGAAGTGCGACCTAAGCGAGATGGTTGGAGGTCGAATGAAGTGCGAAAGCGGTCAAGGAGATTGGCGATCTGGGCGTGCTGACTTGGAGTGAGGTTGGGATCAATACATCGGGAAAATGTTGGGTCACATGGCGGCGTCGGAGGAGAAACTTGAAGGGCCATAGCGTCAACCTGAGGAGAATCCGGGTCGTCAGGCACATCATAAAGGAAGCTTGGCTCGATTGCATCAGCATAACCAAGACACTCATCGTGGAGCAGTCTAGCAGTGCAAGGAAACAGGTCCGATACATAAAGTTCAAGTTCAAGTTTATTTTTTATTCTAGTACAGACTAGAAACGTCCTCCGGGGCTAAAAGCTGCTGTCAGCAGCTTGACTGGAGCCAGGAGGCGTTGCATATGGCAGAGCGATAACAGTAACATTTTTGGTATAAAACTAAAGCAAAAAATTTACTAAACAAAGACATAAACTAAACAAATTTACAACTCAGATGCATGCTTATGACAGGATATGTAAGATTCAACAACAGACATTATTGTACAAATAAAACAAAAAAAAAGACAAAAACATGGTCATCTTATATACATTGCTATACATGAATATATATGTTTACAGGTTAACGAAATACATCTTCAACTGTTTACGAGAGAAATTAGTAGCATGAACATAATTATTTAGAATTTTCGGCAAATTGTGTTTAATAGATTGCAACTTATATTCGGTGCGAAAGCGCGGTACGAGCCAAGGTTCAGGGTTTCTGAGATGCACAGGTATGTCATGGTGTTGCAAGGTCGCTAGCGATGAAAGAAAATCTCTACATTCTTTTCCTGCAAAATAGAACATTTGTAAAAGACGATATTCATAGTATCGATCTACCCATACGATTTGATATGTTTGTGACAATGCTTTTGTTGTTGATCGGGGTTCGATATTAGCAATGTGTCGAAGAAGCGTCTTTTGTAATGTAACTATTTTATTTATGTTAGTTAGCGTTGTGGTTGCCCATACTAAACTACAATAATTAAATTGCGAGGTGAACAATGCATGATAAATTTGTAGCTTGGCTTTTGTCGGCATGTAAGCTCTACAGCGAGATAGTACACCGGCAACTGCAGAAAACTTGTTTCGAAGGTTATTAAAATGAGCATCCCAACTCAAATGACATGAAAATATTACTCCAAGGATTTTGTGTTCATTAACTAGTTCTATATGCTTGCCTAAATAAGTGATTGAATGTTCCAACTGAAAAGGTTTGTTTCTGGCTCTAAAAAGAATAGCTTTCGTTTTAGTGGGGTTAATTCTAATCACATTTGAAAGTGACCAATCAGATAGTTTCATTAGCAATGCATTACACCTGATAATTAGTTCCTTTGCGTCCTTTCCCCTGAAGAGTATAGTGCTATCATCCGCATATATAAAGAAATCAACTGTAGGATCTATATTTACTAAGTCATTAATATATAAGTTAAATAATAGTGGGCCCAAAACACTCCCTTGCGGTACTCCATTTGTAAGTGTTAAAAAAGAAGATAGGACGTTGTTAATACATACACACTGAGTTCTATTTCTAAGATACGATTCCATTAAAGTGAGTGGATGTCCGCGTACTCCATATATTGATAGTTTATATTTAAGAATGTCATGACTGAGGCAATCAAATGCCTTGCTAAAATCAATGAAGAGCCCGAGGGCGAATTCTCCGTTGTCTATGCTTTGCACAATACTTTCTTTCAAGGATAAAAGGGCTGCCTCAGTCGATCTACCTTTTCTAAAGCCAAACTGCGAGTTTGTTAATACGTCATGTCTGTCTAAAAACTTTGTTAGGCGCGTAGCAATAATTTTTTCTAGCACTTTGGAAAAAATGGGTAGGACAGATATTGGCCTATAATTAGAAACATTATTTATATCGCCATGTTTGTATAACACAGATACTTTAGCTCGTTTCATGCCATCTGGGAAAGTCGCCGATTCTATTGCTAGATTGAATATATGGACCAACGAGCGGATGAATGGCAAGTGATGTAAGACGTATTTTATGGGCTTAATTTGTAAATTGTCAATATCTAATGCTTTGCTGTTATTAAGATTTTTTATTATTGTGAACACCTCGCGTTCATCAGTTGGCTCCATAAATATAGTTTCTGAAACACAATTATCTCGTGAATACTCGACTTGGGAGTCATGAGTGTGCGTAACGCTTGCATTCACAAAATGAGTATTGAAATGGTCTGCCAGTGCTTTACCAATCAATTCGCAATTTGCATAGCTTATTGACTTGGGTACACTACTTTTAGTTTGACGACCTAAGACGCTATTTATTACTTTCCAAACCGCATCCGGACGTTTCTTGTTGATTTCAGAAAACAGACGTTGATAGTAATCTATTTTTGCTTGCCTTAGTATTTTATTCAGTTTATTTCTTTCGGTCTTGAATTCCTTAAGTTTAATTTCTGATCTGGAGTGCAAAAACGCATGATAAAGGCGGTTCTTATTTTTTATCATTTTGATGTGCTCACTAATAATCCACGGTTTTCGTATCTTTTTTGATTTCCTAACTTGCTTGAATGGAAAGTGCGCAGTGTAGATGCGCACAAAGGCTTCGAGAAACTCGTTATATCCTTCGTTAACCTTTCTTTTTCTTAACACAGAATCCCAGTTTTGCGTACCTACAGCTACACTGAATAAATCCAGCGCTTCATTAGAAATGTGTTGGTAAGTAATTAATTCAGTATTTTGTTTGATACTATTATCTAGTGAGCACACCATAAAGACTGGACAGTGATCACTAATATCATTAGAAATTGTACCCGCGGTACACACTGACGTTTCTATATTTGTAATGAGAAGGTCGAGGGCAGAGGAGGTCAATTGAGTAACCCTCGTTGGTGTAGTGATCAGATTGGTAAAGCCAAATGATAGTAGTAGATTGTTGAATTCCTGTACATGCTTATTGTTATATAAAATATTTATGTTGAAGTCGCCTCCACAGACAAAATGAACATTATTAAATGAACAGAATTCCAGTAGCTTACCAAAACAACTACTAAAAGTCTCAATACTTCCGCTCGGAGGGCGGTATATTACTGATAAGACCCCTTTCTTGTCCTTGACCGTTAACATCTCGCAGTCAAGGTAAATTCTGGCATCAGTTCGTAATGGTAAGTATCTTTAGTGTAAAGGGCAACGCCACCCCCTCGCCTATTCTGACGGTTAATGTAAAATGAAGTATATCCATCCAGTCCGACGACATCGTAGCTATTTTGAAACCAAGTTTCAGAAATCATGATGACGTCGAACTGGAAAGAAAATTGGTTGAGAAGACAAGAGATACTGTCACTTTTGTGAATAGCGGAACGGGAATTAAAATGCAAAACAGAAATAACCTTGCTATCTCGTAGATGAACATTTTGTGGTAGAGCAAAATCAAAATATTCCATTTTGAACAGAAAGTACACTACTTAGCATATCTTCGAAAGGTCTTCGTGATGCTGTATTCTTACAATGGGTGCGTCGTCAGACTGCTTAGCGAAAATCGTGCCATTATACGACCAGACGGACTTCCATCCATGGTGACGTTTTCTACCGATAGCAGTTCCAAGCAGTTGCTTTAGGGTAGGGCATAGGTGCTCGTTCACGTAAATTTTGTGCGTGTTATCATTTCCAATGTCCTTGTTAGAAAGACGTGCTTTCCTTGCTTTGTTAAGCACAGCATCGCGCTTGGTCCGGGATTTAAACTGCACAATGATGTTCGATTTTTCTGGGTCTCGCGTGGTTACACGGTGACATATTTCAATGTCAGTTTCGACAATCTCTTCTTTGATAACTTTCCTGATCTTTTGAACAGTGTCCAGCACATTCTCATTATCTTTCTTTACGACGCCTTGTATTTCGAGATTTTTGTTTCTAGAGTACTGCTCCGAGCGCACGAGGCGTTTTTCAAGTTCTCGCGCCCTGCATTCGAGGGCGTGACATCTTTTTTCAAGCGCTATGTTTTCATTTTCTAGTTTTCGTCTTGCAGTTTCTTCAGCACTCAGTTTTGCCTTCAGTTCTTCAACTGAGGCGTGACCCAACTCAATGCTCTGAATTCGATTTTTGTGCTCTATTTTCATTCTCGGATCTCATTGCGCATGTCCCTTTCCAATGCTTCACGATACTGCTTTAGTTTCTCTTTAAATTCCTGTTTCAGTTGAGCAAGTTCAGCTTTCATTTCCTCTTTTAGTTTAGCTATTTCTTTGGCCATACCTTATCAACACAAATATTCACTCCACAAAAAAGAAAAAAAAGCAGAAGCGCAGAAACTCGGCAGCAGCGACGGTAAATTGTATGCAATACTATTCGTACAATAGTATTTTAAAGCACCAACCTGCGGCAAGAAAATGCAGAGAGGCGTTCAGCGTTGAAGTAGATGCGTCGTCGCTGCTGCCAAGTGAATCGAACTCCCGCGAAGTACTCGTTTATGAAGCTTTGACGCTGTGACGTCGCCGCCGATGCCGCAGTTGATTGGCTCAGCTGACAGTCGTGCTTGCAGCTTCCAGTGCTCTGGAACCTTGTCGAATGGCAAGAAGGGCAAAAGGAAGCAAGAAGTGATGACGGCGTGAAAAGAACTGTGGAGTCGGAAAACCCAACGCAGGATACGGGCACCAGTGCGCCAGAGTATGGAGGAATCTCGGTGTCGGCGGTGACGAGCACACGACCGGAAGCGTCATCAGTGTCTTCAAAAACGTTGGGGCCGAATGGCGACAGAGCGAGTTCAGCACGGGCACAATCTATAACGGCACGATGAGATGATAGAAAGTCCCATCCTAAAATCATGGCATGGGAGCAGCGGGGCAAAATAGCAAACTCAACACGGTATAAAGTGCCGCTTATAAGAACACGCACGGTACACTTCGCTAAGGGTTCAATCAGCGCCGCGCTTGCTGTGCGTGATGAAACAGCAGAATATGGCGTCGCGACTTTTCTTAGTTGAAGACGAAGCTGATTCGAAATCTCTGATATTGCTGCTCCCGTGTCTACAAGCGCATGGACGACAATGTCTTCGGCATAAACTTCAAGGACGTTCGCAGGAAAAAAATTAGGTCTTGAGCAGTTCGTTGAGATGGCAGTTCTTGCCTCCGGAACTGCGTTCCTTAGTTTTCCTCTCGGAGAGCTTCAGGGCGGCGGACAAGCGGCGACAGAGAACGTCGACGGGGTGACGGAGACCGACGGGTATTGAAGGTTCGGGAAGCAGGAGGTGAGGCTTCGAATTGCTGAGCGGCAGAAGCGGAACGGAACGGAGAGTCGAAACCGTTGCTTGGTGCACTCGGAGAATCCGAAGGATACCACCCGCGCCGGCGGCAAAACCGTGCTACATGCCCAGGCAGGCCGCAAAAATAACAGATAGGGCGGTTGTCATGAATGCGCCATGGATTGAGAACAGCGGGCTGAGACTGATGGATATATTGGCGAGGTGGGCGCACGGGCTGCTGTGGCGGCCAGTAGCTGCTTGGAGGCGCATATGTTGCAGCCACTTGCGGAGGTGAGGGAAAAGCGCTGGTAAGTCTGGATTGAATAGATGCAGACGGAGGCCTTGGATTTGCGACAACGGCAGCGTAGGTAAGTGGAACAGGCGTAGGAGGCGGTGGATGAGCAAGTGGCACGGCGATAGCGACTTGGTCTTGTATCACCTGACGGAGATCAGGAAACAAGGGTGACTCCGACACCTGACTGGCGGACAGAAGAGAGAGCTGTCGGGCCACTTCTTCTCGTACAAATTGCTTGATTTGGTCGAAGATTGCTGTACTGGAAGAAGTAGCACTGGCACCGTCACCCAGAGCTGAAAGCGCGACGTCCGGAGCGGAAGCTCGGCGCATAGAAAGCCGTTGTTTGCGTAGCTCTTCATAGCTCTGGCAAAGCGAGGTGAGGTCGTTGACCGTCTGAGGATTCTTTGCCAAGAGCATTTGGAAGGCGTCATCGTCTATGCCTTTCAATATGTTCTTAATTTTGTCATCTTCGGACATATCTGGGTTGATACGCCGGCAAATGTCAACTACATCTTCAATGTAGCAGGTAAAGCTTTCGCCCGTTTTTTGGGCACGACAGCAAAGCTCTTGTTCAGCCTGAAGTTTACGCACAGCAAGGCGACCGAATACTTCTTGAAGTTTCGTTCTGAATGCTGTCCAGGTAGAAAAGTCAGCCTCATGGTTGCGGAACCAAAGATGGGCGACCCCGGACAGGTAGAACAGTACGTAACCAAGCTTGTCAGTGTCATTTTCTCAAAATTTTTGCGCGCAAATAAACAGGGACGAAGAAAAGGAGACACAAGGACGAGCACAAGGAAAGCGCTCGTCCTTGTGTCTCCTTTTCTTCGTCCCTGTTTATTTGCGCGCAAAAATTTTGAGAAAATGAATCTGTTCCAACTAGGCCGACTCGCAGCTATGATTTGTCAGTGTCATTCCATTTGTTGTGGGTACTCACTCCGTCGTACGATGACAGCCAGTCATCGTCAGTGCCATTGAATACGGTAGGATCCCGTTGGCGTGGCGCACCAGGACAGACGACCGAAGGCGGTGCCGGGGGTGGATCGGTAGGACGAGTCTCCTCATGCATGGGAGATGTGACAGGGATTGTCCGGCTGCGGAGATCCAGGTTTGAAACAGGCCCAGCACCTTCCACCAAATGTTACGAAGCACTTGGGGAAGTCAGCGTAAGCGACTAGCACGATAAAGTAGCGAGAGGTAGCACAGCCGATGGTGCACGACACAAGGCTTATCTCTCTCGTCGTTCTCTCTCACAGACACATCCCCACTGCTCCTTATTTCACAGTACAATATATATATATATATATATATATATATAGACCAAATGACCGCTACCGTTGGCTTGCTACAAATAAAAAGCGTTCAATAACAACAAAAAATTGAGGAGCGCAACAGTCTGCATGCGCACGCATTGCATATCTTCTGCCAAAATAAGTAGCTGCTTGAGCTTCGGCGTTTTGCTTGTGCAGATACTACCGTTATTGCATTTCAGTTTATCGTCATAAAGCTAGTGCTTCTCTTTCTTCATTTTGTTTATTAAGGCCAGCATAAAAAGGTTAGTCTTAAGTAACTGCATTTTCTCATTGGTCGGAGTAAGCGCTTTCACCACTCGTGATAGAGATCGGCATAACAACACAACCCAGCCTTAGCTATAGCAATTCCTGGACGGCAACTGCGCTAGAGAGACTTTACCAATAGGGGCACAGAATTTATTTTTACTTTGCCTTCCACGCGATATTCTCACTGTGCAAAGCATAAAAGCTTGTCAATGATGAAGGCCAAGGTTCCTGTTCGTAAAAATAGTCATCGTTAGATGCACAGACTCCAGAGCAAGAAGCAGTTCCGACAGATGACACTGCGTCCTGGTATGGAAAACAGTAAGCAGCTCGAACTTCAAACCTAGACCGACACAGATAGAAACAGGATAAGATGATAGACATACATTAGTGCAGACAGCGTCGACCGGTGTCTATATAAGAGTGACGTGCATTAAGTAAGCAGAGATGGATCGAGTAGGGGAGTATGCGTGCCGGATGCTGCAAGTGACTCGAGCGAGACGCAGCAAGCGGCGCTCTTTTCACGAACGTTCGGGCGTAATCCCATAATGCTTTTTATGGATCATAGAAATTCCGGGATAGCGAATAGGAAATACACCCAAGTCGGGCGCTGAGGGTAGCTTCCTAATGTAAGACATTCAAGGAACGAGATTTTCTAGTTCCGAAAAAGAAAACAAAAATAATGCTAGAAAAGCGGTTAGATACGTTGCATTTTTATTTTCTATCTTGCGTCTGCCATGCACTCTTATTCTCTCTACGAGCCACTATATCAGTGAGTTTGTGGGATTTTGCGTATAACTAAGCTAGGATAATTTCGCTGCGAGGGATATATATATATATATATATATATATATATATGCATTATCGATATTCCGAAGAGAATGGATTAGGTGGGCGTTCGGATAATCACAAGCTAAGCACTTTCGAGCTTACGTAGCCTGCCAGAGGAATTATATATGAGTTGGTGACATATTAAGAGTAAATTACATGATCGTACCATCATCGTACCGAGCTCTAGAGAAGGCTACGTGAAAGCATTGCGAGGAGAAATAAGAGGGCAAATGGTATAAGACCGCATTAACGCATGATAGATCGGTACTTTTTCCTGTATTGTGCGTAACGTTAAAATGTTTAAATACTTAAAGAATGTTTAAGTTTTCGAATGTATGCTATTTCCCTGGGTACCTATGCTACCCACTTACTTGGACTTCCTTTTACTCTCTCGCTTAATTAGGGGCCTAGTCACGTTACCTCTGTTGTAAAGCTAATTCTTCAACTTACAGTCATGGAACACCACGCCCTCCTGTTTACAATATCACGTTATCCTTTTTGCTCAGGGGTGATTACCCATGATTCTGCCAAAATAAGTTTGGAGCATTTCAATAATACTGTGAATAATACTGTTGTTATCGATAACTTCGATGTGCGTCTTTGAGTTAATGCACAAAGCCTGAGCAATGAGGAACCCTTGGGGTGGAAATGACGGACACTGGAGACAAACGTTTTCGTATTTTCACGCGGCACAGTTGTGCACTTGATGCTAAGCAATTTTTTGGTCACCCTCAAGACCGCCCGACATTAGGCCACAGTGCATGTTTTATGCAACGCGTAAGCACAAGCTGCAGTTGTGTTCGCCGAGAATCAGCGCCTACGTTTAGATTGCATTTTTTCTTTTCCAAGATATTTTATAACCATACGGTAATCATCCTAAACTGGCTTCATTGCCGGATTTTCTAAGTGCAACGCTCTATCCCACAAGTATTGTGAACACTTTCATACGTCCTATTTTTTAGGCTTTAGGTAATTGGGGTCATTTGTCGGAAGTGCCACTCGATGAACTTGTAGCCCACAAGCACGTTTTCTTTTTGCGTTCTTGTATACTCAATTTGAACAGCGGAGCTGTTTAAGCCGGCGTTAGTCTGTGGCGCGTCGGAAAAAATGTGTGCCCATCCTAACGGTCGTGCAGGAAGGCTCCAAGCGCAATGGCACATACCCATGTGAACTACCAAAGCTGAGACTGCGTAAGTCTAGCTAAGCTTAGTCAATCAGCCAAACGATAGCCAATCAATAGTTATTTGATAATCGACAAATAGTCTTTAAATTCTGGGAAATGCTGGGGATGACTTGGTAGTGCTTAGCGTAGCCCAAATACGTGGCCAATACCTTACCAAAGCCAATCCATAACCAATCAATAGTTTATAGATGAATAATCAATAAATTCCGGGACATTCTGGGCATTACTTGGTGGTGCTTAGCCTAGGTGGTCACCTAGCTAACACCAAAGTGGCCTAGGTGGTAGCTAGGTGTTCATCACCTCCTCTGTTTCTAGAATTGCGCCTCCAGTGCAAGCTACGCAAATTTTTTGCTTGCTTCGCTCAGTTATACCCCACCCTCCTATGCTCTCTCCTATTCTACAATAACCATTGGTTTCCAAGGTACTTCTCTCTTGTACAGACGGCAGACGCTACGCCCTTCCTGGTGGCAGTTGCCAGCGGGCACTTTTAAAAGCAATGCTTTTATTTGAGAGCCTCGCCGGGTTTCGTTACCGTGGCTGCGACCTGGCTGTTCCCTTTCCGAATAGGCCAACCAATCAGAGTCAGACAAGCACAGAGTGAAATTAGCTTTGAAGAAAGACTCAGGAATATGGATGAAAATAAATGGGTGGCTAAAGTTCACAAGTATCTGTACCAGAAAATCGTGGACACAGAATGCAGGAAGAGGTCGAGAAAGTTGGCAACCAAGTACAGGATAATCGAAACTGTAAATACTCAACCAGGGGTCATCAGCAAGAAAGTGAGAGAAAGAGAGACAGTGAATTGGATGCAAAGAATCGAAACACAAACTACCATGGAGATTTACAAGCATGAGAAGAAAGAAATTAGGCTCGAGCCGGTTGCTTAAGGACCAAAACATACCGGAGCAAATATTCGGAACTAGATGAGGCATGTGTCAGCATCATCATCATCTGCCTATATTTTATGTCCACTGCAGGACGAAGGCCTCCCACTGCGATCTCCAATTACCCCTGTCTTGCGCTAGCGTATTCCAACTTGCGCCTCCAAATTTCCTAACTTCGTCAACCCATCTGGTTTTCTGCCGACCTCGACCTGCTTTCCCCTTCTCTTGGCATCCATTCTGTAACCGTAATGCTCCCCCGGTTATCCATCCTACGCATTACATGGCCTGCCCAGCTCCATTTCTTGCGCTTAATGTCAACTAGAATATCGGCTATCCCTGTTTGTTCTCTGATCCACACCGCTCTCTTTCTGTCTCTTAACGTTAGTCCTGAGATTTTTCGCTGCAGTCGCTCTTTGTGCGGTCCTTAACTTGTTCTACAGCTTCTTTGTTAACCTCCAAGTTTCTGCCCCATATGTTAGCACCGGTAGAATGCAATCATTGTACACATTTATTTTCAGCGACAGTAGTAAGCTCCCAGTCAGGATTTGGAAATGCCTGCCGTATGCACTCCAACCCAATTTTATTCTCTGTAAATTTTTTTTCGTGATCAGGGTCCCCTGTGAGTAACTGACCGAGATAAACGTACTCTTTTACAGACTCTAGAGGCTGACTGGCCATCCTGAATTCTTGTTTCCTTGCCAGGCTATTTAACATTATCTTCGTCTTCTACATATTCATCTTCAACCCAATTCTTACACTTCCTCGATTAAGGTCCTAAATCATTTGCTGTAGTTCGTCTCCATTGTTGCTGAATAGGACAATGTCATCTGCAAACCGAAGGTTGCTGAGATATTCGCCGTTGATCCTCATTCCTAAGCCTTGCCAATCTAAGAGCTTGAGTACTTCTAAGCATGCATTGAATAGCATTGGAGAAATTGTGTGTCTTTGCCTGATCCCTTTCTTGATAGGTAACTTTCTATTTTTCTTGTGGAGAATCAAGGTAGCTGTGGAATCCTTGTAGATGTTTCCTAAGATATTGCCTCCTGTAATCCTTGATTACGCAATGCCTCTATGACTGCTGGTATCTCTACTGAATCAAATTCCTTTTCATAATCTATGAAAGCCATATAGAGAGGTTGATTGTACTCCACAGATTTCTCGATTACTTGATTGATGACATGGATATGATCCATCGTAGAATATCCCTTCCTGAAGCCAGCGTGTTCTCTTGGTTGGCTGAAGTCAAGTGTTGCCCTGATTTTATTGGAAATTATCTTGGTGAATATTTTATAAAATACTGAAAGCAAGCTAATGGGTCTATAATTCTTCAATTCTTTAATGTCTCCCTTCTTATGGATTAGTATAATGTTGGCGTTCTTTGAGCTCTCTGGTACACTTGAAGTTGTGAGGCATTGTGTATAAAGGGCCGCAAGCTTTTCAAGCATGATATCTCCTCCACCTTTGATTAAATCTACTGCTATTCCATCTTCTCCAGCAGCTTTTCCCCTGGTCATGTCTTTCAAGGCCCTTCTAACTTCATCGCTAGTTATGAAGTTAGTTCTCCAGAAGCTTCCCATCCCCCCCCCCCCCCCGGCTTCAAATCTGAGGCATGTGTATGCTGCAGCAAAGATTCGGAGACCACTCAACATATCTTAATGGAATGCGAAGGAATTCACCCAGTGAGAACACTATGTAACGTTCCACTTCCAGAAGTGCTTGGTTTTCAAGTGGAAGAATACCTCAACCGGTCAGCCGTAGAGAACAGCAAGAGACGATTAGCTTATTGCTGGAAAAAAAGGAGGGAAGAGATTGATACGACCAGATCTCTTACAATCATAGGTAGTGGTACAAGGTAGATTTTGGAAAAACAGAAAAAGATTAATGAGAGGTATACATAAATGTCATGCACTTGTCCTTAATAGAGCTTAGTAAGAGGCGATTGCAGGTTTGGTGGCAGAAAAGTAGGGAGACCACAAAGAACGGAGGCATAAAAAAACAGAGTTCCCAGTAATGCGTAAAAATTTGATGCTCGGAATTCTTTTTATCAAGGTGTGTTCTCAAAGATATTGGTTGGAAATTAGGCAAAATTGTAACAAGAGCTTGGTGGCGCTAAAGTCCCTAGATATATTTTTGTTTGCTTTCTTTAAGTAGCTACAAGCTTTGAAGCACCGCCGACGAGTCCAATCCGGCGGCGCTCATTCGGGCAGCCATGTTCTTTCTAACGCTGTTACCTCGCAACAACTTGCACGCTGCTGCGAGCAGAGTAGATAGCTGCAGCCGTTGACGGTCGCATGCTATCTCGGAAGATAATGGCGGCCGACGGAGTAGATGTGGCTACTTAAAGACGAGCAGGGAATCTAGGGACTTTAGGAGGTGCAACCCACCTCTCTATTACAAAGGGGACACTCATAGCAACCATCCATCCATCCATGCATCACAAAGATTAGTAAGAGGCGATTGGCAGATAGGGTAAAGAACGGTAGGGAAATGACAAACGACGTACAAACACAAAGTTCCCAATAGGGGTTGAGAAAGTTTCGTAATAAAAATTCTTCGTGTTTCTATTTTTCTTTTGATGACAGATAGGACAGTAAGCGCTATAACAACGAGCTTGGTGGCGCAGCCCACCGCCCCATTCCCAAGAGGACGCTTCTAGCATCCATGCATTCGTGCAGCTTCTTCCAGAAGCACTTGGATTAAAATGGATGGAAGCATCAACCGGTCAGCAGTCAAGATAAGCAAGAAACGTTTACAGTATTGGAGCCAAAAAAGCGGGGAAGAGATTGATTCGACAGGATCCGTTAGCGGTGCAAGTTATATATCGAGAAAGTTTGAGGAAGCGAAAAAAGATTAAAAAGATGTATACAAAATTGCTGGATTGAAAAGCATGCAGAGCATACCTGAGCAATTCAAGCAGGCTAGATAACTACTTTTCACCACCCCGTTGCGAAGGGGAAGCCTGTAAATCATCATCATCATAATCATCATCACCGCGGCAGTGGAGGCACCGGCCGTGCGGGGCAAAAAGTACCAGAAAGCTGGCCTTGGCAATGAGGGAGTAAACGCTTCTTGAGGTTTAGAATGGTTTCGAAGTGCGCTACGTAGGTACTCGCATGCTACCTCTGAAACCATGATGCGTTCAAGGCGTCCGCGGTACACGTTAGTAGTCAGCAAGAGAGAGAGAAAAAGGTAAAGGAAAGACAGGGAGGTTACCCAGACATTATCTCCGGTTGGCTACCCTGTACCGGGGGAGGGGTAAAGGGATTCGACAGAAGAAAGAGAAAGAAAATACGAACGAAAAAAGGGGAAAAAAGGAAAGAATAAAAAAAATCACACACACACACACAGAACAGAACGGTTTCTGTGGGCATTGTCACGCAGTCTGCGAAGGCGTTCTAGTGTTGCATAGTGTCAACGTCCAATCCCACGTCACACAGTGTAGAGTCACAATTTGTCACTGAGTTCGGTGTCCTTTAAATAACGCAGCAGTGCCTTCAAGGTGGCTCGCGCTGTTCGTGTAGGCCAGTTTCCAAGGATGTTGATTTGCGTTAAGCGTTTGTCCAGTTGACCTACCGTGGCTGAGAGAGCGTCTCTCTGCGGGTTAAAACGAGGGCACTCACAAAGATGGTGTGCGATTGTTTCGTTGCACCGGTGGCTCACAATCACAATCGGTCAGATAGGCCGGTGGCTCGCAAGAAGCGCAGAAGCGCCTGCACGGCCTTCTTCTGCGACGTTAAGTCCAGTCTGTGGTGGAGAATTTTTTCTTCCGACAGATGCCGGCCGTCCAATGGTTGAACGCGTTGATAAGAGAATGTCTTTGCGCACTGTACTGCGGGCAGTCGCACAAATCCACTTAACAAAAGGCTTGGTAGAACTTGCGTGCGCTCGCACTTGTGTGTGCGCATGCGTGCGTGTACTCGTGTTTCTACTCTTTATACGCACCTAAAGCTTCGCTGTACATAGATTCCAACTCGTTGGATCTGCTGCAGTTTTGTTCTTCTCTGTCAGTTTTTTATGAATGAAAATAGAATAATAATACTAATTACACAGGATATATGCCAATTCTCCCTGGTACAGAGATATTCCTGTGGGCGGCGGGGGGAGTGGTATAGTATATAGCATATACCTACCCATCTTCCGCGAAGTGCATGGGTTCTGCCGAAGATTGCTTCGCAATAATAGTAATAGTAAGAATATAAATCTGGACGAGAGGTTGTGTTTTTGGTGATTAATAGTATTATTCTGAATGAGAGGTTCCGTTTTTTTTTAAGCCAATTGGGTCAGATAGCGCTCATACGGCTGGCATTACCGCTCCTGTGGATCACTATGTAGTGTCTATTCTGTGCCTTCAATAGAAAACAACATAGCCGAGTTCTTTCAATTTCGATTGTGGAGTGCTACGGCGTTCCTCTTAGCTAAGAACATTTTGTGAGAACACTTTCCCATGGCCGGTGGTGGAGTGATCACCACTCATAATAGCGATCGACATGATAAAAAGAGAATTGCCAGCGCTAAAAACAATCGGAGAGAGAACTTACGTAACGAAATATTTAATAATGTGGCTCCTGACAGTTATTAGATTTTAAGGCGAAAGATATAGATGCCTCATGGGTCGAAAAATCTGTTGTCCACCATTATAGTGCCAAAATTCAAGGTGCCACAATGCCACATGGTGCCACCAACAAATGTCGTGGGTTCTAGTTCTTTAACTCTACCTTAATTACGATAGATGTAATTAAGGCACTAGAGCCCATAACTTCTTGTGGGAGTCGAACCTATAACAGATTATGGTACTTATAGCATCTAATTAGGGCGCAGTTAAGTAAGATATAATTAATTAAGGCACTCGAACCCACGAACTTTGGGGGGAGAAAAGAAGTAACAGCAAGTAACAACGCATTCGAATAATTCATGCCGCCACCATGCCACATGGTGCCACCAACAGAGGTCGTGGGCTTGAGTGCCTTAATTAAGTCTACCATAATTACGATATAGTTAACTAGGGCACTCGAACCCACGACATTTAGTGGGAGAGGAACCCACAACCTTTAGTGGGAGAAAACAAGTAATCGGAAGTCACAACGCATTCGAATGAGAATGTCAAGTGATTTAATAAATGCATCGTGAGCGCGCAGGGTTTCGTCTTCATCGTCTTTAGCCTATGCTAAAGCGACTGCGATAAAGCGAATGTGTAATGTCAGCGTGATATTAAGGATTGTGTTTAGTCTCACTGACAACCATTTTTTTTTAAACCCATAGCTCGCCTAACCGAAAATTGTTGCCTACATGCGAAGAAATTCAATAAAATTTCGCTATGCTGAGTTTGTGAAGTAAACATCCACTCTAATTAAGTTGGACAAATCCTAATCTTACCAGGACAGCAAAGTCGGGAGAAGGAGGCAGCTAGGATTCCACGGTCCACGTACCCGTTTTACAAACACATATTCGCGTTTCATTTTCCTGTGCACAAACGGTAAAAGAATTAGGCTGTGTTGTGTTAACAATATTCGACATAAAATTACGCACTTGAATTGAATTATGGCGTTTTACGTGCCGAAAACACCATTTCGTTATGAGGCACGCCGTAGGGGGGGGGGACTCCAGAATAATTTTTACCACCATGGGATTGTTAACGTGCGCAGAACGCACGGGGGTGGTCGTTCTTGCATTTCGCCCCCATAGAAATGGGGCTGACGCAGCCGGGATTCGATCCCGCGACCTCGCGCTTAGCAACGCAACACCATAGCCGCTAAGCCACCGCGGCGGGTAAAATTAAACGCCTACTGCTTTTATTCAGTCTTCCAAGGGCTACCACTACCGGTAAATTTCATGGAAGCGGTGATGTAGAGATATCAGTCATGAGATAACATTGTTGTGCAGCCTCCGCGAGGACCTGGAAGAATCTGTGATGATTCGTAAGTTTACAAAATTGCTCAGAATCTAATCTCCGAGGACTGTAAAAGATAAATGGACAAACACCCAAAGCAAGTTAGACGTCGTGAATCTTGCGCTTTAAACAAACCGAAATAAAAGCACTATTCCCAAGTAAGTAAAATCCTTCCACGCACAAAAAAAAAACCTTTCGCATTAAGCGTTTGCCTGAGAAGCTTGACGTCTAACTTCGGCGACGGCTCCTTTTATTGCCTGCACCCCGGAACATTTATTTTGAGCCTGGCGAGGGAACATCCAAAAATAAAAATGATAAATAAAGATAAAACAGCAGCTACAACGACTACAAAAGCCAAAGCCACGCTAAAACTGGGCCCGTTCTTTCTTCAGCGCTAATCTGTACGCTATAGCGCTTCCTTTCAGCAGGTATTAGCCTTCACTCTCTTTTGCCCGGGTCAAAGAGACTCACGTTGAGTTTCTTCTTAGCCTCAGTACGTTCCTTTCTCAAAGAGATTTGCATATTTCAGGCAAGGATTAAATGCTTGAATTCATGATTTTTATATTCTTTTATATGTATACTGTTGTGGTTGTATCACGTTTAAACGTTCGACACGTAAGATGTTTTCTCGAGCCATTGAAACACTACGTGATATATAGTGCAATGGAGGGTCGAAAGATGACAAAAAGATGGAGACACGGTGCAACTAACTTATGGTTTATTCTACGTGGTCAATACATATATACCGTCGTACAAATGAAAGCGTTAAATATGTCGCAGTTTCGCCTGAAATCCAAAGCATCGATTGCGATTTCAAATTATTACATAGCTATACAAAGTAAACACAGTAGTCTTATCAGCAGTATAAACTGGTACACATTCGCTTACTAATTTAAATAATAATTAGCATGGTGTCAAGCGCGCACAGGCAAACATGAACACATCTCATTCTATTACCGTGGACACTCGCGGTAAGCACGCTGGCGTGAGTAAGAGCGGCAGTAGCCGCGAGCGAATTGACCTTCGTTCTGCCTCTCACTTCAACGTGAACCAAGCGTTGAGAAAACTGTGAACGCGAAGACAGCAGCCCTCAGCGTGCATAAACTCTGTACCCACAGTAGATCGCTTTCAAGACTGGCATGCGGACGCCCGTAGCCGCGTCACATGCAGCCGCCGCTGGAGTGCTGAGAGGTTAGGAGACCACTCAGCACATCCTAATCGAATGGGAAGGCCCAGTGAGACCCGTAGGTAACGTGCACCTTCCAGAAGCGCTTGGATTTGAATGGCTGCAGGCATCAACCACCCAGCAGTCGAGATAAGCAAGACACGTTTAGAGCATTGGAGGCAAAAAGGCAGGGAAGATATTGACATGACAGGATCCGTTACAGTAATAGGCGGCGGTACAGGGCAGATAGAGAAGTTTTGAGGAAGAGAAAAAAAAGATTAAATAGATATATGCATAAATGCTAGAATGAAAAACCATCTATAGCATAATGCAGCAGGCTGGGTGACTATTTGTCACCGCCCCGTTTCAAAAGGGAGGTGAATAAATCACCATCATCATCATTCCTGATTTGTGCGCGCGAGATCGAGTCACCGTGCTTATCGGCTCCACCTCGCACACATTCTTTTGCGCTATCAGTACACGGCATGCGGCCGCAGTGTTATCGCACTTGGATTTTAGACGAAACGTCACGGCGACGGCGACGCCCCAGCCGACGACGGAAATTCGCCCGGAGTGTCCATATAATGGTTATCAAAATGACAAAGAAACGAAACTCTCTAACGGCTATTATATTAAACGTACGATGCTTTTGTTCGTCGCTAAGGCTTAGCCTATTACGATTTGTTGCGCGCTGCTCTACAGAGTGCACACTCTGCTCGGCTGCACCTATTTTCTCTCTGCACTAGCTACCACTACACATAGCAAGGCGACGCACCTATCACGTGACACCGCTTGCACATGCGTAACGCTGCCCCCTGCTGGCATCGGGTCTGGCGCAGGCGCGGCCTTGAAGACAAGAGGCCACAGGCCCCTATAGGTGACCCTGCGACCCCGATTTGCCGCTCAATGTATTTTGATACACTAGGAACACTCATAGCATGCATTTACGCCCAAATCTGGCTCCTAGGCCACACACCCCCAACCTAAAGCTTGTTTTACGCTGCAGTAACAGTTTTATTCGTCCCAGAAAATTAGCGAGAGCACAACGGAACGCAAAACTTGCCTATTGCATTGTTCATTATATATATGACACTCTAGGGCATTTTAAAAGGGCGCTTTTCAGGCTGACTAAAAAACCACCTCCGGTCCACGGTTTGAGTAGCCATATAATGCTTACCAATGAAAAAAAAAATTCGCAATTGCCCCCGAAAGGCCAACCATCAATTGCGATAGCAACTTAGTAGAGAACTATCGGAGTAAGGATGGTAGTTTTATCAGCTCGATTAACTTGAACATGCAGCAGCACCAGCAACGCGCAGAACTGTTGTCGACGCCGTCGCCGTTTTGCCCGCGTTCGCACAGAACGCGTGCGGCGTTGGTGACTGTTGCCAGGGCCTCTGGGGGCGGCTCGGAGGTTTTCGACAAGATCAGAACGGGAAACTCGTCGATCAGCGTCGGAAGTCTTTACCACCTTCTCGCCTCGCAACGTGTTTATATAAATACGCATTTGGTGCCGGAGCGAAACGTCGCCTCCCCTCCCTGCCTCCCGTCCCCCCTTGGCCTTTCGCGCGACGAAGAAATCGCGTTTGCTCTATATATATGGTGATTGTGAAGGAGGAAAGAGACGCTTAATTCTGCAGCCCTTCAGGGAGCACGGTGCAGAACACGCGCTTGCTCTCCGATATGCATTCGCTCCCCGTGAAAGCGCATGTCCCTCGTGCCCTTTCACTCGCACATACAGCGTCCGGCGCACGGTGACGATTTCATCGCCGTTGACGTCATACGGAACCTCACGGCGACGGCGACGCCGACGGCAGAAATCCTCTTTGAGTGTCCATATAATTGATATCGCAATAAAAAACAAAAACGCGAGAACACTGAGATACTTCCATACTTCATAGAAGCGTATTACATCAGCATCATGGAAACATATCCGGCCACACACTAGCGCCTATTGGAATCTTATGGCGTTTGATGATGAGGTGAAATCGGCTGGAACGCCGATTTGATCTTTGCGTTCCAGCGCATCCATGTTAGTAGAAAGGTGTCGCTTTCTGCCATATTCTTATGATTTATCCTTATTAACGCGACAGAGTTAAGGGCCCGTTGTCGAAGAAAATCCGGTGTCGGCGTCCGTTAGAGAAAATTCTAATTAGATATATGTGTATATGTCATGCCTTGCTATTTGACATGCGGCAAAGGCGGGTTATTTCGCCACACCATTCTATCACTAAAATTGTTCCTACCTTGACTTATATTCATGAGAAAGTTATTCCTCGAATTTTGAGAATTACCGCCCACGAACAAATGTCATAAAACACAACACCGACAGCGCATGCCTTTTATGTTAAATTTTCTCAGACCTAAATATTAAAACTGCAAAGCAATAACGGAAACCTGAAAATGATGTCATCTTTTTGCGCGGCTGTGCACTGTACCCCCGGGATCTACCGACGCTAGAGGCCGCGTTTCTACCAGAAAGCTCGCCTTCGTGCACAGCGTTGGCCGCAACCGTTTCTCGGTAAGCATTGCGGTTGCAGAAGCTGCAATTGCCGAGAATCGTGAGAAGCAGTCAGGGATATTTGAATACTTTCGCGTTCCCCAAACACAATATGCCCAAATATACATGCATAGGCTCGTTAGATACTCGATGTGCGATTGACGCGGAGGTGGACTTTGATTACTCATTTTGTCTCTGAAATACTGACAAAAACAGTAGCAAGCTATCATCCCACTTGGAGCATATGCTTTCGCCTATGTTACGCCTCTGTAACAATTAACAACGACGCCAATGTGCCTAGACCCTACACTTTCACGTTGGGAGCGAACACCAAGCGAACACGAGAGGCAGCCCTTTTACGCGACTCCACAATGGGGGCAACAGATCTATGCTCCATCACTCAGATCGGCTGCCTCCGTTGTGAGCTGCGTAAAAGTACGTCGGCGATATCCACAGTGCACTTTCTATTCCTCTCTTAATTTTCTCTCCCCGTTTCACTTCCCCCCCGTGTAGGGTAGCCAACCGGGCTCAGTCTTGGTTAACGTGCCTGCCTTTCATTAATCGATTTCTCTCGCTCTCGCTCACAATGGGGCGCTCATTGATCATACATGAATGCCCGTGTCGCTCTGCAATTTGCTTTTGCCTTCGGGGTTCTCGTGAGGTCGGTGTAGTGGCGCATTAATAAGTGGGCCCGCAAATCTCGTCACTTCGCCAGCCTTCGACAGCCGACAGGAATCTCGGGGAAAATCGATAACTCATGCAACGACCTTCGTGGAATGTACAAGATTTCAACAAAAAATCGATAATCTCGTAAGACGAACTTCGAGCAAAAGACAGACGTCTGGAAGAGGAATCGATTATCTGTTGCGTTAAGTGCAAGCAGAACGCCATACGCGCTTTTGCAGCAAAGGGCTACGGATACCCTTCCAAAACTGGTCCTGCGTGGAGGCCTGAGAGCTACACTGCGCTTATGAAGGACATGTGAAGCGAAAATGTACTGGTAAGAAAAATATATAAAAAGAGAATAATCACACAAAAAATACCGAATAGCTTCATTATGCATCCGACGAATCCGTCGTCTTCCCCTTCAGGTTTTGTTTCTTCTGAGATAGATAGATAGATAGATAGATAGATAGATAGATAGATAGATTAGATAGATAGATAGATAGATAGATAGATAGATAGATAGATAGATAGATAGATAGATAGATAGATAGATAGATAGATAGATAGATAGATAGATAGATAGATAGATAGAAGGGCCATTCGCAACTCCCTGTCAGACGTCTTGATTGCTGTTTCAGTGCCGGGTACTATGTTACGTGGAACTTTGCGTGGAAGCTCCTAAACTACACTTTTTATGGAAAGGAGTTCCCATGCGTGTAAACAAATTCCTTGAAGTTCGTCGGAAAAGGATGGGCAACGTAAAAGCTGCCGCAAGGCACCAAAGCTCTGTTGCGCTGTGCATAAAGATGACTGTAAGAAGAGAAAATAGATCTATTACGAAGCTCTAATAAATAATAACTACTGATGAGTGCCCTTGAAATTTGAATGCACTAAAGGAATAATTGATACAGCGCTTCCCAGCTAACGTTAGCCAGGAGGGAAGAAAAAAAAAAAACAACAACGAAAAACTGATGCAAGATACGATTTTAAATCTTCCAGTGTCCCCTCGCCAATCATCTTTTGCCATAAAAATACTTTTTGCGTACTAATTGCCTGGCTATGTAGCGTTTAACAATTAACCACATTTTTTAGTTCTTCAAGTAAACCGTGACTTCTATAGGAAAGCTAATATTGTGTTCAAACACATCTTATTCAGTCGTTTTCAGTGCAATATATCCAGCCTTCTTATTATTGCGATAGCAATCATATGGACACTCCAAAGCAGATTTCTGCCGTCGGCGTCGCCGTCGTCGTCACCGTCGCCGTGAGGTTCCGTATGACGTCAATGGAGATGAAATCGTCGCCGCGCGCCGAATGCTGTATGTGCGAGTGAAAGGGCGCGAGGGACGCGCGCTTTCACGAGGAGTGAACCCAGGGCGACGAACAAACGCGCGTTCTGTGCCGTGCTCCCTTAAGGGCTGCAGCAGTAGGCGTCTCTTTCCTCCTTTACAATCACCATACATGTAGAGCAAACGCGCCTTCTTCCGACGCGGGCAAGGCCGTGGGGGAGGGGGAGTTAAGGGAGGCGACGTTTAGCTGCGGCTCCAAGTGCCTATTTATATAAAAAAGTTGTCGCAGTTTCACCTGAAAGGTGAAGCATCAATTGCGATAGCAAATTTGTAGAGAGTTATACGGAGTAATGATAGTAGCTTTATCAGCTGTATAAACTTGGACATGCAGCAGCACAGGCAACACGCAGAACTGTTGTCGACGCCGTCGGCGTTTTGACCGCGTTCGCACAAAATCCGTGCGGCGTTGGTGACTGTTGCCGGAGCCTCTGATATAAATAGGCACATGGTGCCGCAGCTAAACGTCGCCTCCCTTTCCCCCTACCCCCCCCCCCCCCAACGCCTTTCGCGCGTCGGAAGAAGGCGCGTTTGCTCTACATATATGGTGATGGTAAAGGAGGAAAGAGACGCCTACTTCTGCAGCCCTTAAGGGAGCACGGCGCAAACCGCGCATTTGTTCTCCGCCGTGGGTTCACTCCCCGTGAAAGCGCGCGTTCCTCGCGCCATTTCACTCGCACATACAGCGTGCGGCGGCGCGCGGCGACGATTTCATCTCCATTGACGTCATACGGAACCTCACGGCGACGGCGACGGTGACGACGACGGCGACGCCGACGGCAGAAATCTGCTTTGGAGTGTCCATATGATTGCTATCGCAATAAAACGTTGTGAGGCGATAAGGTGGTAAAGACTTGCGACGCTGCTCGACGAGTGTCCCGTTCTGATGTCGTCGAAAACCTCCGAGCCGCCCCCAGTGGCTCCGGTAACGGTCACCAACGCCGCGCGCGTTTTGTGCGAACGCGGGCAAAACGCTGACGGCGTCGACAACAGTTCTGCGTGTTGCCGGTGCTGCTAGATGTCCAAGTTTATACAGCTGATAAAGCTACTATCATTACTCTGTTATAGCTCTCTACAAATTTGCTATCGCAATTGATGCTTCGCCTTTCGGGTGAAACCGCGACAACTTGTTTTACCACGCTTTACTCGTGGTGTGCGTGTGAAAACTTTTATTGCGATAGCAATTATATGGACACTCCGAAGCAGATTTCTGCCGTCGGCCTCGCCGTCGCCGTTGCCTTGAGGTTCCGTATGACGTCAATGGAGATGAAATCGTCGCCGCGCGCCGCCGAACGCTGTATGTGCGAGTGAAAGGGTGCGAGGGACGCGCTCTTTCACGGGGAGCGAACCCACGGCGGAGAACAAACGCGCGTTCTGCGCCGTGCTTCCTTAAGGGCTGCAGAAGTAGGCGTCTCTTTCCTCCTTTACAATCACCATATATGTAGAGCAAACGCGCCTTCTTCCGACGCGGGAAAGGCGGTGGGGGGGGGGGGGGGAGGGAAGGGATGTGACTTTTAGCTGCGGCACCAAGTGCCTATTTATATCAGAGGCGCCGGCAACAGTCAGCAACGCCGCACGCATTTTGTGCGAACGCGGGAAAAACGCCGACGGCGTCGACAACAGTTCTGCGTGTTGCCGGTGCTGCTGCATGTCCAAGTTTATACACCTGATAAAGCTACTATCATTACTCCGTATAGCTCTCTACAAATTTTCTATCGCAATTGATGCTTCACGTTTCAGGTGAAACTGCGACCACTTTTTTTATTTACAAATGTCCTGAGGCTCGACTCTTTCAAGCCCACGCGGGCCACACCCATGATCGCACCGTCAGGCCCAGCCTTTCAGCGACATCGTGGGCCCTCATGGTGCCCGAAAACGAAAAGTACCGCATGAATAGACACATGGCAACGCGGCAGCAGTGGCTTCCAAAGTGATTTAAAGGTTGAAAGTTTTTTTTTGTTTGTTTTACACTAGTCATCTCTCACCCGTCACACTAACAGAACCAAACTTTCTTTTTAAAAAAAGCCTTCATCGGAACAACAATAATGTCAGTCTTCTTACAGAAGCGGCTCCTCTTCTTTTTATAAGCTGGTCATCGCAGTACCCGTTTTTGGTGTATTTCATTTCAAGGAGAAACAGCGAGCGAGACGAGAATCGTTGAAAACGTTTAGGGCTTGTGATGGAAGAGCCCTCGTCGGCGGAATATTTCAAATTATGTTTCTAAGGTGAGCGAAAATTATGTTTGCTTTTTTAATTCACAAGACGGAACCTCGCTATGTGCCTCAGTTTTCCCAAAGCAGTATGTCGGGGAACACGTAAAAGGACTAACAAGTGTCGCAAGGTGGGCGGGTTCATAAAGTTGCACGATGAGAGGCAAACGGCGCGAGAAAGGCGGGCACTTATATGGAAGAGCAATGGTCGTCAAAGGCAGTGAATTCGTGCACCAACCTTCTGTGCACCCATCGGGCAACTGTATGGCAAAGTTGAACACTACATAACAAACAGTTCTCGAGAGACTGGTTGTTTTTATCGCGCCAGTCTTGATATTGTTCGCTGGTGGTTGACACTACAATGCGCACCTGCGCTGTACTATACGGCAAGATGTAGAGCGTTGTTTTTTCAAAGATTTTTTTTCTTTCTCTAATTATTCGTTTAGCTTATTTGTGTGAAATCACTTGGAATAAACATGTATATAATTATTCTGTGCGGTGGAATAAGCTTTGTCTTGAATTCAGCACCTGTCATGTCCATCTGCATTCTTAGTTTCCGTGTTTCATTTGCAATTTATCTATGATGCAACATAAAAAGAAAATACCATGCCGATGGCACAATAGCATGCGTTTCGCAGCTGACTCAGTATATATGCATTTAAGTGTCACTTTACAATACAGCACCTTTCATTTATTTCTCGACTCCGCAACACCCATGCGCAGTCTTTGCCGCGTTTTGCATAGTACGCCTTCAGGAGCTTCTAGCGACATTTAGGCCTGCGAGAAAGTCAAAAGTTCTTTTGGTAGGCAAACAAGAATCCCCTATGATATTGAAAGCCGCTGCATACACGACAAATACAAGTGCGTTTATACGCCATATCTTGCGAAGGATCGGCAAAGTATGCGTTAAGCTATGAAAACAGCGCGTCTATTGTTCCTCCTGATGCATTTATGCTGCGTGTTTTCTAAACAACGGACTACTCATCCGCTGGCGCATAATGAAAAGGCACCATGTGATGCAATTTGCTCTAAGCTGCTATAATCATACAACCAAGAACATGCAGCTGCCCCACTCGTTCACGACGGGCTGTAAACAAAGCCTGCATTCTTCGCTTGAAGGCGCCAATGGTACGAAAGCTAGTTTCGAAACAAGCTACTTTTATTGCACAAAGTTTTACACACACCGCATAGGCTTTTGGGGGATGATTGTCCACGTTTCTCGAACCTTTATTTTGCGTTATGACGAAAGAGAGAAGATAACACCCTCCCGTTAAAAAGGAAGTGTGAAACATCATTGCTATTCTGCCACGTGTAACGCTCTTACAAATAAAGAAAATCTGGTATGTCGGTAAACGAGCATAGGTGCTGAAGGTCAAACAAGTGTTTCTTAAGCGCGAAAAAGCAGCACCAGCTAACAACTATTTTTCAAACCTCACATCCATCCTTTAACAATTTTTTTAATGATTGAGGAAGCAACGCTTGTGAAAATTTATCTGTTAGGCAAGTTTCGCTGCATAAAGTTCTGTCACTGTAGAAATCGTCAAAGAATTTACGCTTTCTACAACTTTGAAAGAGTGACAGCCGAAGCTAGCGCGAACGCGGTCAACAGCCGCCTGTGAGAATTCCTATTTTTCTTTCCTCTGTTTCACTTCGTTCCTTCATATGTGCTTTTAAAGCGGTGGCCTAGGCTGTTAGCCCGTTTTCATCCAGTATATTTTTGGCTCCCCGGTTTTATTCCGCACGACATTTTTTCTATCCAATTTTTGCATGGTCTAGAAACAATCTTTATAAATATAGGCTCTAGCAAAGGTAGCCTTTTCTTTCTCCATTGCTCGGTCACAACAGCTTTCAGATCTAAGAGGCGCCTGCGGTGTGTTTGCTTCGTATTTCTAGTAAGCAGAACACTCGCTGAGGCTGTGAGATGTTTGAAGTGTTCCACTTGTTTTAGTGCACTTTCTTCCCGGCAGAAAAGTATTAAAAGGCAACAGCCATTTCTATCCTACGTGAATGTTTCAAATATGCGAAATGTTAGCTCCGTACAATTTGTTCAGGTTTCTTAGTCGGTATGCGCTCGAATGTGAAGTCTCTAAAGGAGTCCTGTACTACTTTTTATCGAAGTCGAGAAATGCGTATGAAGTTAAAATAGACTAATTCAGAAATACCTTGCCGCAAAAAAAGTATTTCAGCGCGTTCAGCAGAAGCGGAGCTCGTAGTAGGAATTAAACGTCGCCTAGGTGGTACTTCCGCTGCTTCAATTACTTGCACTACGAAGACTACGGCGGAGCGGGACGTGATCACAACGCTCCGCCTATTGAACGACACCGTGGCGCACAGTTAAAATTTGATTTCGGATGTTCACCTAGACGCCACTACTTCTGATTTGGCTGCATACGATGCGCCAAAGGCGCTTGTCCTCATTGTGCGCTCAGTCAGCGGACTCGTCACGGCCACGCGCGGCGGCCACGGTATGTACGCTATACGTAGCAGACCGCAGCTACATGCAACAGTAATGCCTGTGAGCATAGTTTGCGTTGTGGACGACAGGGCTTCAGTGTGCCCTCGCGCTCATGTGCTCCCCTCTGACCATGCTGCGTGGTGTGGACCGGCTTTGTCCTGCACTAGCGTGACGGACGGATGGTAGCCACATACAACTTCCGCAACTTGAAGCGCTATCAGTAGCTTTATAAATAGTATGCGAAGTCTGCCATGGCGTCTAACGAGGGGTGGCTGGGAGTGAGCTTGCGCTGGAAAGCGTGTGCATAGTCTGACCTCGAGGTTCTCGTGGTTCGAGGCTAGTTGAGCGTTCAAAACTATATAGTCGAAATTAGCGAGACCCGACGCTACGACACCAATAAGTAGGGTGACCAAAGTTTAATTCCTACGCGGGTGGCCATGGCCGAGCGTAATCAGACGCTAGACGACTTCCTCCGGAAGCACGTAATTATTAATTGAATTCGAATGCAGATTCTCGCTTACTTGAGCCTGTTTACTAAACTGCGTCAATAAATATAGACAGTAGCAGTAGGAAGAAGCGCACTGATCGAAACACACTTCTTGACTCGTTTCAGCTATTCGCCCCTAGCAGCCGCTTATAGGAATCTGCTATATTACTAAATAAAGTGGCCAGAAAAGGGCGAGAAGCAGGCTTCTGTGGAAAACAACAGCGTTTGAGAAAAATGTGACTTCGCGCTCCCCGCTTGTCAGCGTCCCATCCTACGTCACACAGTGAACGCATTGGTAAGAGAATGTCTTTGCGCACTGTACTGCGGGCAGTCGCACAAAATATGTACAATTGATTCTTCATTGCCGCAGTGGTCACAGCCTGCGCTGCCAGCCATTCCTATGCGGAACGCATAGGCGTTGGTAAACGCAACGCCCAACCACAATCTGCACAAAAGAGTTGCGTATCCTCGGCGAAGCCGTGATGGTACTCGAAGGCTTAGGGTTGGGTCCATAGAGTACAAGCGAGCATGCATGAAGTGCGATTCATTCCATTGTGAACTTGTGCGTTGGCGAGCAAGCACGCGGAGCTTCCGTGCAACGTCAGTCCTAGAAAGTGGTATGGGTCGTTTGTGATCTTCTTTATGAGCTGTGCGGGCAGCTTGATCGGCCCGTTCATTGCCGATAATTCCACAGTGACTTGCAAGCTACTGAAAAGTTATTTCTTGCCCTATCTCAGTCAGATTGTGTATTTCCTCGGCAATCTCAAAGACCAGCTGCTCGTGTGGACCAGGCCTAAAGGTGATAGTAGAGACTGCAGAGCCGCCTTTGAGTCGGAGAAAATTGTCCATTTTTGTGTCACTTGATCACTAATGAATTGCAGCGCCGCACAAAGCGCTGCGAGCTCTGCTGCCGTTGATGTTGTGACGTGAGACGCCTTGAATTTAATAGTTGTGCCCATCGTTGGTACCACCACTGCCGCGGTAGAGCTGTTCGGCAGGACGGATCCGTCGGTGTATATATGGGCAGAGTCTTGGTACGTCTCGTACAACAGAAGTAAGGCCAGCTGTTTAAGGGCTGGTGATGGCAGCTCTGCTTTTTTCTGGATGCCAGGTATTGTCAGGTTGATATTTGGCTGGGTAAGGCACCACGGAGGAATCGAAGGTCTTGCGGCAGGAGGGAAGCAAGTTGGTAATGATTCACCATGCGTGGCTATTGTTTGGCACAAAGAGGTACGTGGTCTGTCCGCTGTCAGAGATGCCAGGTGGCGGTGGGGAGTCCGGGCAAGATGGTGATGAGCTGAAAATGCACGCTGAGCTGCAAATGCATTTACCCTCATAAGGCACGAAAAAAAAAAAAACAAGCAGTGCCCTCAAACTCGCTCCGCAGGAATTAATGGCAGAGCTGGCGCTTTATCCGTGGACCGCGGACAGCGCGGACCTTGGTGTTGATAAGGAAAGAGTGCCGATAACAGGTGGCTGATGCATCAGGAACCAGTGTGCTCACTAGCCCCTGTGAAGCGTGTTTACGGGCGCTGCTTTATGATGTGGCCGCTCGGTAAGTAACGTCATATTTTTTTTTTTCATTTTCGGTGGCTTTTTATTGCGATAGCAATTATATGGACACTTCAACCGGATCTCTGCCGTCGGCGTCACCGTCACCGTCGTCGTCGCCGTCGTCGTCGCCTTTGCCGTGAGGTTCCGTATAGATAAAATCGTCGCCGCTCGCCGCCGTATGCCCGAGCGGAAGCGTGCGGCGGACGCGCGCTATCACCGAGAGCGAACGCACGGCGGAAAGCAAACGCGACCGTCGCGCGAAAGGCCGTGGGGGTATGAGAGGGAGGGAGGGAGGGAGGGAGGGAGGCGGGGCGACGCTGCGCTCCGGCACCAAAGGCCTATCTTGCAACCGGGCGCAAGGGTAACTTGGCACTTAATCTCCCACTTGAACACAACAAAGCGGGAAGGCAGCGCGGGAGGGAGAGGAGGGGGGGGGGCGGCGCAGCTCTGCCAACAACCGCGTTCGCACTTTGCCCAGCTGTGTCGCTCGGTCGCCCCGTCTCTTATCTCCACACGGCTTTGACCTTTGTATGCGCTGTGCATTCGCCGCTCAGTTTCCGTTGAAGCGATAGACCGCTGCGGCGGATGCACTTGCTGCCAGCGTTTCGACAGTCGTTGTCTGCAGTCATTCAGTGTGATCTACTCATGTTTGCTTGTGCGCGCTGACACCACGCTTGTTAATTCAGTTAGTAATAGTCGGGCAGATTTTCCAACGCACGCTACACATGCAATGCTGCCCGGGTCAGCAGTGCAGCGCTACAGGTGTGTCCCTTCGCACGCGCTGCCCACAGAAAGCGCTTCTCATCAACACCACCGTTTCACACGCGCCTTGTCGTGGTCATCAAGTCTCTCTTCATGTCGGTCGACTTACGCCGCAGCACACCTGTTTACTTAATAAGCTCATGTTTACTACAATTCATATTGCTACCAAAGCCGATGACCTTACTTCGTATGACATTGCTGTGTTGCTATCGCATTCATTGCTTCGCCCTTAGGGCGAAACTGCGACATTTTTTTTTTATCAGCCGGAAAAATATAAACGGACAAAAAGTACCTA